>NC_064617.1:312859634-313459634 GCF_023898315.1 Schistocerca nitens | reverse complement strand
TTAATTATCATTTCATTCTAAGAGAGCTGCATGGTCACCGATGGTCACTGTCCTTTCGGACATGTTCGAAAGGATACCATCTACATACAGTCATTTATGTTCAACGCCTTCCTCTATACCACAGTATGATCAGTGAACAATCTAAAATTGCCGTCCACTCCGTTTGATACATCATTTAAGTGTATAGAAAGTAGCAACTGTCCTATCACAGCTCCTTGGGGCACTCCTGGTGTTACCCCTGTCTCCAAACACTCGAGGACAACAAACTTGATTCTATTACTTAAGAAGTCTTCCAACCAGTCGTATATCTGGGAATCTATTCCATATTCATTTATCTTCATTAACAGTCTGCAGTTGGGCTACCGTGCAGAACGATTTTTTGAAATCTTGAAACATGATATCTGCCTGTTGCCCTTCATCCCTAGATCGCAGTATATCATGTGAGAAAAGAGCAAGCTGGGTTCTCACGAGTGATGCTTCCTAAAGCGGTCATCATTGGTGCACATGAACTTTTCGGTTTCTAGGAAATTTATTACATTCAAAATCAGAAAACGCTCTAGAATTCTGTAGCGAAACGATGTTAAGGATATTGGTCTCTAGTTTTTAGGATCCGATCTTCACCTTTTGCACGAGTCGAAAAATTCGCGGTAAGTGAAAACTAAGTAAGGGATCAATGACGTAGAGTATTCGTAAAATCAAATTGAGATTCCATCCGGACCTGGCGACTTATTTGTTTTCAACTCTTTCAGTTGTCTCTCTAAGCTAGGGATGCTTATTACTATGTCATCCATACGAGACTCTGTGGGATGGTCAAACGACGGTACGTAACTTCGTTACGTTTGTACGATTATCCTGCGTGAACGATTTCTTAAACGTGGAACTTAAAACTTCGGCCTTCCTTTTGCTGTCTTCTGCTGCCATATCAGACTGGTCGACGCGTGACTTGATGGAAGCCTTAGATCCGCTTAGACATTTTACATAGGGCCAGAATTTTCTCGGGTTCTTCGCTAGATCCTTATTCCAGGAATGACAGTGGTAGCTATTGTATGTTTCACCCATAGATTTTTTCACAAACGCACAAATCTCTATTAATCGTGGCCTGTTGCCATCCGCGCCGAGAGTGCAACAGCCTTTGCTTCTTCAGCATTTTCAGAATTTCGTTATTAAACCACAGTTGGTCTTTTCTGTCTTTAATCGACTTACTGGGCACATACTCGTACTTGTCCAGAGCACGATTTTCAATCTGTTTAAACTTTGCATATAATTTCTCTGTGGCCATCGTTCTGGAACTAAGCAAGACTGTCTGTCTGTACCCCTGCAATGAGCCCATACACATCCCAGTCTATAATCGGTAGGTTAAAGTCACCACCAACTAGTATTGCATAATTTGGGTATTTTTGCACAACTATAGACTTTCTTTGAATGACTAGAACTGTCGCAGAGGAGTCGAGTGATCGGTAGAAACATACAACAGCTAATCTGGCTTCAATTATATCTGTTATGCACGACCAGATAATTTCGCTATCACATTCAATTTCAACCTCAGTAGAGACAATTTTTTTGTCGGCATCTAATCTGTCTTTCTGATAAATACCTCAGAGCTTTTTACTTCTGGTTTTAGCAAGCTCTCAGTCCCATGAATAATTTGAGATTGAGAATTTCCCTGAAGGGCACTAATGCGGGAATTTCGTTACGAATACTTCGACAATTTAGTGATAAAATTTTGACAGTGGAACTGTCTTTATTCTGACCGCGACCTGATTTCCCTGTACGTGTATCGACGGGTGAGTGTTCATGAGAGTACCTTAACTACTGCCTAGCCTAAAAAAAAAAAAAAAAAAAAAAAAAAAAAACCATCTGCACTCCACAAGTACAGAACTGCGAAGTAGCTCTAAGGACATACAGGTAGACAACCACTTGACACACATCGGATACCGTTTGTCTGCCTGCAGGTACCTAGGACTACTTTGCGCTTTTTCTCCGTAACGGCACATTTTTATAATTCAAAACAAATGTGTGCGGGTGCCACTGAGGATTTTGCCGAACTGAGGAGGCTTTAGAAGGACCCTTTGCCGCTTTATTCACTTATGAGTCAATCTCAAACTCTTCCACCCTCGCGCCACATGAGGGCGCTGCTTCGGATTATTTTCAAAGTTCGTTGAATGATTTTAAACGATCCCTAGTAGTTCCACTCTGTACAACATAGCGAAAATAGCGATCGCCCTCCTCTGAAAAGGGGTGAGATGACGTTAGCAGGGATTGCTAGCCCATAATGTCCGTAGAGAAGCGTCAGGAGGCGTCACCACTTTCAAAGATTTGTCAAAATAATGTCTTCCTGTGGCCATCGCATCACGAACTGTCGTTTTCGACCCCAAAATGTGTGGGTATCAAAGTCGCAAGGAAAGGGGTGGTTTCATTGACGGTATTTATGTGGCCGTCTGAGGCCTTTTCGTGTAATTCTGAGAATCATACCTCTGCAGTTCCTACGATCACCTTGCAGGGAGCTATTAGGCATGATGACAGGACTTGATGAGGAGATGACTTTTCCTTGCTTGGATACAACAGTTGTAATGCGCGTTTTAAATGAAACGATGCCCGCCATTTGATGGTGGGCTTTTATCAATTCTTTATTTCGCTATCGCGATTTCGGCTGTAGGGCCATTTTCAGCTCCAAAGTGAAAAGCTGCGGTAAGTATCAGACACGTCTGAATCACACGTCGTCGACGAAATGTTACAAAATATTACAAAACATATTCAGACGACTAGTATGAATGTTTACATATTGTTTGTAATATTTTGTGTTATTTCCACCACGACGTATTATTCAGACATTTGCGATGCTTACTGCCTTTCATCACCTTGCGCTTGGAAATGGCTCTATTACCTCCATCGTGATTTTGAAGTAAATGGCTGGTTCAAATGGCTCTGAGCACTAGCACTATGGGACTTAACATCCGAGGTCGTAAGTCCCTTGAACTTAGAACTACTTAAACCTAACTACCTAAGGACATCACACACATCCATGCCCGAGGCAGGATTCGAACCTGCGACTGTAGTGATCGCGCGGTTCCAGACTGAAGCGCCTAGAACCGCTCGGCCACAACGGCCGGCTGAAGTAAATAAATAAAAAATATTTACAAATGGTGGCAATGATTTCACTTAGAAAGAATATGGCTAGTGATGAAGGAGGTTGATGACGTGTGGAAAGCTTACTGAAACCTGTTGTCATATCCTTCAGTACCAAGGTAGTAATTGGTATATTCCAGCACGGCTATTCAGTACCTCACACTTCACAAACCTGACGAATTTGATTTGTCAATCACAGCGCATGGCTGGCATTTGGTAAGAACACATATACATTCATACCAGCCTACTGTTAGTAGTTTTGAAGCAGTAACTTAGACAGTATCTCAGATAGGGCAAGAAATTCCTCAAGCCATTTTTGGAAATTAATATCCTTGATTTTATAACGTTGCAGACTTTTCTTTATCTAATCTTTGACTTCCTTTTATCATTTTACAATATTTTCAAATTATTCGTTTTCTATAAAACTGACCTTCACTTTAAATTATCAATCAGTATTAAATATGGGGTAAATGTGACTCGGTGTGCTATTTTTATCTTTAAAACAGCAGCTGTTCTGTCTTTATTTCCTGCTTTCCTTCATGCCCAGATTTAAGTCAGATTTGATTTTACGAGTGATGGCCTACCAAACAAATCCCTCTAGCTGAATGTGAAAAAAAAGTATTAAACAAAAGGTGGTGTGTCGGCAGCTCGTGGTCGTGGGGTAGCGTTCTCGCTTCCCACGGCCGGGTTTCCGGGTTCGATTCCCGGCGGGGTCAGGGATTTTCTCTGCCTCGTGATGACTGGGTGTTGTGTGATGTCCTTAGGTTAGTTAGGTTTAAGTAGTTCTAAGTTCTAGGGGACTGATGACCATAGATGTTAAGTCCCATAGTGCTCAGAGCCATTTGAACCAAAAGGTGGTGTCACCGCAACTCTCAAACTACATGGACTTTAACACATCAATCGCACTTCAGGCTTTGACTTTCCGCGGACCCACTACTATCGAATTTTTTTAAAACACGACACTCGCATGATGGAGGCACAATTAGCGTGCTCTCAATAACAGTGGTACTTGCTTTGCCGTTTAGGGTTTTACAGGGAAAGCTACTAAATTCGAGAGCGCTCATGCAGATGTCCTACTAACTTACTTGGCTTTCACCAAATCACATACAACAGTATGTGTGTCCAAACCGGTACTAAAATAATTGATACTCGCGCATTGCTTGCTTTCACTTTCAAATACGCTAATACACCAATGCAGACGCACTATTCCATTAGTGCATGCTTTCTCCATCTTTAAATTGAGACAAAGTCTTCGCGTGATAACATCACTTATCCCCCTAGAACAAAATGCAAAATGTCCTATGTAGCCGAGATATGGCTCACCTACGAACGAGTGGCTTTCAAGCTACGCTTCGTTCAGTAATTGTTTCGGCATAGAATCACTGACCAAGAGAAAGCAGTATACAGCAGCTACTACTGGTACCCCTCACAAAATTCAAAGTTCTCATACAAATAATCACTTGGCGCTTTTTGCCCCACGAAGCGAGATCAAATTTATCACGGAGTGGCGTAAATATCTTTCAAATAAGCCTATAACAATCTCACGGAATTCCCCTAAATGACTGTAGCGGTTGACTTTCCGAATCTAACCACGATTCTAACTGATCTTAGTCAAAGCTACAGTCATGGACTGTGCGTCTGGTCCCGGCGGAGGTTCGAGTCCTCCCTCTGGCATGGATATGTGTGTTTGCCCTTAGGATAATTTAGGTTAAGTAGTGTGTAACCTTAGGGACTGATGACATTAGCAGTTAAGTCTCAAAAGATTTCACACACATTTGAACATTTTGAAACTAAGAACTATTAACGATGAACAAACATAACATGCTAATTCTCCCTTTTTAGTACAGTTACTTTTTCTTTACTGCTGTCGTTGGAGTTTTCCGGCGGCAGCTGCACCTTAGATGTTACCTTTACTGCAAGCCGTAGCTCACAGTTGTTCGTGAGTAGTAATCTCGTTGACTATGACCGGATTCTGCTGCTCAGATATTTTCAGGTAACAATCTTTACAACATTTTACAAAAATACATATAAGGACACTTTCCAAACAACTAATTATACCAGCGGTTCATTTCATTTCATAGCAGCAGATTTTGATAACAAGAGGGGACGACATCTAACAATACTGTCGATTTGACGCAACACAAATTTTGGCGCACTATGCACCACAAGCTTTCAGTCGATATCTACATACAACTTAATCATTCTCTAGTAAAAGTCAAGAGCGAGAAGGTGAGTTGGATTCGCATTAGTCAGTGTGGGTGGGATCAACGACAAGTCTTTGGCTCGTGCTGAACGCACCAGCCGAGAGACCAGAAGCGGCCGTTAGAAACATAAGTGAGAAACGGCAAGAAATAGAACCCGCCGATTAATTCCACCGATGACAAAGGAAGGAAACAGCAATTAATCGCTAGCAATGTCATTGAGTATCACCAAACAAATTCAAACCGCAGCGACTCGAATCGAATCTCAGCCAGTCGCAAGAAGAAATCGGAATGACAGCGATATTTTGAAGTCAAGCGACGAGAGAATGGGATGAAGCGATTCTGTGCTAACGGAAGATTTGGGGGTTTCTACTTCGGATGTGGAAGTGAAAGGCTTACATTCACTTGTCAGGAGTGGGACGATGAGCAATGGACAGGGCCGGCCGGGGTGGCCGAGCGGTTCTAGGCGCTACAGTCTGGAACCGCGCGGCCGCTACGGTCGCAAGTTTGAATCCTGCCTCGGGCATGGATGTTTGTGATGTCCTTAGGTTAGTTAGGTTTAAGTAGTTCTAAGTTCTAGGGGACTGATGACCTTAGAACTTAAGTCCCATAGTGCTCAGAGCCATTTTTAGCAATGGACAGGACGGTGTGTATCTGGAGTGCTGAAAGAGACCCAAGCACGCCACAGGGCGCCAAGGAGGTGCTAAGCGCACGCAACACCAGCGGACCGGTTAATTCTCTGCTCTGACCCCAGTAAAGTGACCTTCGGTCGTATCGCCCCTAAAGCAAAGCAAAGCACCCTATCATGTACGGCATTCATTTATTTGACCTCATGTGCAACTGCACTTCTAATTAATTCTAATTCTTACGAGTAACACGTGGAAATGTTTCATTAGTTACTTATAGAAAACCCAGAAACCCAACTCACTATTGTTTCTTCCCAATCACAATATGTATGTCGTGACCACTAACACATGTATCTTTGCCATTATTTGTCTGCATGTACTCTGGTTTCAGTTGAAGATCAACTTCTTGTTGTCATTCTGGTGGCGCTTAATCAGCACATAACTGGCGATTGCTTAAATGTGTGTGAACGCCTATTGAGCCACTTGCACAAAGCGCACCGCAATCTTTACGTTTGTGAATCCATCGTATAACCATACGATAATGTCACAATTGCATTCCTGTGTCCGCAGCTTGTGGTCTTGCGGTAGCGTTCTCGCTTCCCGCGCACAGGCTCCAGGGCTCGATGCCCGGCTGGGTCAGGCATTTTCTCTACCTCGTGATGACAGGGTGTTGTGTGTTCTTCTTCATCATCGACTCGCAAGTCGCCGAAGTGGCGTCAACTAAAAAGGACTTGCAATACGGCGGCCGAACTTCCCCGCATGGAGCCTCCCGGCCAACAATGCCATACGATCATTTAATTTTTTTCTCTCCAGTATTCGGTACTGCTCTTTACTTTGTCCCCAGTAACGGAAAGAAAAAAATATGTTCTGCTCGTTACCACAACGTTGTATTATGGTTGGTTATTAGCTAGAAGTGTTCTAGATTTACCTACTCGGTTTTTTAAATTATTGTCGCTTATGTAATACGATGTTTTTGCACAAACACAAACTCCAAAAAAAGCAAATGTAAAGTTAAGTGATGGTTGGTGCCCTTATGAGATAAGTGGTACGTGATTCCCATGTACTAACTCGGTAGGAAGCTCTTAATTTAGGGTGTCTCCTACGAAGCAACACAAGGGTGAGGGAACGTTTTGGCTCGTCCTTAGGTGTTGCTAGCTTTCGCAGCTTTAAGTATCGATCTGCAGTCACTGATTCAGGAGACAATTACTTTCTCAAATGGTCAGGTGTTGTAGAAAACGACATTCTGTCTATGGAGGTGAGTGATTCAGGCATTCGGCAATTCGTTTTATTAGACACAATCATATCACAACCGACCTCGGTCATACGTCATCTATCTTGAGATTTTACATGTCATAGTAGTCATTTGTTGAACAAATGTGATATTATGTGACTGCTTATAAACTATAAAGAATTGCGTTCAAAGCAGGTTGATCTTTGATAATGCTTCGACTACAGAATATTTTAAATTGCAGAGGAATAAGTACTCTTATCAGCAGCCAGTTCTTAATAAATGCTATATAAATGAGACCTCTAGGTTATCCTGTGCACTGCAATTTTCAGCTGTAAGCTTCAAAATTTCTGCTCCGTGTTTCCTAATGTAATTTACTCACCTTCCATCGGATGGTCGTCTTAGTCCTTACTTATGTCACAACGAACTTTTCGGCCGTATCCATCATCTCTTCGCTTCGCTACATGTCCAGATCACCTCCATTTCGTTTCCATTATACTGATAATTGGGTCAAAACTAGTCATACGCCTTGACTCTCTCGGAAACATCGGAAGGTTATTACGGAACATCCTGTTACGTTCACAAAAAGCATTCATGAGCAGTTTTATATTTCTGTTTACTTCTTTACGGCCGCTCCAATAGTTATCTCCCAAACACTTAAATAGAAATATCATCGACTGGATGATTGATTTCATTGCTAAGATGCCATATTTCCTTCCTATTATGTTTATTGTTTTAGTATTATAATATATTTTCGGGGTATACTTTCTAACGATGTCTAAAATGTTCTTGCAGAAATTATTTACACTAGAGATAAACTGTAGAGTGTCATCAGCAAAATGTAAGTGATTTAGAGATCTTCCATAAACATGCATTCATTTTTCGTTTTCCAGTTTAAGGATCTTAAAACTTCCATAGCATAGCTCAGATTAGTAATGGTGATCTGTAGTCTCCTGACCTGACCTCTAATTCAGTTGAGAATTTCTCACTTGCCTGATGAAGTCTAATGAAGGGAGAAAGGAATAGTGGGGTTAACGACCAGTTGAGGACTAGGGCATCTCAGACGGAAGTCTAACGAAAGCTGCAGTATTAAGGAATAAATTGTTCAGTACATCAAATCATAATACTTCAGTGGCTTCTTTCTTAATGGCTGATCGTACAAATTTTGTTGAAACTGTGTTAACACATTGTATAGTTTAAGCTTTGCAACAGAAACCAGGCTCAAGTACGGTTCAATAAAAGTTTACTAAAATCAAACCATTAACTGTTTCAAAGAAATACATCTTCAGGCAGATTTTTACATATTTTCTTACTTTGCTCCTTTGACTTCGGTTTAAAGTTATTATCGGTTTTGTATACTAAGACAAAACAAGAGTTTTTCTTCCAAAATCTGGTAAACTTGCAATAGGGTGACCTTCACGTGCATGAAATGATCTTGAAGTCAATAAAGTGCGAAGTGTCGAAAAAATTATGCAGTATGCGAGGAGTTCTTCGTGTATTTCTGTTATGTATTCTGAAGTTTCCACATTTTGTCATGTGTACAATGCAAGTGCCGTTAAATTCTTCGGAAACAAGTTGAACAAACACCATCTGACGTTTTTTTGCAGCAAACGCACTAAAGATTTACATAATGTGACCAATCTTCACTCAAGTAACATGGCAGTAGTTTCAAAGACGTAGTAAAGATGTCTAGTCACAGACACTGTATAGAGTATATCCTCGCAGAAAAACGTATCTTTGCTAGTGCGATAAAATTAATTTAAAGGTCGAAAATATAAAGTAATATTAGGTATAAAAAACCGGAACATGAAGTAATTTAATTAGTGTGGATGTGGTAGGGAAGCTACAAAATCTGGAAAGGAAAACGTCAAGACTTAATCGAGATATAGTGGGGTCAGTGAAGTGAAAAAGAAAAAAAGACACGGATTTCTGGTGGGAATATACACTCCTGGAAATTGAAATAAGAACACAGTGAATTCATTGTCCCAGGAAGGGGAAACTTTATTGACACATTCCTAGGGTCAGATACATCACATGATCACACTGACAGAACCACAGGCACATAGACACAGGCAACAGAGCGTGCACAATGTCGGCACTAGTACAGTGTATATCCACCTTTCGCAGCAATGCAGGCTGCTATTCTCCCATGGAGACGATCGTAGAGATGCTGGATGTAGTCGTGTGGAACGGCTTGCCATGCCATTTCCACCTGGCGCCTCAGTTGGACCAGCGTTCGTGCTGGACGTGCAGACCGCGTGAGACGACGCTTCATCCAGTCCCAAACATGCTCAATGGGGGACAGATCCGGAGATCTTGCTGGCCAGGGTAGTTGACTTACACCTTCTAGAGCACGTTGGGTGGCACGGGATACATGCGGACGTGCATTGTCCTGTTGGAACAGCAAGTTCCCTTGCCGGTCTAGGAATGGTAGAACGATGGGTTCGATGACGGTTTGGATGTACCGTGCACTATTCAGTGTCCCCTCGACGATCACCAGTGGTGTACGGCCAGTGTAGGAGATCGCTCCCCACACCATGATGCCGGGTGTTGGCCCTGTGTGCCTCATCGTATGCAGTCCTGATTGTGGCGCTCACCTGCACGGCGCCAAACACGCATACGACCATCATTGGCACCAAGGCAGAAGCGACTCTCATCGCTGAAGACGACACGTCTCCATTCGTCCCTCCATTCACGCCTGTCGCGACACCACTGGAGGCGGGCTGCACGATGTTGGGGCGTGAGCGGAAGACGGCCTAATGGTGTGCGGGACCGTAGCCCAGCTTCATGGAGACGGTTGCGAATGGTCCTCGCCAATACCCCAGGAGCAACAGTGTCCCTAATTTGCTGGGAAGTGGCGGTGCGTTCCCCTACGGCACTGCGTAGGATCCTACGGTCTTGGCGTGCATCCGTGCGTCGCTGCGGTCCGGTCCCAGGTCGACGGGCACGTGCACCTTCCACCGACCACTGGCGACAACATCGATGTACTGTGGAGACCTCACGCCCCACGTGTTGAGCAATTCGGCGGTACGTCCACCCGGCCTCCCGCATGCCCACTATACGCCCTCGCTCAAAGTCCGTCAACTGCACATACGGTTCACGTCCACGCTGTCGCGGCATGCTACCAGTGTTAAAGACTGCGATGGAGCTCCGTATGCCACGGCAAACTGGCTGACACTGACGGCGGCGGTGCACAAATGCTGCGCAGCTAGCGCCATTCGACGGCCAACACCGCGGTTCCTGGTGTGTCCGCTGTGCCGTGCGTGTGATCATTGCTTGTACAGCCCTCTCGCAGTGTCCAGAGCGAGTATGGTGGGTCTGACACACCGGTGTCAATGTGTTCTTTTTTCCATTTCCAGGAGTGTAGATTATATCCAGAATGAAACTTGACTCTGCAGCGGAGTGTGCGTTGATATGAAACCTCCTGGCAGATTAAAACTGTGTGGCGGACCGAGACTCGAACTGTCGATCTTCGCCCTTCGTGGGCAAGTACTCTTCCATCTGAGCTACGCATGCGTACTCACAGCTCTACTTCCGCCAGTACCTCGTCTCTACCTTCCAGGCTGTGTCTAAGCCATGTCTCCGCAATATCCTTTCTTCCAGAAGTGCTAGTCTTGTAAGATTCGTAGATGAGCTTCTGTGAAGTTTGTAAGGTAGGAGAAGAGGCACTGGCGGAAGTAAAGCTCTGAGGACGGGTCGTGAGTCGTGCTTGGGTAGTTCAGATGGTACAGCACTTGCCTGCGAAAAGCAAAGGTCCCGAGTTCGAATCTCGGTCTGGCACACAGTTTTAATCTGACAGGAAGTTTGAGGATAATATCCACAGCAGTGGTATACTGGGAGCAGGACTCGTCATATGAAGGTAGGGGAGAGAGTGAGTTACTCTGAATAGTTCAGTGATAGGTTTCTAATCAGAACTGACAGCAAACCAACACCAACAACAATAGTTCAGGTATACAGGCCAACCTCGCAAGCAGAAGGTGAAGAAATAGAGAAAGTATATGAGGGTACTGAACAGGCAATTCAGCACGTTAAGAGGGATGAAAATCTAATAGCCATGAGAAACTTGAATGTGGTCATAGGGGACGGATTAGAAGAAAGGGTTACGGGATGAAACAGACTGTCGTAGGAATGAGAGAGGAGAAAGAGTTCTGCAGTAAATTTCAACGATTAACAGTGAATACTCCAAGCAAGAATCACAACTGGATGAGTTATACTTGGGGAAGGCCGCGAGATACGGTAACGTTCAAGTCACATCATGGTCAGTTGGAGATTCCGAATTCGGATACTTATGTACGTCGTACCCAGAAATAGATATAGCCGCATATTAGAATTTAGTAATAATGCAGATTAGGCTGACAAAGAGGCGGGGTAAGATAACAGCAGATCTGTTAAGACATGTTGCAAAAACTTCCACGGTGCCAGAGGAAAGCTGTAGAGAGTAAAATCTGTAGAGGAAGACAGTGATTGGAATATGTGCAGTAATTAATTAAGGAATTAGGTTGCTAGTGCTACTCTGAGATGAAAATGTTAGCCCAGGAGAGGAATTCGTAGCAGGTTGCTGCGAAACAGTCAGAAGACTAATGACTCAAAACAAAGCTATTAAAGAGTTGTGAGACTTTTCAAGAGGGTGTTGAAAGAAAAAGTTAGCTGCATGGTAATGTAAATGAAAATAAAGAATGCAACTCTATACTCAGAACTGACAAATGTGTTAGTAGATAAGCATGCAGTCAAAGGACAATGCGGGTTCAGCGGTCATTTATGGTAGGTTTATATACTGTGAATCAGCAGACAGAATATGTGTCTAAATGTATTCCATACGCAAAGAGATTAATCTTGACCAATATACTGTTTCATACAGAGCTAAAATATGTTCAACTTTACGAAAAACAGAACAAAGATATCTCGGGAATCGTTAATAGCCATCCAACATATTGATTATGAATGGATGGTCGTAGATGAAGAATTTCGAGTTGAACTATTATATGCTACAGAGCGCCTTCACAAGAAAAATGTAAATCTGTTAACGCTGCTGGTTGCTATTACGGATACATACCATTTTTATTGCGTTAAAAATCTTTCGAGGCTAGAACGTTGTAGCATTAGGCCTATAGTTATTCAGTTGTTGTATGTGAGAGTTGTCTGCTTTTCTTTTATTTCAAAGTAAAAAATGATGCACACTTGATTGACAGTGCACAGTTTAAGTCAGTCAGCAGTATTACCCCAATTGTAGAAACAGTTCAGTTCCTAAAATTCGAGAAGTACAACAAACAATTAAAGTTACAATTTACCATTAATGCAGAGATTCAGTGATTCCTACATTCATGTGTTAGCAACGAAATACATGCACACAATTCTATGTGTACCTCAATTAAAGTGATAAAAATGCAGAATTTTAGATGTCCAGAGGTACTGATTGCATGGAACAGTTTAGCAAACAGCTATTACTAGTTTCCTGAGTATATAAAAACTTGTTGCAAAACGATCAGATGATGATCAAAGCAGATAAGGAAGTAGTGTTTCGAACTGCAGAAGTTTTCCATATCTGTAAGAAAAGCTTAAAAACAAAAGGATATGAAATACAATTATTATTGCCATTTTATAGCTAAATTTCGTGGAGCAACATATAGTAGCTGCAGTTTAAATTAAACATCTAACTTTACGTTGCCTATTATGTTTGTGTCAGATGTATTATGATTCACATTTCATAATTACGAAACAATGTGAACGAATGGAAGAAAGGAATGAAATAGATCCAGGACATGTTTCTGTGAAATTTTCAGATACGGAAAAGTCTATCATAGTGGGATATCGCAGTGACATAAAATTACGATTCACTGATTCCTTCAACTTTGTTCTATTACCTCTGGAAAAGTTTGTGTCATATATAATGCCTGAATTTTGTAACTACGAATGTAACAATCTCTATTTACTCAATATTTTCAGGTGTCAGACGTCTGTGTACTTTCTTACACATGTACACCATTGGTCGATAAGTGATAGAGCTGGTGACTAGAACGGCCACAACAGTGCATTAATGTTGTTTCTGTTCAATGTTGTCACCAGGGCTGGTAGGACTACAAGGCGCGTGAAGCGCTTTAAGATGTTGTGTGATCACTGTAAATGGTACGACTATGCCACGTACTCCTGTGAGGCAGCATTATCGACAGCTGACACATGTTGAAAATGGCTTCGTTGTGGGTTGGGCGGCCAGTCGAATCAAGTAATGATCTAATTTGTTGGGCATTCTGATGTGACAGTAGACCAGTTCTGGGGTGCAAGGGAAAATGAGTACAAGGAGGCTGGTCGTCATGGTTCTGGTCGATCATCACAAGAGAGGATCGCCATGTTGTGCACCAAGCACATTGTAACCCCTTCACATCTTCACCTACCATCAGAGAACAAGCACTGAAACTACCGCAACATTCTGTGTCATGTTGTATCATTGGTCGGAGACTGGCAACAGCTGCACTAAGATCCCATGCACAGACTGCCGTTAACATCGCAACACTAATGGCTGCGTCTAGAATGGTACCTCAGCTGGGAAACGTGGAGTGCTGATACATGGCATGTTGTTGTCTTCATCGATGTGTCGCGGTTTCGTACTACCCTGAATGATCATCGTTGGCGAGTATGGTGGCGACCTGGGGAGAGATTCCATGCTTCCAAATGCCGGAGAGGCAGAACAGTATTGCTCCTGGAGTCAATGTGTGCGAAGCCATGGGGTATGACTTCATGTCACTGCACAGCAGTATGTTAGCGACATCCTACATCTTCATGTGTCACCTGCCAAGCGACAGTATCGTTGTGTCATTTTTCAATAGAACAATGCTCGTTCACACATGGCACGTGTCTGTATGAACTGTCTGCGAGATGTTGTGGAACTCCTGTGGCAACCAAGGTCCTCAAATCTGTACCTGATAAAACAGGTGTGGGGCCAACTCGGGCATTGCCTCCTTCCAAGTGTAAATATAAAGGAGATAAAGGCTCATTACAACAGGTGTGGGCTTGCCTCACGAGAGGATAGAGCGGTTTTATGACACTCTTCCCAACAGAATCAACGAAACAAACATGCCAAATTTAAACAGACGCAAAATCCCCAAGATTGGTGATCTTTTACAGAAGCTCGAAATTTAGCACGGACTTCAATGAGAGATGCCTATAACAGTTTCCATAACGAAACTTTGTCTCGAAATCTGGCAGAAAATCCAAAGAGACTGTGGTCGTATGTGAAGTATGTTAGCGGCAAGAAACAAACAATGCCTTCTCTGAGCGATAGAAATGGAGATACTATCGAATATAGTGCTGCCAAAGCAGAGTTACTAAACACAGTCTTCCGAAATGCCTTCACAAAAGAAGACGAAGTAATTATTCCAGAATTCGAATCAATAACAGCTGCCAACATGAGTACCGTAGAAGTAAATATCCTCGGAATAATGAAGCAACTTAAATCACTTAAGAGAAGCAATTCTTTTAGTCCAGACTGTATACCAGTTAGGTTCCTTTCCGAGTATGCTGATGCATTAGCTCCATACTTAACAATCATATACAACCGTTCCATCGCTGAAAGATCTGTACTCAAAGACTGGAAAGTTGCACAGGTCACACCAATATTCAAGAAAGGTAGTATGAGTAATCCACTAAATTACATGCCCACATCGTTGAAGTCGATATGTAGCATGATTTTAGAACATATATTGTGTTCGAACATTATGAATCACCTAAAAGAAAACTTTCTATTGACACATAGTCAACATGGGTTTACAAAACATCGTTCCTGAGAAACACAACTAGCTCTTTATTCACGTTAAGTGTTGAGTGCTATTGACAAGGAATTTCAGATCGATTCCGTACTTCTGGATTTCCGGAAGGCTTTTGACACAGTAGCACACAAGCGGCTCTTATTGAAATTGCGTGCTTATGGAATATCGTCTCAGTTATGTGACTGGATTTGTGATTTACTGTCAGAAAGGTCACAGTTCGTAGAAACTGACGGAAAGTTATCGAGTAAAACAGAAGTGATTTCTGGCGTTCGCCAAGGTACTGTTATAGGTCCTTTGCTCTTCCTTACCTATATAAACGATTTGGGAGACAATCTGAGCAGCCGTCTTCGATTGTTTGCATATGACGCTGTCATTTATCGACTAATAAAGTCATCAGAAGATCAAAACAAACTGCAAAACGATTTAGAAAAGATATCTGAATGGTGCGAAAAGTGGCAGTTGACCCTAAATAACGAAAAGTGTGAAGTCATCCACATGAGTGCTAAAATGAACTCGTTAAACTTCGGTTAGACGATATATTAGTCCAATCTAAAAGCCGTAAATTCAACTAAATACCTAGGTTTTAAAATTACGAACAACTTAAATTGGAAGGAACACACAGAAAATGTTGTGGGGAAGGCTAACCAAAGAGAGCGTTTTATTGGCAGGACACTTAGAAAATGTAACAGAGCTACTAAGGAGACTGCCTACACTACGCTTGTCTGTCCTCTTTTAGAATACTGCTGCGCAATGTGGGATCCTTACCAGATAGGACTGACGGAGTACATCGAAAAAGTTCAAAGAAAGGCTGCACGTTTTGTATTATCGCGAAATATGGGATAAAGTGTCACAGAAATGATACAGGATTTGGTATAAAAGAAAAGGCGTTTTTCGTTGCGACGGAATCTTCTCACGAAATTCCAATCACCAACTTTCTACTCTGAATGCGAAAATATTTTCTTGACATCGACCTACATAGGGAGGAACGATCACCACGATAAAATAAGGGAAATCAGAGCTCGTACGGAAAGATATAGGTGTTCATTCTTTCCTCTCGCCATACGAAATTGGAACAATAGAGTTGTGAAGGCGGTTCGGTGAACCCTCTGCCAAACACTTAAAAGTGATTTGTAGAGTATCCATGTAGATGTAGATGAAGTAGATGCATTCAGGCCAGTAATGGTTCATGCTGATAAATGCGCTGATATTGCCAAATGATTTGTTAGTTTGACACAATCTTGTAAGTACTGCGATAACATGAAATACAATCTCAATTTTTACAGTTTGATTTCGTTTCTTCTCCCACTTCTGGTGGTTCGCTTTTTTGTCGGAAAGCGCCTATTTTAACGTTTTATCTTGAAAGAATGCTGGTTTTTTGTCCCCACTACCTTCAGAATGTCCGAGAGCGTATTCCAGTCAACATTGTCAAAAGCATTTTACTACTGCCATCTTATGATGCCCTTCGACTCTTAGTGCTGCAGTCTGGTTTCTGTATGAGTTGGAGACAACTTTCACTCCCCGTTTTCATCCATGCTTCGTTCATAATTTCAGAGTGTTTCCTCGATATATTAGCAACAGAATGGGGGACGAGGAAATAAAATTATGAGAAAAATGTAGAATTAGAGCCTCATTGTCACGTGTTTGATAACGAACGCAGAATAGTCCGACTGCTGAGAGCTGAGGGTAACGGTTCTCACACAGGAGGTCAAATTAATATAACTCAAACATGTGTTAAACCATAGTGTGTGATTTCCACACTGCTGCGCCGGGTGCAGGCTGCAGCTGAGTTGCAATTATCTCATTGCAGCCAACTGTTTAATTTAAATTTATTAACTTGATATAAAATTCGTGCCAGTGTGTACCACAGCGTGCGTGTGCGCCCATTGTGGACCAGTGCGATGAGTGTGGCAAAATTAACCCTCATAATCAACGAAAAAACAATAAAACCTTGCCCCAGTAAAAAATCTCATTAATGCCTTCGTGGTAAACAGAATAGTGAAACTGCTCACTTTACTACAAATAGACTGCTACAAAAATATCTAGCTGAAATATACTGATAGCGGGAATACATTAGACCGATATCATGCTAACCAAAATATCTAGATATGAATAATTTTAATCAATTTTTTTAACGAGGTCTTCATCGCATGGACTGGCATCTTACTGTCGATCTGCAGCATAAATCAGTCGTTAGCATTCATATGCAACGAAACATCCTACATAACTCCACCATCAACATAACTTAAAGGTAGATATTACGTTCGTACATACAACATACTCATATATAACAATCAAGAGCATACAGATAGCTTACGAAATAGTTTAGCAGGGTCATAGACCTAAACTCTCCAATAATGGATTTTCCAAATTACACGGACCATTCCACATCTGAGAAAGCAAGAAAATCAAGTCTTTCCCATTCTTTCCACAGATACATATAAATAACATCATAATTCACAAGTAATATATATATGAGTGCGAAAGGTAATTGTTAATAAAAATACTTTTTGTTGTATTCTCCAACAGTTTATTGAACGTAACGTCTTCTACAATACAATAGCTGGTTGTACAACACATGTAGACGTCCGTCGATTTAACCGGAGATGTGGTTCCTCTCGGTCGGCTGGTACTTCGATTGGCGGTGCAGTACAGCGGCTTCGGTGATATCTTCTCGGAGACTCTGCTATAGCGGGTGCCATTAGCAGCGGACGAAGAATGGTCTGCCTTCGACCGGCCGGGCCTATATAGTGAGCTGGAGCCAATAGAAACCCGGCGTAGGAATCCGTGGCTGGATACGTCGCGGCGACCTCTGCAAGGAAAGGTTCCTATTAATCGACTGGAATCTTCGGCGTGTTTACCTGATGTCTTCGCCTGTTTGGCTGTTAGTTTGTTTCCCTCATAGTGCGGCTGTTATGCGGTACTGCCAGCCATTCAGGGGAACCCGATGGCAGACAGCACACGTTTCACCTGATAATTATCAACGACATACTCTAATAAATACGTATCAATGACATACTCTAATAAATACATTATACATTAGTATAAGTAGAGAGAATAAAACATCATTTTTAGTAACATGGCTGCCAAGCATTAAGTACAAATTAATTGTCGTGAAACAAATCGCCGAGAGTCGTGGAAGCATGATAATTCAAATTCGTGTTGCTAGCGTAGGAAAACGAACTCCAAAAAGGTAATATTGTTGTATTTTTACACATTGTTGTATTTTTACACGTTTCATTGCTAAGTGGACTCGTTCAAAAGATGTGGTTAACTTAGGAAAAGATTTATTTCCACATATAAATTAATTACACTGAAGCATGCGGTTTGCATGATATCCTGTGTCCACTAGACAAAACAAGGAATTACTATACTCGTATAATCATGAGTGCGGTACGGAACCATGAAATCCTCGTACAGTCTACACCACTGATTGTGACGCACACAAATGGTTCAAATGGCTCTGAGCACTATGGGACTTAACATCGGAGGTCATCAGTCCCTTAGAACTACTTAAACCTAACTAACCTAAGGACATCACGCACATCCATGCACGTGGCAGGATTCGAACCTGCGACCGTAGCGATCGCGCGGTTCCACACTGAAGCGCCTAGAACCGCTCGGCCACTCCGACCGGCTGTGGCGCACACAATTCCACCCCCCCCCCCCCCTCCGCCCTTTCACCGCAATCCCCGGTGTCAGTGGAACTTCTCGTTAAATTTGACATACCGCCACGTCACGCCTTTCTTGAAACCCGGGGGATTCTCCTTGGGTTCGGTGTGTTGTTCTAGCTTATCTGCGGGGCGGTAGCACTTGATGATGTTTCCTGCATGGCAGCGTCCAGTGTACTCGTAACTTACCGTGCGGGGGATCTTTAGGTGCTGCGTTTTCCTTCTGTGTGTTTCTCGATGCCAGTTCTTGTTATGTTCGCTTTGAATGTTCAAATGCCGGTTTGATACAGTCTAGTACAATCGTGGTAGATACGCCATGTATGTCGATCTTGAAATTGTTGCCGTCTCGACTAATTACTGCACTGTGCATGGACACTCCTACGGGGATTGCAGCGGTCTGTGAACCGCGTCATTACGTAATAGCACATGTGAACAGTTGGCTAAATCTGCGAAAACAAACGTGCGGCGTCTGGTTTGTTCCTGAGAGTGTACTGGATGAAACTGACGTATGTGGGATCGCAACTTTGTAGTGAAGTCTGACGTTCCGACTGTTTCATCTGCCATGTCCTGGGTGAACTCTCCGGGCAAACGTAACGATTTGACGTACACCGACTCTGCCACTGCGGCTTGGAGGTCAGGCTTGAAGGCTGTTCGCAGTCCTAGTAAAACAATCAGTAGACTTTCTGTCAATTGGTCTGTTGCGTGACATCGAAGGGGGTGCTTTAAAATGTCGATGCAGGCGTTCCACCACGCCGTTAGCTGCCGGATGATAAGCGGTGGTCCTACTTCGCTTGACACCTAACGATGTGGCACGGACATTAAAGAGGCACGCCTCAAATTGACACCCTTGATCTATCGTTATTCTGAATGGTACGCCAAAACGCACAGTCGTTTCTCTGTCCAGTCCCCATAAGGTGGTGCGTAAAGTAACTGAAACGGAGGCCTTCCAAAAATGCTTGAATTTTTTTAATGCAGCGTATGCTGCATACAGCTTGCGATCGTACGTCGCCCACTTCTGTTGTAAGGCTGATGACTTTTGATTAAAGTAAGCAAGTGATTACCAGTACTGTTTTATCTTCTGCTTCAACACAGCTCCAACTGCGTGAGCAGAAATATCAACCACTCACGCTAACGGCACGTTGGCTCAGGGAGTGCTGCATCTGCTGCTGCTGTTTTGAAAGCACTGAAAGCGAAGTCTCTCTTGCATGACCATTGCAGTCTATCATTCGGAGTATGTGCATCCTTCAAGAGTTCATGCAATGGTGCTATTATCGGCTCACGATGCAACACAAACAGCTGGTAGAAATGCATTAGACCCAGATAACGCCGCAACTGCCGAACTGCAACTGGCAGTGGGCACGCATGTGCGGCTTCCGCCTTGTCTTTCCGTGGTCGAACGCCATATCCATCCACCATGTAGTCAAGAAACTGGAATTCCTTGACACAAAAAATCCAAAAATGCATTTTGATGGTTTCATTATTAGTATTTGTGCACCCAAACAATTTCGTCAAATGGTGCATATGTTCCCCTTCAGATGCAGGCGTAACGAGCACATCGTCTATACACATATAACAAAATTCTAGATTACGCGTTGTCTTGGCTATGGACCGTTGAAAAGGCTGCGCTACATTACAGAGCCCAAATGGTATTCGTGCGAGTTCGATACATACACCCGCACAGACTGCTATTCGTTGGCGACGAACGCTAGAATTTGTACGGCAATACCGCAACAGGACGTCTAGTGACAGGCGACGGTGACCTTTTCAGGTGAGTCACGTTTTATGCTCCATCTTACAGATGGTCGTTGATGTGTACGGCCTTGCAACAATCTTCGGAATGTTCCAGACCAGAGGAGAGGTCTGGAGAATGTTTTGGTGTCATTTCCTCCACGTTCTCGTCATTCTGGAAGGCTCAATGGATCAATACGAGTATGAATCTGTCCTTGGAGACCATGTCCACCCGTACAAGCAGTCTGTTGCGTCCTCAGCACGATGGCATCTGCCATGAGGATAATATGACGTGTCGCACAGCTTCCATTGTACGTGCGTGGTTCTAAGTGCACCAGGATGAATTTATAATACATCTGCTGCCATCAAACTTGCCGGATTTGAATTCGATTGGGAATCTGTGGGGCCGATCAGACCAGGCTGTTCATACTATGGATCCTCAAAGATGAAACTTAGGTCAGTCGGTCGCGGCCCTGGAGTTGGCATGGCTCCAGATCCTTGTCGGTACCTTCCAGACCCTCACTGACTCTCATCTTGCACTTCTGCACTGAAAATGGTGATCACGTAGGCGTTTGACAGGTGGCAGCATTAATGTGACAGGATCGCGTATACTCCCTCTCTAAGAAGGCAACAGTCTATGTGGAAGCCATCTCCAGCGGAGAACCAATGTAATACGGAAGATCATTCACACAAAGTAGCATAGCGATGTTCACGGTTCCTTAAGTGTTCTTAAGAGCCTCAGTAACCTAAATTGGGACTAAAGTTAACCGCCTCTATTTATTACGTAAGCCGCTAAAAGTAAAGCATCAGGAAAAGTAACAAGTTTTTGCAGATTGCGGGATACAGTCCATAATGAAACAGTATAGATTTTAGCAAAGCGACCAATGAATTTAGAAGAAATCCTAAATAACAGAAATGCTTACCAATAAATGTTGAGCATGATCGATGAAAAGGCGAGGAATCACTGGAAACGTAATGAAATTCGACGAAAATTTCAAAAAGACTGCTTTAGGGGAGGCTGCAATCTAAAATTGTACTACCTCTTTGGTTAACGATTAGAATAGAAGGTGTTTCAACGCGAGTTAGTGCATGAGCTCAAACCATAGCAAACTTCCAACTCACCAGTTCAGAATAGGATTTCAGGTACTTGCATTACGAGATTTACGTAATGAGGAAGGAAACATGAACCATCAACTATTTTCGTGTACCGGATACCAGGCTCAACAAATCTGTTTTATCTACACACTGGTTAACACAAATGTTCCACTTCCAGCATGGACTACAGTGCTGCAATAGACCGAAAAGAGTAAACAAGTATTGCATGTGATGTTCAATCACTTAACTATCTATACTGTGCATGTGATGTGTATATATATCGTGTGATGTTACGATCTTTTTACTATAGTATAATTTCTTTGTGAGTTTTTTGTGCTGCTGTCATCTTTCAGTCGTTTATTCATACCTTGATTCTTTTTGTAAATAGGTACTTACGTAGTGCGTAATATGGCGATGGTCAAATACCAATAAAGAAAAACGTTAATATGCTGAACGACTAAAGTTCTGTTGCTAATAGTCTTTCGAGATTGGTAAATCTAGCTTCCACCTCGATGTCCTCGATTCAAGCCAACCGTATACCCTTCAATGAACATCCGTGATACATTCAGAATACCACACTAGTATCATACGCTGTCCAGTCAGATTAATATGACCACCTACCAGTTACCTGAATGACCACATTTTGTAGGCCAGACCACTGCGAGCCGTGCAGCAGGAGGATCAATGACGTTCTATCAGGTAGCGACAGAGATATGGAGCCACACTGACTCCAGCACCTTGGCCAGTTGCGCTAGGCTTCTCGATTAGGGATCCATGGCGCGAACAGCACGATCGAGTTGGTCCCGTAGATTCTCGACTGAATAAAATCCACGGATTTTCGAGGCCAGGGGAGTACGGTAAACTCACCCTGCTGCTTTTCGAACCATGCAAGTACTCTGCGAGCTGAGTGACACGTTGCACCGTCTTGCTGGCAGACAGCATCGTGACGCAGAAGAACAAACCGCATATAGGGGTAGCATAGGACATATGTGTAGATGCAATAACAATGTATAGTGGTGGATATAGCCCAAAATGACAGATTCATACTTGTGTTGATCCATTGTGCCTTCCAGAATGACAGATCACCCAGGGAATCCCACGAAAACATTCCCCAAACCATAACGATCCCCCCTCCGACCTGTACCCTTCCAACGAAGGTTATAGGGTGTGTGCTGTCTGTACGACGGAAGATGAGACGTAATTCATCTGAAAAGGCTTCCAGTCTTCACCCAGTGGACGTCCAGTAGCGATATTGGCGTGCAAATTCCAGCCTTCGGTGGCGATGAACAACAGTCACTTTGGGTACATGAACCTGGCACTATTTGTGGAGGATCTCGCGCACCAACGTTCGTTGAACGGTTGTTGACGAGATACTATTGCTAGCCCCTTGGATCATTTGGGGGTCTCAGCTACTGAATATTTATACTTCTGCTCATCCGTACACATCTCCGCAGCAATCGTTCATCCCTGTCATCTGCGAACCGTGTTGCACCACAGATGCCTCGGCTCCGGTTATGCATTGCGTCATTTTGCCATGCACGGCATGTTTTAACATGACGCAACACGAACAGTTTACAAAACTTAGCCGTTTCGGAAATGCTTACACTCTTGGCCGAGAGCCAGTGATCACGCCCTTTGCACTCCAGATAAATAGATCCGTTTGCGCACTAAGACAACGAGTGCACTTTTTCCGCGTCCCCCGACGCGCTTTATGTATCGTCCACTGCTAGTGTTGCGATCTGCCGTCTGTGCTTGTTATTGTACGTTGACATCAGTGATCACATAAATAAGCAAAAGCTGTGGCTATATGAATACTAGTTCGGAAACTACTTCCGTCTTAGAGCGCATTTTCCACAAATCTTCGTAGGGCACTAAACTCCTTCTTACCTGACATATGTAAAGTTTACTCGGTTACTAAGGATAGATATATGAATCATAAATGAAAGATTTTTAAGTTGTTTGGTATTGCTGGTTCCCTGCGTGTTTAACCAACTACACTCCTGGAAATTGAAATAAGAACACCGTGAAGTCATTGTCCCAGGAAGGGGAAACTTTATTGACACATTCTTGGGGTCAGATACATCACATGATCACACTGACAGAACCACAGGCACATAGACACAGGCAACAGAGCATGCACAATGTCGGCACTAGTACAGTGTATATCCACCTTTCGCAGCAATGCAGGCTGCTATTCTCCCATGGAGACGATCGTAGAGATGCTGGATGTAGTCCTGTGGAACGGCTTGCCATGCCATTTCCACCTGGCGCCTCAGTTGGACCAGCGTTCGTGCTGGACGTGCAGACCGCGTGAGACGACGCTTCATCCAGTCCCAAACATGCTCAATGGGGGACAGATCCGGAGATCTTGCTGGCCAGGGTAGTTGACTTACACCTTCTAGAGCACGTTGGGTGGCACGGGATACATGCGGACGTGCATTGTCCTGTTGGAACAGCAAGTTCCCTTGCCGGTCTAGGAATGGTAGAACGATGGGTTCGATGACGGTTTGGATGTACCGTGCACTATTCAGTGTCCCCTCGACGATCACCAGTGGTGTACGGCCAGTGTAGGAGATCGCTCCCCACACCATGATGCCGGGTGTTGGCCCTGTGTGCCTCATCGTATGCAGTCCTGATTGTGGCGCTCACCTGCACGGCGCCAAACACGCATACGACCATCATTGGCACCAAGGTAGAAGCGACTCTCATCGCTGAAGACGACACGTCTCCATTCGTCCCTCCATTCACGCCTGTCGCGACACGATGTTGGGGCGTGAGCGGAAGACGGCCTAACGGTGTGCGGGACCGTAGCCCAGCTTCATGGAGACGGTTGCGAATGGTCCTCGCCGATACCCCAGGAGCAATAGTGTCCCTAATTTGCTGGGAAGTGGCGGTGCGGTCCCCTACGGCACTGCGTAGGATCCTACGGTCTTGGCGTGCATCCGTGCGTCGCTGCGGTCCGGTCCCAGGTCGACGGGCACGTGCACCTTCCGCCGACCACTGGCGACAACATCGATGTACTGTGGAGACCTCACGCCCCACGTGTTCAGCAATTCGGCGGTACGTCCACCCGGCCTCCCGCATGCCCACTATACGCCCTCGCTCAAAGTCCGTCAACTGCACATACGGTTCACGTCCACGCTGTCGCGGCATGCTACCAGTGTTAAAGACTGCGATGGAGCTCCGTATGCCACGGTAAACTGGCTGACACTGACGGCGGCGGTGCACAAATGCTGCGCAGCTAGCGCCATTCGACGGCCAACACCGCGGTTCCTGGTGTGTCCGCCGTGCCGTGCGTGTGATCATTGCTTGTACAGCCCTCTCGCAGTGTCCGGAGCAAGTATGGTGGGTCTGACACACCGGTGTCAATGTGTTCTTTTCTCCATTTCCAGGAGTGTATAAGGGCTTGTAGAAGGACTTTTAGCGTGGCCACAAAACATATTCGTGATTATTTCCGAATAACATTGAACCGTGCGTGGTTCGTGTTCCCTCCATCATGTATTTACACCGTGTTTTTAACGTACTTCCACCTCGCTACGATAGTTAAAATTACTACTGTCACCGAGTTGCTGCTTTGCCTGACCGTGACCGGCGCTAGCAGCGCGTATCGACATATCCCCTCTCGTAGTACCTTTGCTCGACTGCTATTACATCCCGGTTGTCGTCTGTCGTACAGTCAGTTGGGAGGTGCCAGCAGGGCAGTTCGGGTTGCGAGTTCAGGTCGGCCAGTCGGTTGGAACTAGAGATGGGCAAAACTGTTCTTTTCAGAGATCGGATCAGAACTGTTCACTCCCAGAAATGAATTAGCTCTTTTTCATGACTCACCACTCATTCACAACAGAAAATAAATGGAAGGCACATTGCCCTTTAAACTTGGTTTATTCCAGTACTATACCTGTATTTTCATCTTATTTGATCCAATTTTGAAGTAACACAGATGATGAGTAAGAATTTTGTATTGTTTATTGAAATTTCCACGATATGACAAAGTTTTTGATTATTGATTTATTTTGCACTAACGTGGCTTTTTGGGTGATCGGAAAATGTTGTAACTTGAGATTTACATTAACAATATATTTGGCTATAATGTATTAAAATTTCATTAACCTCGTACAAATACATCGCAAGCCATATATTTTTAAAGTGAACATTTCCTTCCAAAGACGCCTAAAATCGCAAAATCCGTACTACAATAAGAAAAAATATATAAATTTGACTGTAAGACCAAAGTGCTGCATATAGCCTTCCGCAGAATAAAACAAGGAAAAATTGGTGTATCACTTTTGCTATACGTTTATCGGTTCGCTCGTAATTAAAGTGTAAATTCGAGTGACCATAATAAAAAACCCTATAGTAAGAGGAGCCATCAGGAATCTAATCTGATCAGTTTAAACAAATAAAAATAAAATAAAAACAAATGATGTATACATAACATAATAACGTAATATACATAGCGGTATTACTACGAAGAACAATATCCAATAGAGACGAACTCCGATGCAGAGGCGCTGAGTCAAGCAGGTCGAGCCGCGAGCTGTATTACTGCGTGAGCTAAGAGCGCAGAGACCAGAGTGACACCTGAGTTGCTTTGCTCAACGCTCTGGCTAGAGTCGAGAAGGGTGGGGTGAGCGTTGAGCGGGCGAGTTCCGAGGGTGGGGGGAGCGGTGAACAGCCACCACTCACCCGCTCGGAGACAAATCGTCCGCTCTCTTGCGAGCAGGTTGTTGCAAGTAGTTCTTATGTTCTCCGCTAGGAGGCTCTCTGTCTTGTTGCTCGCATCAACCGCCCAGAGGGCAGGACGTGCGACTGAAACGATCGCTGACGGAGTTCAGGTGCGCCAGACACTGCACGCGGCAGAGGAAGCACAGGGACGGCACGGCATGTGTGAAACACAAAATCCAATGGGGCACTGCACAATGCAGGCAGCCGAGGCAGAAGCAGGGCAGAGGCCGGCGCTGGCTGTGGTGTGTGGCGTGCGGTGTGCTCTGACCAGCAGAGGCGCCGCTGATATGCTCCGACTCTCTCTCTCTCTCTCTCTCTCTCTCTCTCTGCTGTGGGAAACGTTTGGAGCTACCGTTCTTTTTTTCTGAATCACTGATTGTTCACTCCTTTGAAAGATTCAACTCTATGAATTAGTTCAGGAGCGGATCCCCCATCTCTAGTTGGAACGCGTCTGGAGTGCAGTCCGGACCCGCCAGACGGGGAGCAATGCGGCACTAGTGCAGTCAGGTTGGAGCGGCAGTGAGGTCTGCGTCGAGATGGCTCGCCCGACCATTGCCGCCACGCGTCACTTGAGCCGGACCACGGTCTTGGTGGATCGTCGGTCGGTCGTCCGTGTGTGTGTGTGTGTGTGTGTGTGTGTGTGTGTGTGTGTGTGTGTGTGTGTGTGTTTGCCCGCATCGACTTTCGATTTGTGAACGTGCGTGCTTAGTTACTGTTGGGTATCGTTCAGGTCTGCGTACAAGTGTTTGTCAGGTTGTGAGTGCAGTTGGCGTAAGTCACACTGACGATTATTTTAAATGTTGTCAGCGTAGTGGCTCTGAGAGGTCAGTCGTCTCATCGGACGACGTGTGACTGGTTCTCTGAGCACTTCTGGGCCCCTTCCATTACCATCTTGTGGAACTTGGTTCAGTCCTTTCCTGGTGCAGGAATGTCGTTTAGCCAGTGCGTGTGTTTCCTCTGCATGGTTCGGTCCGAGCCACTATTTCCGCCTTCGTGTGTCTGAAAGTGAGTGGAAGACGCACCAGGAGTGCAGTCGCGACCGAGCAGCAGTGGTGGACGGATCAGCAGGCAGTCGGTCGGTTGCTGCGGACCAGGGAAGTTATCTCCACGCGGTGCAGTCGCTGGGTCCGCTGCCGGTCCCCGCGCAGTGTCGGAGCGTGTGTGGAGCTGTCCCCTCGCTACGAGCTTCGTGGTTCACCGACCCAGGAGTGGTATTTTGAGTACCCAAGCCTCATCCGTGTTGTGGTTCGTTTCGGTGGTTCGCCGTTGGGGATGTTCTCCTGTGAGCAACAGCGAGTGTTTGTACATATTTGATTCTGGATAATTACGTCCGTAACATTTTGTATTTCAGTTTTTATGTACCGATTGGTGGCAAGCAAGTCGTTTTGTCGGTTGCTCCGTGGCTGTCCCTTGGTTGGGTTCCGACGGATCAAGTGTAGCTGGGCTCACCACCTGTTTCAACTAAGTGAATGAGGGCAGACCGACCTCCCTGGAGGCTTCTGAGTGCCGTTGTCTTTATTGTCTTTCCCACCGGTGTTTCACTATCTATTTTCAGCTACTTAAAATTTAAGGCTTGCGGTTATATTTTCTTAAAAAACATTTGGCAAAATTAATTGAGGGATTTCAGTCTTGCACTTTATTCTTGAAATTATTTTTCGAGCTTAAACATTGCGGCCTTCTGCCTTTAAAAGATTATGGAACTATATTTTAATAATTTTGAAACTTAATTCTTGCTTTCAGCCATTTGTATTGCACCTTGCATATTTTTGTTCTATCTACTTTGCTTTGAGGTTTTCCACCTAGCTGTGATAGATGTTGTTTTAATTATTTTATTGCTATTTTAATTGGATTTTTATCTTGTTGATTTGTTAAGATTTCTTGTTTGGAGGCCTTCAGCCGTGAAAGAGTTGCATTTGGTAAAGGTTCGGCTATGTGCCGCTTTGGTTGTAAATGTGTTATTAAATTACAATAAATTACAATTGGAAGGCGAAACTGACCCCAAACTTTGTTTGCCCTTTCCACAATCCTAATTACCTGTTTTGCCCAGCGGGTTCAACGGGCGTTTTAAACATATTCTCTTCTTCAAAGAGCAAGAAACGGATCTTGAGAAGTTTGGACGTACCATTCAGTTGCGGCCATTGCAGCAATGGATTGGTTTGGAAACATAGTCAAGGAGAAGTGACGGCATGCAGCCCATTCCTTGCGAATAACACCAAAGTGGCTGAGTAATAAGGCGTCCCCATACGACGTTCGAATCATTACCTACAATGTTAGCGGTCATTATTCCAAGAGGCATTGTGGAGGTATTTCCCATTTAATTCACGACGTTCATATTCTAGTGATCAATTACCGTCACCCGTATCTACTACACATTCCGGACAAGTATTGTTTAGCACATTTCATCCAAAACAAGATTCAGATTAGCTAGCTGTTGCCGGATCGCCACAATACTACAATCGGTTGACGAGCTTATTTACGTTGCTCGGTTAGGAAGCAATTGGATGTTTTACAATTATGTGTCATTCACGGATTGTATGTGGATTTGTACATTTTAATTTCATAGGAGCGAATATAGATAACGAAGAATCTTCCTCATCCGAATCTTGATAAAATTAAAATCGTCATTGAGGTCTTATGAGAGGGAAAGGACTTCTCTCGGCCGGCCGCGGTGGTCTCGCGGTTCTAGGCGCGCAGTCCGGAACCGCGCGACTGCTACGGCCGCAGGTTCGAATCCTGCCTCTGGCATGGATGTGTGTGATGTCCTTAGGTTCGTTAGGTTTAACCAGTTCTAAGTTCTAGGTGACTGATGACCTAAGATGTTAAGTCCCATAGTGCTCAGAGCCATTTGAACCATTTGAACTTCTCGGTATTGTAAGTCTTCTCGACAGTAGCGTGCTTGCGAAGCTTAATGTTATTGAAAATATAAAATTGGGAAAAATTCTTATTTGAGAAGAAAAAGAAAATGTGTACTTCCAGCGAGCGTGAACTGATAATTAAACAAAACTTAGAACTCTAATTCGGCACCTATGCGGTAATATCACACTCAGAATCATGTGCAGAAATTTAATGCCGCTTTTTTTTACTGTACAGCCTCTGACAATGAAAAGCAGACGGTTAGTTACTTGGCATACGTTCACTCTACTATATAATTTTTTTACTCTTACGATTATCTTTCTGTATTCACAATTGCGCTGAAAGGTGCAGTCAGAACATTCCGTGCTATTTGGTAAGGTTTATGGAGTAGCCCACTTTTTGAAGAGCCTAGAAATTGTCTGGTGTTCCCGAACATTTAGTCTCTCATGGTATTTGTCGTTACCTATAGAGAAGAATTCAAACGTAACTGACAGATTCACTCACGGAACAAGAGATGGGGAAAAATCGATTTACGCTTTGTAATCCAAATGGGCATTGTAGTATATTCATTTTGACGTGCGGAATGTGATTTGTGGGTCGTAATACAAAAGTATCATTTACATTGATGTAGTACATCTGCAATTTCTGACTGCTGCAGGACATTTTACGTACGTATTCCATTCTAATAAATTTGTTTATCTGGATACAAATTACTTATCTACCAACGAAATTATTGCCATACAACACTTTACTTCGCGTATCCTAATAAGAATTATTCTGCGCACAATGCTTTCGTGTAACAAACACTGCTTGGTCAAAAAAATGGCTCTGAGCACTATGGGACTCAACTGCTGTGGTCATAAGTCCCCTAGAACTTAGAACTACTTAAACCTAACTAACCTAAGGACATCACACACATCCATGCCCGAGGCAGGATTCGAACCTGCGACCGTAGCAGTCGCACGGTTCCGCGCCTAGAACCGCGAGACCACCGCGGCCGGCACTGCTTGGTCAGAACATTATGAAGACCTAAGTCATAGCCGGTATGTTCACCTTTGTCGTGGTTAATGGTGGCGAAGGTTCGTGGTATGGATGCAATCAGGACTTGGTAAGTCGCTGGAGGGAGCTGGTACCACATCTGCACACAAGTCACATAATTCCCGTAAATTCTGGGAAGGGGGACGATGAGCTCTGACGTCATGTTTAATCACATCCCGTACGTGTTTGATAGGGTTCAGAACTGGCGAGTTGGGGGGGGGGGGGGGGGACACAATTAAAACTCTCCACTATGTTCCTCGAACCACTCCATCAAACTTCTGGCATTGTCACATGACGCATTATCTTGTTGAAAAATACTACTGCTATCTGGAGACATGATAGTCACGAAGGTGTGTACATGGTCTGCAGCCAGTGTACCATACTCCCTGGCCATCATAATGCCTCGCACGATTTCCGCTGGAGTCTGAATGCCTACTTGCGTAATGGAGCCGCCGCCAGATTGTCTCCGTCCCGCAGTACAGTTGTCAAGGAGCTGTTCCTCTGGAAGACGACAGATTCGCGAGGTTCCATCAGCATGGTGAAGAATGTCTCGGGATTTATCAGACTAGGCAACGCCCTGCCACTGCACTAACGTCCAGTGCCGGTGGTCAGGTGCCCATTTCAGTCGCAGCTGCCAATGTCGTGGTGTTAACATCGGCATGTACTTGGGTCCTCGGCTGCGGAAGCCCATCGTCAGGAGTGTTCGGTGCACTGCGTGTTCAGACACAACTGCGCTCTGCCCAGAATTAAAGTCTAACATTACTTCCGCCACAGTACTGTATACGAATCTGACCTGAGACATCTACAATGAGGGGTGGCCACCCACCCACGACGTTTGGAGGTGGTTTCACCTTGGTTTCGCCACGCGCTGAAGGTATTCACCACAGCACTCCTCGAAAATCTGACAAGTCTTTCAGTTTCAGAAATGCTCGTGCCGACCCTCCGGGCTATCACAGTCTGCCCAAGGTCAAATTCAGATAGATCATGCACCCTCCCCATTCCACACACGGACAACACTCTCACTAATATTACATGCAAGATGCGTGTATCTGACTAGCAGTCACTCCTCGCCATGTGACGCCTCTATCGCCTGGACGGGTTTATATGGATGGTAGATCGGTGCTCATAATGTTCTGACTGATCAGTGTAGATCAGTAACTGAATACATACAATTCACAAAATTGGTGGCCCAATGAACCACATTGTTATAAGGATTATTACACTTTCTATCTGGATTAGATTAATGTTTCAGATTTAAGCATTTGCGCTATTCAGTAATTAGCATTTTTTGTTAAATTCTCATATTTAACAGAACTTCGTATTAGGCCTTATTAAAGTAAAACAACGTTATCACTGTTGTTTTTACACATAGTGGAAACTGTTGCTAAAACTTAGATCCATAAAACAAAATTCCATAATTTAGACAAATTTCATTATTTTCATGCAACATTCAAGTTAGAGTATCTGTATAACTATTTACTTACACATTTCCATTTGGACAGACTTCTGATAGAGTAAGAAATTCATTTTTTGAAAACTGGTGAAGTGTGAAACACGAACTTGTTAGTGTGTGTCACCTGTAGGTTTACGTCACATTCATTTGTGATAAACCACTTGGTTCTTGAACTCGGTAGAAGAAAGACTTGTATGTTACATTTCTGACCTATCTATCGTTTACGTAAATTTGTCAAAGTTGCCAAACATATTGTTTTGTACCATGATTGACAGTGTCAAAGCTGAAAGTTAATTTTGAAGTGAAGCAGCAGCAATGGAAGCGTAAGTTTATTAGTGTAATTTGTTTGAACACGAATACCGAAGATTTTCATAGGAAACGTACTTCCAGGCAGCATCAGAGCACAATGACATGCAGGAGATAAGTATATTAGGATTTTTTTTAAATTTGGCTTCATCTGCTTGATGCTGGAGACTCCTTGTTATCTTAGGCAGGGAAATGCAAATGTCACATGGTAGCTGAAGAAAACTTCACAAGCAAAGATCGCTAGAAATCATTTAACTGATGATCGGTTTCGACACAGATACGCTGTCATCGTTGGACGTAATGCTCTTGAGACCGGTCATCCAATAAAAGGCTTTTCTTACCGATCTTGGCTTGTGAAGCTTTCTTCACTTAGCATACATTACAGGTCGCACCCCTGACTGCCCATGTCAAGAATATATAGCAAATGTCACCGTTGTGTTACGTGAGGTTGCATTTAAAACTGCTGAAATAGAAATTAATTCTCAACTTTAAGTGAAATACAAGGCTTATAGAGGATTGTTTAACAAAAGGGGTCGTTAGACCTCCAATAATACTTATTTAACCATTGTGCAGAAGGTTATTGACTATTACACTGGTGTCAATATGCTTCAGACAGAATTACTAAATCTAATTGACAAACAGCAGATATTTATATTTTTGTTGAACACAATCCTTATGATACACTCATTTCATTCTTCACAGAAGTTACTAGCTGTATGTTAGAATTTTGCAACAAGTGTATTGTTTATAGATTGTACTATTGTAAACCTTTCCTTTTGTTTATCTATATAGTGTTATTTTTTGTTTTAACTTTAATGTCTGCTTTCTGTCAATTATATAGTGATCCATTCCACGACGAAGTAAACTTGTGTTTCACGGTTTCACGGAACCTGATGACTTAGCACTAGAATTAAGATCTAGAGTTCACCCTAAGGTCCAACATTTTATTGACAGTAGAAGATAACAACCTATGTTGGAGTTTTGTTCCATGTATGCAACTAAACAAAAGGTTGTTTTTCATGCCATAAGCGTTTCGTATCCTTTCGCTTATGGAGCATCACCCATGGTGCCAAATACATGTTCTTTATATGCCTCTAACAAACAATTTACATAAGGTTAACAGATGTATTGCTACAGTAAATAATTTTTTCGTTATTCTCTTTTTATCTCTCTGCAGCGCAAGTTTGGTAAGCTTAAATTATTATTTGATTCTACTTACGGTCTCTCGTTACTTTATTCGTGTTGCTCTGGAATTGTATGTCGCTGGCCTGCGTGCACTAAGGTGTCCGATTTTCGGCATCAACGAATAAGTTTTACTAAAACGCTTCATTTATATTCTCTATTTTTTAAACGTGTATTCAAAATATCCACGGGTGTGCTGCCGGTCTATAGTGTCCAATGGGCCCGTTGGACACTATAGACCGGCAGCACACCCGTGGATATTTTGATTATCAAATACGCCGGGAGAAACTCAATAATCATAAACGTGTATTGTTTGTGTGTGCGCGCTTATTCCTTACGGTGTTACCAACTGTCGCTGTGTAATTTTCGGTCGTCTTTTGTTTGCACAGTAGTGTCTCTATGCAGCCGGAATCACTATAAACAGCAAACACTCAATGAACACACGTTTTTAATGAAACGCACTGTGAAACCTAACTTTTTAGAAGAAGTGTGCTCCCAAAGGCCGAAAATCAGACATCCTAGTGCACGCAGGGGGACGACATATAATCCCCGTGAGACACAAGTGAGATTCCGAGACACCAGAAAAATCATAATTAGAACGTAACAATAATATAGCTCACAAATATTGTGTTGCAAAAAGTTCTTTCTTACTTAAAAATAGGATAACGAAAAACTTCAACAAATGTGTAATCATATTACAATACATTTATTACATGCATATCACAAAGATGAATTATCGGCTACTGCTGAAGCTTCGTAATAAAAACAATGGAAAACGCTTATGACACAAAAAGGCCACACGCACACCCCATCTCCAAGAAGAAATTAATGACAGTGACACTGTAGAAGCAACTACGTAACGATAGAAAACAAAAGAGACGAATGTATTTTTCACCAGTGAGAACAGTAGAGTATATGTGCTGTTCAGCTGTAGCGCACAAGTGCTTTCCTCTGACACTGTTTCAGGCCAATGGGAAGTCAGAGAGCGTCGTCATTTCGCTCTGGCAGCGTCACGTGCCTTCCTATTCTCTCCCTAGAGTAAAGGACGCCTCGCAAACAAGGCGTCCTCACATTTATTAGGTGCGCCGCTCGGTATACAGTTTTGTAGCGGCGGACAAAAAAGAGGGCGCGGGAAGTCGGCGCACGTGTATTGGTCTTCGTCCGGCGCTCCCGGCGTTGCCATGGCGACGCAGGTGGTTGGGATGGAGCGCAGCCTTCATTAGGAGCTCGCGAGCCCACGCGCCACCGTCGAGAAGACGAGGAAAACAGCCTGTCCTTATCACACGCTGCTCACACAGCAGTATAAAAAGCAGTTGCTATATAATATCAGTTGATGAATACTTCAAAGACTGAACTGTATGTTCTACAACTATTACGGTGCACCCGAATCTGCAGACGAACTTCGTTCATGAAAACATAAAACGATGTCTTCGTCATGACTTTTACATTGCAGGTGAACTTCCATAACGAATTAACTCTCTTCTACGAGAGTCTTGTCAGTTTTGTTTATGATTCGATGATAGTATTTGATCCAAAAATATTACAATTTTACAATTGTCACAGTCGCCATGTGTACAGGTATTCGGACTCATTATAGGAACACTGGGTTTGACCTATTATTCTGTTTTGCATGATATTCAGCTTTACACTCCTCAGACGTTATTTGTTCTAAAGTTGCTAGCAGTTTATATCAGGAGAATTTATATTAAAATTTCGTACGTTGATAATATTCCAGAGTAGTAGGAACACAGTTGACAGTGCTCTGTAGAGATAGCTGAATGCAACTGTGAATAATTTGGTTCGTCACTTAGTTCCTTTTAGACGCTGTATGTGTCGTGACGAACCAATTAACTTTGATTTTTGGTTAAAAAGTTTATAGCCTAAGTGAAATCTTATTCTGCCAACTAAAATACCACGTATTGATTTTTTTTTTTTTCATACTCTGCTTATGATTGTAGGACCAGTCGTTGTAGAGCTGCTGTAGCTGATTTCCTGTTCCGAAGTTCGCCTGGTGACCATGGTATTTGCGAAAGCTCATACTAAATACAGCAGAAGTCAATAAATGAAAATGAATGTAAGAATCTGTGTAAGTTGTATAGAGGCTAATTCAAAACCCAGCAGTAAGTTATACATGATTTTTAATGCTGGTCAGAAAGGGTGTTACTGTGAACAGTTACTTGACGAGATTATTCTGTTCATAACAGAGAGCAAACCAATGCCAACTACAACAGTTCAGGTAGACATAACGCTCTCACAAGCTTAAATCAAGAGATTAAATATATGAGGAAACTGACTCCCTTACTCAGTATGCATGGTAGATTGTAATCTAATAAACATAGGCCACCGGAACTTTATTTTATGGGGACGAGTAGAAGATATAATTGCTGGAGAATACAGTCTGACTGGTACAAAGGAAAGAAAGGAACCTTTAGTTCGGCATTAAATTTCATCAAGAAATAGCAAATAATCTGTACTTCTGAAAGACCTGCAGACACGAGAAAGCAATAACTACATTACACCATGGTCAGAAAGATACTGGACTTCAGAGCGTATCAATTAGCAGATACAGACAATTCAGTGATGATACAACTTAAGAGAATCGTACAAAAGGATCAGTGTGTAAAGAAATGAGGCAGTGAAGTTCTGAGATGAAAACGCAGACGTGCGTTGAGTTTATTGACGCCATAGACATTGCGACTATAAACATCGAAGTAGGTAAGTTGGTTTAAAATGTCTCAGGATACATTTCATCCTGACGTAACTGGTCGTAATGTAATTTCTTTCCTATCTCCATCAGATTTTGTAACGTAAGGGGAATAAGTTACAATGATGTTCTAAATTATTATAAACAAGATTCTAACATTAGTATTTCTTATTTTCATACGCAACTGTGTGGGCATGGATCACCGAAGTACACTTCGATCACGCGATGGAGTCACACTGTGTGGGCAGTGAGCTGCAACAACGCAAGCGAGACGTTAATAATAACTGCCTCCAGAGAGAGACAGTAGAACTAGAGATAATTTTGTAAGAGCAATTTTCGATGTTATGCATAACAACGATGGGTTTAAGAAATTATTATAAAGGAAATGGGAGTTTCGCAAATATAAATATTGTAAAAAAGTCTAAAAAGAGGTATGGGTACAGAAATATAACGTGGAACATGTGATTATAAGTGAAATTTGTAACTTGGCTTGTGAATTCTAAAATTTTCCCGGTGTATTTCTTCTTCCAGTAATTTCGGGTTTTCAACCGGATCCAATCGCCGGGCGCTGTGGCCAAGCAGTTCTAGACGCTTCAGTCTGGAACCGCGCTGCCGCTACAGTCGCAGGTTCGAATCCTGTCTCGGTATGGATGTGTGTGATGTCCTTAGGTTAGTTAGGTTTAAGTAGTTCTAAGTCTAGAGTACTGATGACCTCAGATATTATGTCCCATTGTGCTTAGAGCCATTTGAACAGGATCCCATCAAAATTCTGCGAGGATATTTCGGCCCAGAGACGTTCGGCTATCCTCAGGTGAGTAGACGAAGTACTGAAGAGACCTGATGCAGTCACGGTATTTATAGCGAATTCCGCGCATGCAAATCATACTGGCGGTTTACGGCGCATGCGTTAGGTGGTGACACGCGCGAGTCAGTCAAGATGTGTGTGATGCCCTCAGTGGCGAAGTAAAAACAAACTAATCGCTGAGTATCGACTGTACATGTCGCTTCCGTTGTGACCGCATCGTTTTACTAAACGGATGCCAATTTTTATCAAGCTGAAAGTCGTTGTCACGATTCATTAAATTATCAGCGAGACGTTTTTCCCAGGATTCTTTAATTACAGAGTCCCACAAGCTGGATTCCGGTGCTACAATTTTGGTATTATTGAATTCCATTGAATGTCCCATGGAAATACAATGTTCTGCCACTGCTGATTTTCAAGGTTGCATAAATAGGTCAGATGACATGGACGGTCCTGGAACGCTGTGTAGAACACGAAACACACACATCCGTATGCGGCAACCTTTAAAATCAGCAGTGGCAGAACGTTGCGTTTCCATGAGACATTCAATGGAATACAATACTACCAAAATTTTAGCACCGGTTTCCAGCTTCTGGGGCTCTGTAACTAAAGTATCCGTGGAAATACGTCTTGCTGATAATGTAATGAATCGTGAAAACGGCTTTCAGCTTGATAAAAATTGGAATCCTGTTATTAAAATGATGCGGTCACAATCGAATCGACATGCTCAGTCGATACTCAGCGATTAGTTTGGTCTACTTCACCACTGAGGGCAGCACACACAACTTGACTGCCTCGCGCGTGTTACCTCTCAACGCAAGCGCCGTAATCCGCCAGTATGATTCGCATGCGCGGAATTCGCTATAAATACCATCATTGCATCAGGTCTCTTCAGTACTACTTCTACTCACCTGAAGATGGACTAACGTCTCTGGGCCGAAATATCGTGGCAGAATGTTGATGGGATCCGGCTGCAAACCCGAAAATTGCTAGAAGTAACTTGGGTTTATTTTATTTACTTAAATGTGAAAATTTTAAGCGGGCCACATATCTACTTAGTAATAAATTTTAAATGATATGCTTTAATGCCTCGAGCAAACTAAAATTCTACACCTTTTTTACTATATTTTGAAATTTTCATGACCGAACGTTTGAAGAAAGTTTCAATGCGGTCTTGAGTTCACATACTGCACGCGCCAACACAGAGTTTTGATGTATTGCGAGAATCCAGAATACAAAGAGACTGTTTAAAAGTGCATGAAATTATTTTGACAGTTTTCGTTACTTGTGGTGGACGGTGCGCTACATAACAGCTATAAACGTTACAAATTTATCACTATTTCGGAAGAGACGTGATAGAGGAATGAATGTCCTTGACAATCACTAAAGTTAGATGAATATAGCAGAATAAATCTTGTGTAACATAAGAAATGCTTCAGTCGATTGACGAAAGAATACAACCCAAAACTGTCAGAGATTACAAAAAATACGGCCATATACGTCACGTAGAATGAAATCAATAGGAAGCATATGGAAGCCAAAGCGAAAGCATTTCAGAAAAAAAAGAAAAATCGATAACGAAATGGTTATTTGCACAGTTTCAACATATATAAATGTCAAAACTGTGATCTGTGAGGTAAATCCATGTTAAGCTACAGAGCAGATAGGAGGAAACTGTATATAAAATTGACTGATAACGTGATGCAAAGACATGGGTGACGATTTGAAAGATACAGGGAATCAAATATTACAGTCAGAATTCGACAGAACATTGGAAGACTGGTTAAACAAGACTGAAGATATACGCAATAAAGATTCTAAATTTCTCATATCGTTGGGGGAAGATGCAATCAAACGATTTTTCTAGTGTGTAAAATCTATTTGAACTAGTACCATGAAACTTTCTGAAAAATAACATCCACACTTTGTCGAATAGGACATGGGCATACAATAACGAGAATTTTGACACAGCGAGCTTAATTGCTCATGCAACCACGCTGCTGGCAAAAATAATAGAAAACAAATAGAAAAATTGTGTATCTGTTTTATGACGATCAGTTTGCCGTTAGGAAAAGGTAAAGACAGGAGACAGCAGTTTTGGAACTCGATAAGGGAAGCAAGGTTTAAGGAAAATCAATGCACTGTTATATAATTTGTCAACTTAGGTTTGATGAACAACGTAAAATAGTACGAGATGTTTGACATTCTCAGAAGAATGGGAATAAGCTACAGATAACGACAGGCAATGTGTAGCTTCTACAAGAACCAAGAGAGAACACTACGTCAGAGAGACCGAGCGAGAAGTTTTCGGATTACAAAAGGAGTGAGCCACAGAAGTTATCTTTCCCCCTATGGTTTAATTTGTACATAGAAGAAACAATAAAGGAAACAAAAGAAAGTTCCAGGGGTGCGATTAAAATTCACGACAAGAGGATATCAATGAGGAGTTTCGCTAATGACACTGATATCATCACTACATGTGAGGAATAACAGCAGGGCGAGTTGAACAGAATGAACAGTCTAAGAAGCGCGGAAGTATGAATGGCGTCCAAGAAAGACGAATGTAACGGAGAGTGACGATGAGATTGACAGTCAACTCAACATCAGAATTGTGGATCGTATACTAGACTAAGTGGAAGAATACTGTTACCTCGGAAGCAATCTAACACATGCAAGACGAAGAAAGGAGCGTGTAAGAGGCAAAGACAGAATACTTGTTTCGCATGTAATTTAGTTTTTGTAACAGTTATACACAATTACCGGTTCCGGCCATTACCAGTCATTTTCAGGTTGATACAATGAGATTTCATCAGTGCTTAATTTGAACTATGGTATTTGTATTAAAATTTCAAGAAACCCAATGGCTGCTGGAATCTATAGTTTCGTGCTGCAATAGTGTGTGACGGAGCCAGATCGTAAATTATATCCGAAACAAGAATTTGGGCTATCACTGACGTCTCCAGTACAACTACAATGCCATTTTTATAAATTATGGAATTTCTTCTAAATGAAATCAACTTATATCAACATGACTTTCACTACAGTAAGATATCTTTGAGAATGTACATCTGTGGCACAGCATTCCATGGAAGTGAATAACGCACTGTGGGAAAATAAGAAGCGGAGACAAACGGAAAGTTTGACGTATGGTGGTACAGTAAGTTTTGTAAATTCCGTAGACAGATACACCAAAAGGGAGGAGGTTATCCAGAGATAAGGCGAGGAAAAGCTAGAATGAAGACAGAACAGGGTAATTAGACGTGTGTAGAGAAATCGGAGTTGCTACTACAGGAATCATAGAGGGCGAAAACTGTTGAGAAAGACGGAGATTGAAATATATACAGTGTTAGCGGTGTATGATAAAATATTTGTATTGACGACTGAGGACAGTTTATTGAACAACATTGGCTCAAAATGGTTCAAATGGCTCTGAGCACTATGGGACTTAACTTCTGAGGTCATCAGTCGCCTAGAACTTAGAACTAATTAAACCAAACTAACCTAAGGACATCACACACATCCATGCCCGAGGCAGGATTCGAACCTGCGACCGTAACGGTCACGCGGCTCCAGACTGAAGCGCCTAGAACCGCACGGCCACACCGGCCGGCGTACACGCGGCAGTCAGTCTACCGATTCCCTTAAGAGTTCGGGCAATTTGACTGCATCCGCACTGAGGCCTTATCTATATGAAGCTGGTATCTGTACAGATATCATTGGTGATCTTGCATCTCTAGAAGAATGGGATTATAATGAAGCCTAGACCTTTTAGCTGCTTACAGGCGTTGATAAATATCAACGGAGACAGTTGAAAATGTGTGCCTCGAGAGCTGCAAGATTACCAGTGATATCTGTTCTTTCGGACGTACCATCTTCATATAGATACCATCTTCATATAGATACGGCATACTGGCCAATGACATTCTTCATTTCGGATGCACTCACATTGGTGAAACTCCCACGGAATCGGTAGATTGACAGTCGGGAGTAATGAGTATAGTGGGGAGGGGCACTGCAAATGTAGTTTGTGGACAGGAAGTTGGAAAGTGTAGGTCTCACGGGGAGCGTGCCAGTGATAAGTCCCTGCAGTTTGTCTGTGTCCTCGGTGGCTCCGGTGGGTAGGGTGTCTGCCCTGTAAGCAGTAAGTCCCGGGTCCGAGTCCCGGTCAGGCCACACATTTTTTAACTGACCCCGTTGATATTTATCAATGCCTGTAAGCAGCTAAAGGTCTAGGTTTCACTACAATTTCGTTCTTCTACAGCTGCAAGATCACCAATGATATCTGTACAGATACGAGCCTCACATAATGTAATGAAGTGTGGATGTGTTGATGCAAAACTGGAAATCTATACTGACAGGTGCAGTCCACTTCATGCTGCAATTACGACCTTACAGAGAACATCAGGCGGAAATTATATGATAAATGTGCGAGAACTCTTTAGATGCAGAGAAAAAAAACAGGTAACAAATTGAAGAGGGTAAATATCAAAGTACCAATTATCAAATATCTGTACCTATACGCGTAATACACTGTACATAAAAAGCTATTGAGAATGTGTGACTTGAAGAGGATGGCAGAAAAGACGAAGTCGTGGTGGGCCACCTTAAAGCCAGTCATCGTTACCTTTTGTGCATTCAAAATAGAAACTGTGTGTGTGTGTGTGTGTGTGTGTGTGTGTGTGTGTGTGTGTGTGTGTGTGTGTATTTAAGGCTACTCAGGATATCACACGTTATTTTGTAACTATCGCTTTAATAATCGTATTAACGTATACACATAATATTATCAGGTCCTGATGCGTGATACAATTATCGCTTTTGTCTCGACTGCAGGTACAATATCACTGTTAGGCTCTGCAGTCTGCACCAGAATACTTGCCCATCACGCCTTTGAGTCCGTCTCTCGGGAGACAGCATACTCAAAGGGAATGACTCTGGAAAATTCCTTCTCTCCTAACAGCGGCCAACGCTTACAAGCTCAAGCTCCAGAATACGTTATGTTCATATGAAGCTTCACTTAAAGCCTTAATTTTCTCGGTGTAGCAAATAGCCGTCGACTACGGAAACACGTTGAGTCATGTATTCGACGGCAATCACTCAAGTTTCTTATCTTATAAAATATGTTTTGCACTTTCGAAATTCCATCTGACATCAAGCCCCTGGAACCTCATAAAGAATTAAAACGGCGAGAAAGCATGAGACGTCACAACAGCTTGGTTAGTCTCCCGGGAGTAAGCAGCGGCTCACGCCTCTACCTCGCCCACGCGGCTCTCTCGCGGCCGCCTGACAGCAGTGAATGTTCCGGATAATGTCACCTTTCACGGTAAAAGTAGCAGGAAAATATAAGTTAGCCCTAGATCTACAAAGACTGTGGTCTACTTGCTACGTTCGTCGCAGAGGGAAATTTATCGTCGTTGCAGATGTTTCTTTGCCAGGTCTCCGTGGATTAGGTACTGCGACACAGGTTCGTGCACTGGACCCAAGAACTTAGGTCCTCACCTCGAGAAAATTTAATGCTTTCCATTTGCTGTTACTTCATTTGTCGTGTACAATGGGGAAATTAAAGAAGTGAAATGATTACTAATGTGCACGTTTAGATATTTGTTATGTATTTGCTGCAGTAATCTTCTGATCTGTCATCTGCACACTATGACAGGCCGTACACCGTGTTATTATAAGAACCGTCAATATGCGTTACGATAATAAAATCACATACAATCGTGCACTCAGTCATACTTAGTAACTACTAGTTGGTTTGAAGATGCAATAATAAAAAAAATAGTAGCATTTCTACTTTGTTTGTTGCAGACCACGTAATGTAAAAGACGCAAACTTTGCGAAACAGTCAAGAAATATAACTAAAAGATGGCAAGAGGAAAGAAAGAATAGAAAGTATGATCAAATATAGCTGATCAATTCTGAGAATATTAGGCTACAGTTGTCAAACTTGTAATATACGTGAGTCATTACATAGGTCGTGTCGACTACGCCATTTCGTGCACACGTGTGGCATTACTTTACACGTTCGGTCCGTGGAAGCGGTTCGTCAGTATTTGATGTGGTTTACGAAATATATCCAGCGGTAACGTTAGGTGACTCACCCTGTATACAGCATGCACGCATAAGTCAGCACGAAGATACATTCCATTAAATACTGCTAAAAGACCTCTTCTCACATTAATACACGACCTTCAATATTATAATGGTTAATAACATTCATCCATCATCAAATACTTACAATTCCCTGTCGTGCTGAAAAGTGTCAGAATTAAAATATATTCGTAATAGAATCTTACATCCAAATATAGAGATACAAATTGTTACTAAGACAACGTAAATAAACTTCTTTAGACTCCACCTCCGTTATTTGCTCTCTTATTAATAAATGTTCAGTACAGTCTCAAGGTATACATTGTTGGTAAATATTTTAGAAATATATGTGTCGACTCCAGTATTTAATTAATAGTGCTATTTCATTGCCAGCCGCTTATAAAACTACTTTAATGTTTTAAGCTATAAAGCGCTAGTCTTTGAAAATGACATATTTGGTTTGAACTATTCTCAAGTCTAATGTCTAGATACTATCGCTGACTTCACCGTGTCCCCGCTACTTGCTAAATGTCAGAACTAATATTTCGGTTTATCTTTTTAAATTACTTCCTTTTCACAATCAGTTGTGGAAAGATAGTCGTGGGTAAATGATAATCCTGGGAATGAAATTTATTTTTAACTAATCAAAGTTCTGTTCTTTAAATGTACATTGACCAAACGCCGATTGTGAATGAGTGACTACAAAAAGCTAATACCCCCGCATAAGCGAGATGATAAATAACCAAAATATAATTCAAAAAACTATAAACAAATCCTAGGTGCCAGCACGACTTTATATCTCAACTTAAAGTTCAGATTTTCAAAATATTGGCCTCTTCAAGTGTTGGCGTCTTTCGTACACACCAATAAATCCTAAAGGATATTGTCACTCATCATTCTTACTACTGAAATAGTGGTAGTAGTAGGAATTTTCGCACTGAAATTGTTCAGCTATGGGTGTGTGGTTTCAATGGTTACGTCACTAACAACATTTACGGGCAAAATACACTGTTTATAGTAAATCATCTCCGATCCGTGTGTTTCTGTGCTTGATTCGCCTATCTAGAAAAGCTACGGAATTTATACTCGGTAAGCAATTCCTCCTCATACACAATAAAGTTACTACCTCGTAGAACAACTCAATACTCAAAACAACGGCTGACACTCAGCTACCTTAGAGTGAGCCTTCATAAATCTCCCTTCACCATTTGCAACATCCAAATCCACTGTCGTCTGCGCTAACTAGTGTTACAGGCAACACATCACGGACTACTTAACCAGCCGCAGTGGCTTCAGTCTCAAACCGCATGACCGCTACTGTCACAGGTTCGAATCCTGCCTCGGGCTTGGATGTATGTGAGATCCTTAGGTTAGTTAGGTTTAAGTAGTTCTAAGTTCTATGGGACTGATGGCCTCAGATGTTAAGTCCCATAGTGCTCAGAGCCATTTGAACCATTTGAACGGACTACTTCAGAAAAAATTACTCGAAGAAAAACTTAAGTGTCGTCGCGTCTTCACGACTCACAAATCCTGACACAGCTTGCAAGCCACTCTTGACTAATTCCATACCAACTTAAAATCCCTTGACCTTTCGTAAAATGTCATGCAAAATACGTATATGACAAGATTCAGAAAAGATTATACACATCATGTCCTGCCTAGGTCAGTTACTGCATTCTTCAAACCTTGTATTTCAAACACAATTCAGTACAGGAACTGTGTTGTATACTATTTCAACAATATCGTGGAAAATTCCACACTGGCGAAATAATCGATGCAATTGCCGTGTGGTAGGTATCGATCATGATACTTGTAAACGTGACCTAACTCATATGCATTAACACATAGGTCGTCTTAGCGACCCAAGCTGCCCATCTCCCTAGCTACGCAATGGTGAATAGCTCAAACTCCCTTCAGTACCTACCATAGATGACCCATTAATTCATAAAAATTTCGGGAGCTACCACTATTTCTTAACAATTAATCTTCTAGCAGTCAGTTCAAGACCTAATGACATCTGGCGCGCCGAAATTTAGTTGTCGACCAACGATGCTTTGATAATATTTGATGATCTTGGCCATATCTGTACGAATACTTGCAAGGTTTGGTACAGTACGGATTTTTCTCGAAGATGTTCATTAGCATAGACTTTAGTTACAATGAAATGGTAAGTATTACATTTTTTCCATGAATTATCTTATTTATCGATTGCTATAACAATATATTGAATTGATAAAATAAAATCCCGACACGAAAACCGATACATTAACTTCGATTCATCATACCCGGACTTATGGATGGCAATGTGCAACCGCATGAATAATGCATGTTGAGAAGTTCTTGGAACGACAGGATATTTAGGTAGTAGACTAACTGCCCTTTTCCCGACTTGAACACAATCCACCATGTATGAGCTGCGTACTGGAGATCAAACGTAGCGCTTCCTCATGCACCAGCGACCATACAGCATTGCCAACAGAGCGGGTAGAGGACATTTAATTTTTTTTTCTTTGGTTAGTAGGTTGCCTTTGTTGTTGGTTTTATTTAAGGTTTATGATTTTTCTAACACTTTATATTTCCCTTTATTGGTTGATTTTGGTTCAGACCAGCAAAGTAACACGTTGCAGAGAATCCATTTCCGTTCGTTCTGATCACGCCTCCAGTTCAGAACCATGATACGCCTTTGTTATGCCCAGGGCACCATCATAAATTAAAGTGACTTCGATGTAATGATTGTCTCTGAATGAAAGAATCCTTTCCATTCGTTTCATGGCGTGTTTCTCTCAGTTCCCTTTTGTACTATAATAGAGCAAATTCATGCATGTATGATCCTAGTTTCATCGACTTATGCTAACTGGTAGTGGCGCATCTTGCGAAAGTTGCTGTTGTCCGCAAGTATTGGGTAGCAGTGTATACTCTTACACGGTACTTCTAAGGCACGATCGTTGGGCAGAAACACTTCATTTTTTTTTATTTGACAGTTCCTTATGAAATATAATTAGAATTACACACACGAAAGAATGGTGTTTTATCTACACCCTCTATTTTTCCAAGGAATCTCCATCCCGTTCTACAGTCTTCCTCCAGCGTGAAGCAAGGGCATGTATGCCCTGTTGGTACCAATCCTTGTCGTGGTGCCGGAGCCAGTGGTTCACTATGTGAATAACCTCATGGTCCTCAAAATGGCTTCCACGAGTCCTTTAATGGCCCTAATAAATGGAAGTCCGAGGAGGCTAGTTCAGGGCTGTAGGGTGGATGGGGTAATACTGTCCAACTCTGATTTGAGATGTGTTCAGCAGTCCTCAGACTTTTGTGGGACCGACCGTTATCACGTTGCAGCAAAACATCTCCTAGGTTGCTGTGGCGCCGAAGTCGTCGGAAGCGCGTCTTGAGTTTTGTTAATGTGTTGACATTTGCTTCTGAATTAATGGTACAACCTCTTGGTACACATCAATGAGGATCACACCTTCGCAGTCACAGAACACGGAGATCGTGACCTTACCGGCGGAAGCACTTGCTTTGAATTTTTTCTTCTGAGGGGAATGGGGATAGCACTCTTCCATCGATTGTCGTATTGTTTCTGGCTCAAAATGGTGAAGCCAGCTTTCATCATCTGTCACAATCCGGGACAAGAAGGCCTCCCCCTCAGCATCAAAACGCTGCAACAAATCAAGACAAATGTTTTCTGGGTACGATTTGTGATCTAGCGTTAGACACTTCGGGACCTGTCTTGCACACACTTTAGAACATCCAGGAGTGCGGATAATTGCGTCCATACTTCCTTTGCTGACCGACAGACACAGCGCCAACTTCCGAGTCGTAATGCGTCAGTCCTCGCGGATGACATCAGCTCGCTGCAACATGTCAGGTGTGACAGCCGTGGATGGTCTCCCACACCGCTGCTGATCGTAGATTTCCGCCGAACGGGAGGCCCTAGTCACACGACGACATTCTGATGACCTCACTCTCTGTGCCTAGCGACTAACTTCATTTCTGTCGACAGCAGATGCTCCACACCAGCACAACGTGAATAAAAGCCACCACGGCTGTGATTCACGTGTCATTTTGTAAAATTTGTTACGAAGATTGTTGGTCTGCTTTTGGTTTCAGCTGAAGATCTTCGTTTACAATTAAACATTTTGTGATGTAATAAATGAACCAAAAATATAGTTGTCGCCGTTTTTATTAAATTTAACTGTGAAGTTGTTCACATTAAGTATAGAATACCTAAGTAAACAGTGACATATACAGAACAAAGGGCCCACAATTGTGGGTAAGGATATCAAAAAACCAGGTTCGGAACTGCGCCACAAGTCACCCAGTCGTACTCTCTGTTCCACATTCGTCAAACCCTCAAAAGGACCTCTGTACACGCCTGTAAGAAAGCACTGCAGTTTTATTCTATCGCAGTTTACCCACTTCTTCCTTAAAGTGATATTACCTTTTTGTTGGTTGAAAACAGCCTGGAAAATTCAGGGCTTCAGCAGTAATTCAAAATCTAACTGCCCAGTATCTACATTCCTTCCACTATTCAGCATTAGACCTGAAGTTAGATTAGATTAGATTCAGTGTTCGTTCTATAGACCCAAAAACCGAGATGATTCTCGTGGATGTGGAACATGTCAGAAAGTATAACACAAAAACATAAAACATTTGAATATAATACTTACTGTACAGGATGGCGGGTATGGGCAGGCGGTGGGCGTTGTGGAATAATAGGCTAATTTTTAGAGAAAGGCCATTTATTGGCTAAAGCATGTTGAAAGGGGGTTACATAGGCCTAGGGAGGTGAGGGTGAGCCAGAGCTTACAATTTGGCGAACATTGTTCGCGAAACTACCGAAAGTTGTTGTCTGCCAAAACTAAGTCCACAGTGCCGCAGCACCGGGAGAAGCGGGAGATGTTCAGTGCTACAGGGAGCGCATCCGACTCGCGGGTGAGCAAGAATACAAGAGAGTGGGCCCGGCGACTGGCGGCCGGGTATATTCGACGCACCACGCGGCTTCCTCCACCCTGATTGGTCAGGACCGAGCAAACCGTGCGGGCGGCATGGAACTTTCCAGAGCGTTGCCTGCTAAGCGACGCCTGGGGCGGCGTTACCTCGTAAGCACATGAGAGAGGCGCGTGATCAAGGTGCCCTTCCTCGGTGCTGACTTCCTGTTACTAGACCGTGGGACGAAAGAATTTACAGGCAGCTAACACTGCCGGCCGCGGCTTGGCCGCAATGGAAAAATGAAGTTACCGTTTGGGTGCTCATATAATAAAGTAAAATCCCTTATTGTCTGGCTCATCCTTTACATTACTATCCCGATCATTTATCAGGAGACTGTTGAAATAGGTTTATACAATGAGGTAAACTGGAACAGCTAATATTTACAGAATTAACACGCTGTCAGAATGAAAAATAGTTGTGCACTATTAATAAATTTATCATACACAAAGTACCTTATCTTGACTGTTGTGCCCAAGTGCTGTCAAAGCTGAAATCTAACAGATATTTTTACTTAAGCTGGCTTAACAGTCTCTGTTAAGATATTCAGCTACAGAGTAGAAGGAGTTGCCTACGAAAGTCTTTCAAACTCTGTTTAAACCGTGCTTTATCTGAAATCAAAAATGAAAATGTGAGTTCCTGAATATTGGACCCCATTTTGTACCAAAGTAAGTGATTTTAGGTGTTTTTGTAGATTGTTCTTATTCCCAGTATTGATACTATCTATTGAGCTATTGGTTGGAAACAGAGATGTATTACCTGCAAAAAATTTCATTAAGGAATAAATATACTAAGAAGCAGTGGTCAGAATACAAAGTATCTTGAACAGGTTTCTACATGATTTCTTGAATTTACACCACAAATGATTCTTATCACACACTTTTGTACCGTAAAAACTTTTGCTCAGTGTGATGAGTTGCCCCAGAATATGATCCCATTGGACATAATAGAATGAAGGTAAGAAAAGTATGCAAGTTTATTATACACTCCTGGAAATTGAAATAAGAACACCGTGAATTCATTGTCCCAGGAAGGGGAAACTTTATTGACACATTCCTGGGGTCAGATACATCACATGATCACACTGACAGAACCACAGGTACATAGACACAGGCAACAGAGCATGCACAATGTCGGCACTAGTACAGTGTATATCCAGCAATGCAGGCTGCTATTCTCCAATGGAGACGATCGTAGAGATGCTGGATGTAGTCCCGTGGAACGGCTTGCCATGCCATTTCCACCTGGCGCCTCAGTTGGACCAGCGTTCGTGCTGGACGTGCAGACCGCGTGAGACGACGCTTCATCCAGTCCCAAACATGCTCAATGGGGGACAGATCCGGAGATCTTGCTGGCCAGGGTAGTTGACTTACACCTTCTAGAGCACGTTGGGTGGCACGGGATACATGCGGACGTGCATTGTCCTGTTGGAACAGCAAGTTCCCTTGCCGGTCTAGGAATGGTAGAACGATGGGTTCGATGACGGTTTGGATGTACCGTGCACTATTCAGTGTCCCCTCGACGATCACCAGTGGTGTACGGCCAGTGTAGGAGATCGCTCCCCACACCATGATGCCGGGTGTTGGCCCTGTGTGCCTCGGTCGTATGCAGTCCTGATTGTGGCGCTCACCTGCACGGCGCCAAACACGCATACGACCATCATTGGCACCAAGGCAGAAGCGACTCTCATCGCTGAAGACGACACGTCTCCATTCGTCCCTCCATTCACGCCTGTCGCGACACCACTGGAGGCGGGCTGCACGATGTTGGGGCGTGAGCGGAAGACGGCCTAACGGTGTGCGGGACCGTAGCCCAGCTTCATGGAGACGGTTGCGAATGGTCCTCGCCGATACCCCAGGAGCAACAGTGTCCCTAATTTGCTGGGAAGTGGCGGTGCTGTCCCCTACGGCACTGCGTAGGATCCTACGGTCTTGGTGTGCATCCGTGCGTCGCTGCGGTCCGGTCCCAGGTCGACGGGCACGTGCACCTTCCGCCGACCACTGGCGACAACATCGATGTACTGTGGAGACCTCACGCCCCACGTGTTCAGCAATTCGGCGGTACGTCCACCCGGCCTCCCGCATGCCCACTATACGCCCTCGCTCAAAGTCCGTCAACTGCACATACGGTTCTCGTCCACGCTGTCGCGGCATGCTACCAGTGTTAAAGACTGCGATGGAGCTCCGTATGCCACGGCAAACTGGCTGACACTGACGGCGGCGGTGCACAAATGCTGCGCAGCTAGCGCCATTCGACGGCCAACACCGCGGTTTCTGGTGTGTCCGCTGTGCCGTGCGTGTGATCATTGCTTGTACAGCCCTCTCGCAGTGTCCGGAGCAAGTATGGTGGGTCTGACACACCGGTGTCAATGTGTTCTTTTTTCCATTTCCAGGAGTGTATTTATATCTCCTACATCTAACATTCTCATTGTGAATACAGACTTGATTAGGCGTTTAAGCAGTTGTGTGGTATGCCCTTCCCAACTGAATTTATTATCGAGCTGTAATCCCAGAAATTTAACACTGTCAACCTTTTCGATCTGCATGTCTTCATGTGTTATACACATGCTGGAGGGAAATTTCAAACAGTTTCTGAACTGCATTTAGTGTGTCTTCCCAAAGATTAATGACTGTGAGTTAAATTTAAACTACTTCTTAATGTCAGTGAAAATCTGTTTAGCAGCTATTTTTAAATCTGTACTTGCTACTTATTGCAATGTTTGTATCATCTGCAAATAAAACAAGCTTAGCATCTGGAAATGTAAAAGTTGAGAGGTCATTAATGTACACAAGAAAAACCAATGGACCCAAGATGGAATCTTGAGGAACATCACATGTGATAAATTCGCAGTCAGATGAAGACTGGCTGCTTACTGCACAGGTATTTACCAATGGCACCCTTTGTTTCCTATTAGATAGATAAGACTCAAACCATTTCGCAGCATTGCCGGTGACATCATAATATTCTAATTTACTTAATAGAATGCTATTGTTCACGCAGTCAAAGGCTTTTGACAGGTCACGGAAAATGCCAGTAGTCTCTAATTTATTACCTAATGAATTAATTACTTTCTCACTGTAAGTGAGGCATTGGCAGGAGTTACAGCAGGGACTCCTGATGGTTGAAATGCGACTGCATTCGATGCCCAGGCAAGGAAGCCCATTCGGAGTGAACCCACTGGCCAAAATACGGCTCCAAGCGGCAGGATACAGCTGATCCTCCTCCCTGTCACATGACCAGAGTAAGAGAAAGGCCCATACAGCCACGACCTATCACGGCGCTTAGATTTCTTGTCGGTATAGCAGCCTTCGTGGGTCGTCTACTAAGAGGTTAACAGCTAGCGTAACTCGGATTTAATGTTTTTTTTTTTTTCTGGCGTAGTAGGCATAAGCCCACGATACTACTTGTCCCTCCACCTCCACCCTCCCGATCAGGTAAGAGAGACTGTAAGCCCGTTGACTCCCCCAAGGTAGCATTAGTTGCCCACCAACTTTGTAGGTGGCCGGGATCTGAGGTCCACCTCCATGGTCATTGGGCCCGGCGGCACTGGTGGATCCTTGATTGACTCCTCCAGAAGACCTACCACTCTATGGGACAGGGAAATCCAGGAGGGGATGCTCGTGTGTTTAAAGCAGACCATAATGAGGGACCAATTGGTTAATATGTTTACTGCAAATGGTATCGTCTGAAAGCTTTACTTCCGCTAAAGAGAGTCACAGATGTCGGAAAACGACAGCTGGGAGGCAGTGCTAAAGGCCTTTGGAGACCACAAGTGCGAATACCAGATCGAGGACGGGAAACCTGTAGCAGGTAGATTGCTGAGAGGATGACAGGGACAGAGTAAGATGAAGTATAGAGAGATATGACCTATTTGGGGGGCCATGAAGTTTATTAGTGGGGTGGTAAGGTGTGTGACACAGGGTAAGCGCTTCCTCTGATGGATGATGTCAATGGAATTTGAAGAGTGTGAACAAGCGTTCAGTTTAGCCATTAGAGGCTGGGTGGAAGGGATTGGCGTGAATAAGCTTCGTGCTATAGAATTTGATGAAGGTGATAAAGTCATCAAATTGGGGACAATTGTCAGTGACGACACCTTTCGGATGTGTTGAAAATTCGGGAAACATAAGGAAAACCACTGCCCACGCTGACGACATTCGCCGGTAGTAGCCCAATAATTGCCCAGTAAAGTTTGGATGTAGCTGAGAACAAGGTGAAGACTACCTGGCCGTGGAAAGAAGTAGCGTGTTGCAGTGGTTTGCATGCTCCGACAGGTAAGGCAGAGCTCAACCGTCCAAGTGATGGCAGCATGATTTCCCCTCCAAGACACATGCTTACAGGCTAAACGCTTCATGTAGACCTTGTACAGATGACCGAAATGTAGTAAGGACAACATACTTTGTTGGTGAGCGGGCATAATACTGATCTTGGTACAGCACTCATTCTCCCAGACCAAGAGTAACTTTTTGAGCGTGGAAAGCTTATGAAAGCGATGCCAGGATCTCTAGATGTTAAAGGCGTCGACGGTCCTGGGGCCATCTGTCTCAGACCATCTCATGATGTACTGGATCATCACTTGAATGGCATGCGATAAGTTTGGCGTCAAAAGACAGACTGCTCACTGCATCTCCAGTGGAATCGACCAGATGGAAGCAGACTCTGAACAGGTGTCGTTGGATGAATTCTGTCCTAGAGGCAACCAGGCAGTAAGATCTACATTAGTACGAGAGATGTAAAACGGAACTGAATATTGTCATAACTAGACAAAAATAGGACAGTGCCCTAGCACCGCTTGATCCTCCAACCACCAAAATCTTTTATGTCTCAGTGACCACCATTGGGGTCATATAGATCCCCAAATAATTTACGTCGAATATATTGGCAGTATTTTAATGAAATAACATGAAAACATACATTACAGTTGTTCAACGTGACAGTGATGATTCAGATTTCATAAATATTACGCTCGAGAAACAAAAAGAAATGTAAATTTACGTCCAAGAAACAAAAATAAATTTAATTAGAGTTGTATTAGCCCCAGTAGTACTCAGTGCCAAAACCATGAACAAATTTTAATATATTGCAAACATAAATCGAAACATTTCATAATTGGACATAATTTACTTATAAAGCTACATATTTTGAAAAAATGGCTTTAGAAACAATAGAGGATCCACACAGAAGTTTTATGGATATGCAGAAACCAGCTGAAGTGAGTGATTCCTATTACAAAACAGATATTTAGATGACTTATATAGCTACGTTTGTAGTGGCCTGAAAACGGTGCCGATAAAGCACCGAAACTGGTAGTCAAATAAATTAAATAAGAAAATTATGGCTGTCGGTATTCCATTTCTTCGAGTCTTTGACCAAGGTGAGCTCTGAAGGCGGCAAGGAGGCAGGCTCCAGTTGCTCTGTGAGAAAGTTTGTGGGCTCACTGCATCTGCTGGAGGAAAACCAGCACCTGGACAAACGAATCCGTTGGAGACGTCACTCTGGAGGCCACAGGGACGAAGGATATGAAGAGGAAAATACGCTCAAAAACACGGTCTACCTATCCTGAAGCACATGAGTAACCACTGATTCGAAAGAACAAAGAAACACCTTTCGCCGATTAGATTATCCACCATAGGCCGTCAAGAAAAGAAGGCCTATGTATAAAATGAATTCCAATTTATTTTAGTCTTCCTTCATAGAAGTCAATTTGAAAACAGTCGTAAACAAAATCAATCCATTTATTCTAACACAGGCATTACTATTATTCGTGAATAAACAAAGAGTTCTAAAGTCCTTGTACACTACGTGCTGAACAAAGTCCTGAATGGACATGTGAAAGTCAGAGTTTACAACGAAGAATTTACTGCTCAGCTAAGCCAGTTATAAGGATAAATACAGAATTATTGCAAGTCCGCTGCTCCGTCACCACTACAGGGCTGCTTCTACTGGAAAGGCTGCATTGGAGGTTCTGGTATGCAAAGACTGACGCTGGCAGCAGCGCTGGCATGGGGATGGCCCTGTAGTGTGCTCCTGAGAGATGAAATGTGACTGAGTGTACTGACTGCTCAGGGCCAGATCACCGGCCTAAGTGCAGCCCTAGTGATCTGGATACAGTTTGTTCTGCTTCCTGTCATGTGACTGACGTAAGAAATACGGCGATGGGGTCAGCGACTTCTAATGGTGCTTAGGTTGCGTTTTGGTGGCAGTGTCGTGCGTGGAAGCCTTCGTGGGTCTTTTGCTAATAAGCAAGGTGCCTGAGTAAATTATGCTTTGCTGGCTGAGCAGGCGTAAGCCTACGATACAACAGACACCACCATCGAAGGGAAGTTAGACCTTAGCGTTACCTAATTCCTTCCTTTTCGATTGTCCTGAGTAGTCTCCTGAGACCACTAAACATTCTTACTATTATGAAAATCAAACACACTGTTCTAGCCTATATCTCTATGCAGCGTGGGAGCAATGGAAATGCTAGTAGTATGTCTATAGCAACTGTATTTGTACTACATATTGTGATCTTAATCAAGTTTATCAGAGACACAGAAATTGAAGTGGAAGCCGAACCAGAGAAAGCCAATAATATTCAATATAATTTACAAAGCCTCCACCATAGTTCTACCCGCTTCTTGTACCAGCAAAGGCTAGCAGAAAAATTTGCTGTCATTGAATAAACCTCTGCAGATAACATGTATGAGATGGTTAAAGAAGCCAGCCATAACGCAGCTTATGAAGCACTGGGAAAAAAAGAAATCCAAAAGAGTAATAGAATATGTGATGAGTGGTGGAACAACTCGGTACAAGAAAAGGTAGAAAGTAAGAAGAAAGCTTATAATAAATGGTTGAACTCAAGATCAGACAATGATTGGCTGGAATACAGTGAGCGGAGAAAAGATGCGCAGAAAACAATAATTAATGCAAAAAACAAAGCCTGGCAGAAAACCGGTTAAGAGATAGAAAAAAGCATGGGAAATACACGAGAAAATAAAGCCTGGAAGGTATTAAAAACAATGAGAACACAGAATAAAGATAAAGCAAATATAAACCTCATTAGCATGCAGGAATGGGTAAAACACTACCAAGGACTACTAACTGAGAACAGAGCTGCATTCACTGAGAACCCACCAGGCATTGAAGTCAGTAATGATAATATACCACTGATAACCCCAAAGGAAGTCCAAAATGCAATTAATGCCATGAAAAACAGAAAGTCGCCAGGTCCAGGATTAATTTATATAGAACTGGTTTGAGCAGCACCGTCAAAACTCTTTGAGATATTGGCAGTGATTTTTCACAAATGCCTTAGAAGTGACGAATCCCCAAAGGAGTGGAAAAAGGCAACAATTACATCAATATTTAAGAAGTGCAACACGAGGAATTGTGCAAACTATCGTGGTATTAGTGTGATGCCATCCATGGCGAGAGTCTATGGCCGTATCCTAAAAAAGAGGATAGAAGAAGAAATAACTGAATCCGAAGAACAAAATGGATTGAGATCTGCTCGCTCCTGTACTGATGGAGTATTTACCCTCGAAAACCTAGTGGAGAAAAGGACAGCAAGGGGCCTTACAACCCACCTTGTCTTTGTAGACCTCCACAGAACATGCTATGGACAAGCCTAATTGATAATGGTGTGTCACCGAGCTATATGGAAGCTGTCAGACTCCTCTACCAAGGTTATACGGCAATGGTTAAAGTGAGAAATCAACTATCTCAAGAGTTTGAGGTGACAAAGGGACTACGCCGGGGATGCACACTTGCCCCTACACTCTTTAAGATCTACCTAGAGGAGGCACTAAAATCATGGAAAAGCAAATGCGGAGGAATGGGTGTCCCTATAGACGACGAGGTCTTGTTCACTCTATTCTTTGCTGACGACCAAGTGTTAGTAGCTGGAGATGAGGAAGATGCAAATCACATGCTCCGCAAATTAAAAGAAGAATATGAAAAATCGGGTCTTGTCATGAACGTATCTAAAACAGAATATCTTAATGTGGGAGAAAATACTGTTAACGACTTACAGCTCGGTTCTGATACTGTTAAAGGGTGACATAATTTGAAGTACTTGGGAGTGACACTGTCGTCCATTGGTAGAAGTATGGATGATGTAAACAATAAAATAGGCCAGGACCAGCGAGCCATAAAACAACTAAATGGTATTCTCTGGAACAAAAACATAACGTGCAGAACAAAACATACCACATACAACACAATTATTGAAAATATCAGAACATATGGTGCAGAGTTGTGGGAACTAAGTCAGAGGCAGAAAGAAAGACTGCTGGCTGTCGAGATGGATTTCTGGAGACGGAGTTGTGGATACTCCAGACTTGACCATATTAGAAATGATAGGATCAGAGAGGTTATGAATGTCATAAGCGCAATCCTAGCCTACATAGAAAGGAAGCGCCTACTTTGGTATGGTCACTTAGAGCGTATGCCAGACACAAGAGACCAAAACGGGTATGGTAATGGATTCCACATCAAAGAAGAAAGCGCGGTAGACCTGCGAGATGCTGGAAAGACGACGTCAACGAAGCAATGGAAGCGAGAGGTCTTAATGAAGGAGACTGGAATGACCGTGAACGATAGAGATTGGGATGCGAACTGAACGCTGGATTAGTAAACAATGAAGAATACGTCATCCATGTGTTATGTGTTTTGATAATGAGAAAGTAGTTGTTGGAGACTAGAACAGTGCGTTTTTGCACCTATCTCCTTCTTTCAAACTTCTGTGACTGCCCTTTTTAGAGATGTCCATTCCTCTTCAACCGAACTGGCTACTGAGTGATTCTTTATCACATCTATAACCTCAGAGAGCTTAAAGCGTGTCTCTTCAGTCCTCAGTACTTCCGAATCCCACTTCTTTGCACATCGATACTTGGTATCTTTTGCCTACTCTTCATCACTACTAAAGTGCGCGTCATTTATGTTGGCGGCCGAGTTTAGGTTCGTTCTGCGCATCTGACGTCAAAAAATACAGTCAGCCAATGAACAGAGAACGACGTTGCCAGATCTCGACTGCAGAGCAGAGCACGGACGAGTGTCTTCAGTTTTAGAAACGTTCAGTCATAAATAAAGTAATAGAACAAAAGCAATGTCTTGATAGCAGACTTTGTTTTTTGAAAGTTTGGAAAAGCCATTCTTTATACCAATTGCTTCATTTTCTATTAATTAATTAAACCAAACAAGCAATAAGACTCTTAATTCAGGCGATAGCAAGGAAAAGTGTTTGTATCAATTTCACGAACCGCTTTTTCGCAATAAAGAACAGCGGTAATTGTTTATTTCCTATTGTACTTCGACGAAGTGCGAGTAATTCATAGGCATACTAACAGTGTTTGTCAGAATTTTGCGTGACGTGTTAGAGCCCTTATGGAGAGACACTGCAGGATGAACTGCGCTAGCGTAACGGTTAAGGTGTTGCATTAGAATGCGACAGGTCAAGAGTTCAAACCTTGTGCGATGCTAAATATTTTCTTTATTTAAAATCAATATAGAAGTGTCTTACTTCACGAATTTTATTCGTTTGAATGCAATTTTTTGAAATTTCTAGTGCTCTGTCTCTTCATTAACCCTTTTGCTGCTGCAGTCACGTGTTCCCCGCATTCCGCGCTGTGAGCGATTTTATCATCACTGCACTGCTCGCCTGTGCAGACACATGGTGTTCCCACTGCTTTGACACACTTATCATTCGATTTCACAAAAACTATTTAGCCCAAAAATTAGATTTTTACACATCTTCTTGACTGATACCTTCCCCCCATAAATGACTTAATTTTGTTTCGATGTTCAACCCAGTTATTGTGCAGCATTAAATGTAGTAAACCATTGCACGAAATTTTGAAGAGTTTGCAGAGGTAAAAGTCCATAGCGTATACTTTCCGTATGGTCGATTTTAGTTGCCACAATGTTGAGAATGAAATGTGGACAAGGTACCTGAATTTCATATAAAATTTACTGTACAACAATATCTCATTTAATTTAAGTGCCACATAAGTGTCGTATGTAATATTGAGAAATATTCCGTCTTTCGCGACTGTAATAAAAGTTTTATTTACACCGGGCGCGTTTGGCTTTATTTTAAAGCACTTCAGTCAGTCAAAGGAAGTGGGGGGAAGGTATCAGTCAAGCAGATGTGTAAAAATCTAATTTTTGGGCCAAATAGTTTTTGTGGAATCGAATGATAAGTGTGTCAAAGCAGTCGGAAACACCATGTGTCAGCACAGGCGAGCAGTGCAGTGACAAAATCGCGCACAGCGCGGAATGCGGGGAGCACGTCTCTGTAGCAGCGAAAGGGCTAATGCGGCCGTGGTGGCTTTACTTCATAAACTGCGCGCTCACCCCTAAACGTAAGCTTGCGAACTATACTATACTATGGAGCTGCTTCTCTTGGCGCGTGCGTCGTGTGCAACTGGCAACGCAGCAATCTCCCGCGTCTGGGCGGGCATGCGCGAGCCGCCAAGATAAAAGAATTCAACTATACACTGTGAGCTGAGTCTGTATCTGCTCCTGCGTATGCCTTACGATCCAAAATCTAATTTCTGAACTTCTGTCTGACCATGATGTAATCAACTGAAATCTTCCTTATCTCTCGGCGTCTTCCGAATATTCCTCTAATGATTCTTGAACAGATTATTCGCTATTACTAGCTGAAATTTATTGCAGAGTTCAGTTAGTCTCTCTCTCACTCCTATTACCAGGCCCATGTTTTCCCGTAACTCTTTCCTCTATTCCTTCCCCTACAACCCCATTCCAGTTGCTCATACTATTAGATTTTTGTCTCTCTTTAGGGACGTATGGAATTACCCGTTCAATATTCTCATACTTGTGCTCTATATCGTTACCTTCTGCTGTCGACGTCGGCATGTATACCGTAACTGCTGTTGTCGGTATAGGTTTGCTGTCGATTGTGATGAGAACAACTGTCACTGGACCGTACACAGTAATTCAATAACAATATTCGTAACTACTACTACGGGAAATACTTCTTTTCATTCCATTTCACTGACCCCAAATATATCTGGATTATTTACAGCCACGAATCAGGTATGCTGATCACAGGATCCCAATACTGCAGCACACGTTTCTTCTGCAACTGCTCTCACTTCATGTAAATGTAAATTGCATTTATGTTTATCCCTTTAGCTGACATATTAGTTACAGAGATTTCTAAACCTTTAGAAAATGAAAAATATGCAACTGAGTTCATGAAATAAATAACAAAATTTAAAGTTGTCGTTTCCGAAAATATGCAAACTCAGAGTAATCTGGTATTAAATACTGATTTCCTTGTGAAAACGCAATGCAGATATAGCGAAACGTGCACGCATATCCTGGACCGCACAGGACAATCAAACATAATTCCGTCTTGGAGCACACGGAGGCAAGGATTTTGACAAACTGCCATTGTGAATGCTTCGGATATAAATGAAGCGAAACGCTTACGGAATCAAATGAACTGTCTTTTAATCACCGGGGACCAGTGGCCTTGCCGCAATCGTAACGCCGGTTCCCGTCAGATCATCGAAGTTAATTGCTATTGAGCTTAGCTGGTACTTTGGTGAATGATCATCAGGGTCTGCTGAGCGCGTTTAACAAGCGGGGTGCACTCAGCCCCTGTGAGGGTAGGAGAGGAGCTCCTTGACTGACCAATAGCGGCTCCGGTCACGAAAACTGACAAAGGCAGGGAGAGTGATCTTCTGACCACGTGCCCCTCCATATACGAGCCCAGTGACGCCTATCGGCTGAGGATGTCACGGCGGTCGATCTGTAGCGTTGGGTCTTCCGAGGCCTGTTTAGATGGAGTTTGGTCACAGGGGCAGGCCTCATATACAGAGAACATAGTAATACTATTCGTGTTTGTGTTCTCCTTCAAAATTTCAGTGCATTTGGTTGCGATGTACAGCAAGTTAGCTCCCGAACATTCGTATCAACTAGTGTCATAAACCTACAAATACAGATTCATTTTTTTCTGAAAATAGAATATTACATTTTATTCTTGTAAACGGATTATTCTTTTGCGGAACTTGAACACTTTTACTGTCATCGAACTAACCTCCACTACAACTATTACCTGTTTCCAGGCTTCGGTATCATAAAGTTACCGCATGTCCTAAATTTTAGCGATGGTAAAGAATTTTAGTGATGGTAAAGGCTACACGAATGATATACTTTATATAACGGTGTAACTAATGTTTCCTTGTGATTGTCTTGTAAAGACTGATATAAGATAAACTTCCTTCAATACGATTACACATACGCACGTACAATTCCGCACTGGATACTCAACTCATGAACAATACGCGGCTTACTGAAGAAGATCATGATAGGAATGTTAACAACCTGTAAGTCGTCTGGAGAATAGTTTAAACATACAGGGTGTAATGACAGGACAGATTTGTCACACCAAAACAACAAAATATATAGTAAAGAAATGCTCTAAATGCATACGGTAAAGGGCACGAGTGCTTTTTCATCTTTGAGACTATGAAACATCTCTTTTGATGAACAAGTGCTCATAGGAGAGCGCTTTAGAATCCACGTTTCCTGGAAGGTTTTTTCTTGTTTTGGTCCATACTATCACCTTTCAAAATATGGAAAGCAAGATTTTTTAAAAGAGGAGACATATTTCACAGAATCGAAGAGAAAAACGTGCTTATAACTCTTAAGGTATGCATTTTAGAGCCCATGTCTACCGACACTTCTTTCATGTTTTCGTGTAAGGAACCTGTTCTCAAAATCTGTAAACGTAATATAGTTACATCCTGAATAAGTAAGTCAGATGATGAAATTTTGTCGAATGTAAACTATAATCGATTTCATATCGCAGCGAAGCTATATTGTTGGTCTGTAACATCATCTTCTATTTGGATGAAAACTGAGTAGTACTTTTAATCATTTCCGAAATCCACTGATAGTAAAAGTGTTTTACGGACATTTGCACTTCATCAATTACAGTTTCAACCTTCTGGTCAGTCGGGATGTTAAACTAATACCGAATGGCACCAAATGCAGAATACATTTAAGATAAAGGGTAGTCAGATTCGAGAGCTTCTAGCTACTTTGCATCACCCCATTTGAAATTCTGAAGTTGAGTTTGCTTTTCCAGTTTTCCAGCAGCTTCCAGGAATTTTCTTCGCCCTTAGGTGTTTGCCTAGAACCCATTTTAACCGATAAATTATGGACACGCCATTTTACGAGAAAAAACGGCCGACTACTTGCTCTACAAATACACAGCGTAAATAGCGCTGATGGAGCAGCAATTAACCACTACTAGCCTCCCTGTACAACAGACAATGGGAACTTTTAAGAGAATTTGCCAAAGTTTCGTTGTGTTGATAGTACTGGCAACTGGTGGTCGTCACTTTGAACAGTTATTGTGAATGAAAGTTCCCGATACCAAGTATTAAATTTTATGTCAATAGAAAACGAAGTATTTACTTCCCTCACTAGTTCCGTATATGAAAGCCACTAGATCTATGTTATTCTGATCCTAAATGCTTTGGACACAATCTTTGCCCATAATTCCTCTACGTCCATCATAATGGAACTAAATGTTGACCATTCATTGTCTAAGTAGGAAACTAGCAAATGCTCATTAGCTGTTTCCAGCATAAAAATTCTTCTACCCATCTTGACGCATTACTCCGTACTTGTTCTCCACATACACAATTGATCTTACGGATAGGGCTGGTAACAATCTGCAGTGGTTTGCTGGTGACAGTGTAGTGTGGAGGAAACTGTCATCGTTGTGTGATTGCAGGACGATACACGACGACAGAAAAATGTAAGTTAACGCAGATGGGTAGCGAAAGCAATAGCAATCCTGTGATGTTCAAATACAGCATAAGTTGTGTGCTGCTTGACACTGTCTCGTCGGTCAAATATCGCTATGCAAAACTGAAAAGCGATATAAATAGAATGAGCACGTAAGGTCGGTAGTAGCGAAGTCAAATGAACCGTTTCGGTTAATAGGTGTAATTTTAGGGAAGCGTAACTCATTTATAAATGTGGCAGCATGTAGAACAATTAATGAGTGATGTTCGAGTGCTTTGGCTCCCCACCATGTCGGATTAAGAAAATACATCGAAGCACTTCAGTTACCGCATGTCCTAAATTTTAGCGATGGTAAAGGCTACACGAATGCTATACTATATATCACGGTGTAACTGATATAAGATAAACTTCCTTCAATACGATTACACATATGCACGTACAATTCCGCACTGGATACTCAATTCATGAACAATACGCGGCTTCCTGAAGAAGATCGCGATAGGATTGCTTATGTTACCAGTACGAGTGATCAACTCCAGAGTATTATGACGATAATTAATGAACTCAAACAGGAATCCCTGCAGTGAAGATGCCGTTAATTTCGCGAAACACTATTGAGGAAATTTAGTTAATCGACGTTTGCTACTGACTGAAGAATGATTCAGCTCCCACCAGTCAACATTTCGCATGAGAACCGAGAAGACGTATAGGAGAAATTAGGACTCATATGGAGGCAAATAGACAGTTCCTTTTCCCTCGCTCGATTTGCGAGTGGAGCAGAGCAGCTAGTACTAATACAAGGTTCTCTCCGCCAGGCACCGAATGGTATGCATAAATTTAGGAACTATAATACCCATTCTAACCTTGATGATTAGTAACTGCTGTGTCTATAATGACACTGAGAATAGTGTCAGACATATTTGTAGTGATGATGATGAGGTCCCATACTCCGTGGAGCGTAGGGAACGATGCTAGAGACCACCGCAGACTAGACAAGGTCTTAGCGGAGGTGGTTTGCCATTGCCTTCCTCCGACCGTAATTGGGATGAATGATGATGATGAAGACAACACAACAACACCCAGTCATCTCGAGGCAGGGAAAATCCCTGACCCCGACGGGAATCGAACCCGAGACCCCGTTCACAGGAAGCGAGAACGCTACCGCAAGAAAAAAATGGTTTAAATGGCTCTGAGCACTATGGGACTTAACATCTATGGTCATCAGTCCCATAGAACTTAGTACTTAAACCTAACTAACCTAAGGACATCACACAACACCCAGCCATCACGAGGCAGAGAAAATCCCTGACCCCGCCGGGAATCGAACCCGGGAACCCGGGCGTGGGAAGCGAGAACGCTACCGCACGACCACGAGATGCGGGCGCTACCGCAAGACCACGAGCTGCGGACGAGGTATAAAATACGTACTTCTACTGCGGTTCGATTGTGAAATTAGCTGCTCAAGACAGTATCTTCATAAGACTGTCTGCCACCTGAAATGAATCCGTAGATGACTGGGTCTGCATTGTAGATTAACGTCTCCTTAAAGTAATAGTGCCTAATCGTTGTACTTTCACACTCCTGAGGTTGAGTAATACGTTAACACTGAACAGGTAATGGTGAAAAGCATTAGTGGCCAACTGGTGGTCCGTTTGTCTACTAGTAGCCAAATTTGAAGAACAGAACCCTTACCCACCAGTTAGCTACAGTCAGACAAAGTATTGACGTCTCTGATCGTCTGTTGTGACTCCCTAATTCGAGTATATAATCATTTTGCCCACGTTGATATGATTGTACCCTGATAATTTTATAACACGTCTCATGGGGTTACGTGAAGGAAGTGACTGCCTAACAACTTCTTTTGGTGAGGTTTACTTGATATTAACCAGTTTATTGCCGAGAAACGGATACAGCTTGATTTAGGAGTGACCTCTGAAAATCACATCGTTGAACTAGTTGCATGAAATTACTTTCTTTACGCAGAGTGACAAAATTGTTACAAAGAGCCACTTAGATGTTATTAGCGTTCCCTTTCTCAAGCCCATCTGTTCCATGTGAGAATTTATTAGTGAAAAAGCTTTAGGTATTTCTGATATGATACAATCTGCGCAGGTGTTATCGCACATCCCGTAAATATTCTTACAACATCATATTCAATAACGAGGAAGAGCTGATGATTCAGTAAACCTTTAACCATAGCCAGTTCTGATGATCCGATCATCATCGGGTGTAATAAAATTATTTTGTATGTGATTTTAGGATATCTAATGATGATTGGCTGATCGAAACTGGAATTGAATAAAGGTTTGTTTCATCATCAGTTGTCGGTGGTTCATAAGTATGACTTACTACAAAGTTCTGTCAAGGTTGCAACTTTTTGACATTGTTTAACGGGATAAAGGGATACTGACGACATTGATGAAAAAGTGCAATGTGTTGCTCCACATCGGTCAGTTAACATTTCCTTTGACGAGAACAATATTATTCTTACAATCCGAAAAACCAGCTGACAAAACCAGAAAAAAATTTTTTAGTCTTGGTTCAAATGGCTCTGAGCACTATGGGACTCAACTGCTGTGGTCATAAGTCCCCTAGAACTTAGAACTACTTAAACCTAACTAACCTAAGGACATCACACACATCTATGCCCGAGGCAGGATTCGAACCTGCGACCGTAGCGGTCGTGCGGTTCCAGACTGCAGCGCCTTTAACCGCTCGGCCACTTCGGCCGGCACTTTTATAGTCTGTTTGAATGTTAGTAATATCATTCAAATCTAGGACATCAGACGGATATGCGCTTCCACTGTAGCACATTTGCTGTTTAGAGTCACGTAATTCATTTCGCGCAGCGTTACTGTAATACAACGACGGAGTGTGCTATTTCAGTAGCAGTGGAACAAGGATACTCATGTTCTCATATAAGTGTTTACCGCACCTGCATACTGTGTGTGTGTGTGTGTGTGTGTGTGTTTGTTGGAACTGGCTGTGGAATCCCTGTATGTATGGCGTGTAGCGTGTAGCGTTGTTTTACCGAAATGTAGGTCAGCCGTCCCCACGAACACGTTCTGGGGATTTCAATGAGCGGACATGCATTTTAATATCCACTTTGTTTTATTAAATATAATATTTCTTTTTACATGCGCTCAGAATAAACGTTGTAGTGAGCTGATTAACGGTGTCCTCGCTATTTGAGCTTCTGCTGCCACAGCAAATAGGCCTCAAGCCGGCCTATATACAAAACGAATATCGACGTTACACATTCATCAATCATGTTTCAGGACAAAGTTTCTGTATCTACACAGTACGTCTTTAGTTCCTTAGTCGTAACTACTTTCAAAGTAAAGCCTCATTAACAAACTTTCACTCTCGCTGAAACAAGACCATCAGTTGTCGTCCAATTATGCAGCATACGCAGGAGCCAAATAACATCTACCTTCTGTTTCCCCATTGAAGAGGTGTGGACAATATATTTATAAAATACAATTTCACAATAGAGGAAACACAATAGTGAAAACGTCATAGTGCTTGATGAAAGTGAAAGAAAGACTTCAAAACTAGCTTCCAATGTCATTTGCTAACTGAGGTCGTTCAAATACGTTCAACTTGCTTCTTTTTCCTTCGATTAAGGACCCAAAGTATAGACTACAATTTTGCTTAAATGAAATATCATGGTAGAACTTACGGTTCAGTTCTGAAGTTCTTGTTAATCTGATAACATCTCATCGAAGCTGTAGCAGTGACTTCTATATTCATCAATACACTAACATACGTAGAATGAATGCCTTATCAGCAAATACTTTGTTGATGCTAAATATCTATCAATTCCCAAATCTGTGTATCAAAGACTAAATACGATGAGGTGACAAAAGTCTTGGGATAGCGATAAGTACGTATACAGATGGCGGTAGTAACGCTTGCACAATGTATAAAAGGGCTGTGCATTGGTGATGCTGTCATTTTTACTCAGGTGATTCATGTGAAAAGGATTACCATGTTTTTATGGCCGCAGTATGGGAATTAACAGACTTTGGACGCGGAATGGTAGTTGGAGCTAGACGCATAGGACTTTCCATTTCTGAAATCGTTAGGGAATTCAGTATTCCGCGATCCACAGTACCGAGAATATGCCGAGAACACCAAATTTCAGCCAATACCTCTCACGACGGACAACCGCAGTGGCCGATGGCCTCCACATAACGACCGAGAGTGGCGGCGTTTGTATAGTCACTGTTAACAGACAAGTAAAACCGCTTAAAACAGCGGCAGCGATCAAGGTGGGACGTACGATGAACATATTCGTTGCGACAGTTCGACGGAATCTGGCGTTACTGGGCTGTGGTTGAAGTCGACCGACGCGAGTGCCTTCGCTAACACCACGACATCGCTTGCAGCGCCTCTCGTAGGCTCGTGACCATAGCTGTTGGGCCCTAGACGACTGAAAAACCGTTGACTGATCAGATGATTCCCGATTTCAGTTGATAAGAACTGACGGTAGGGTCCGAGAGTGGAGCAGAACGGAAAATGTCATAGACCCATTTGTCAACAATGCACTGTGTCAGCTGGTGTTGGCCTCAGAATGGTGTGGGCTGCGTTTACATGGAAATGAACAGATCATTGACTGGAAGTCGTTATGTTCGACTGCTTGGAGACCATTTGTAGCCATTAATGTACTTCATGTACACAAACAACGAGGGAATTTTTATGGATGACAGTGCGCCATTTCATCGGACCACAGTTGTTGGCAATTAGAAGAACATACTGGAAAATTCGACCGATATAAACCCCATCGAAAATTTACGGGACATAATCGATATGTCAATTTTTGACGGCTACTTAGGCAGCATTGCCCAATATTTCCGCAGTGGTCTCCCAACGATTTGTGGAGTCAAAGCCACATGGAGTTGCTGCAGTATTCCGGGCGAAAGGACGTCCGACACTATTTCGGGTGGTATCACATATGCTTTTGTCACCTCAGTGTTTTTATTAAGACGTTTTGCTCCCCTTTATGTATACATATTGCAAATCACATAACTAATGAGGAGGTATTGAATAGAATTGGGGAGAAGAGGAGCTTGTGTCACAACTTGACTAGAAGATGGGATCGGTTGGTAGGACATGTTCTGAGACATCGAGGGATCACCAATTTAGTATTGGAGGGCAGCGTGGAGGGTAAAAATCGTAGAGGGAGACCAAGAGATGAATACACTAAGCAGATTCAGAAGGATGTAGGCTGCAGTAGGTACTGGTAGATGAAGCTTGCACAGGATAGAGTAGCATGGAGAGCTGCATTAAACCAGTCTCAGGACTGAAGACCACAACAACAACATTGCAAATCCGTTGTGGAATACTTTGTCAAAATGATAATTTCAAAACTGGAATGTACAAACTTCCTATTAAACCTTTCGAAGAAAGGAACGAACGTTAGGGCTTAACGACCCTTCAACATCGAGATCATCAGGGACGGTATTGGTTACATACGTCGTGGTAGTGGCAATCACGATGTATTTGTTCGAAGAAATTTCGAGCTCGCAACCGGCCGTCGTCAACTACACTCCACACATTCTCAAGTGGTGCTAGTTCTAAATTCCATCTAACACTACATCGACGGCAAAATTTTAAATTAGCACGACGTTTTCGTATGAAGATAATATAATTCAGTGGTAGACAGCGATTAAAGAATAATCAGGAAGTATATTTTCACTAATCTATTGATCTGGCTATTGCGAAACAGGCAAAATTGAGTTTAAGCAACCTCTTCCTACCACAGCGAAATTTTTTGACACACACACGTCACGACTGTCACTCTCTGCCTTGGTATAAGTACTAACAAAAGAACAGGGTTCGATCGTAGTATGTAAATTAACTCATGTTAGGACTGCGAGAGGATCTAACAGCTGTACTGAAGTCCCGTCGTGAACATCATCTAAAACATAAACGCGTTTTGTTAGATGTTAATGCAAAACTTATTGTCAAAACAGCTCTGTAATGGGCACAAAAATATAGAACCGTATATGGGCGCTATAAAGCACTGTTCGTTTTCTAACGATCCTTCACGCAGTACAACCAAAAAATGCCGTTTAATTTATGTTCTATTAGAAAGAAGAGTCATTGGGAAAAGAACCTTTAGTCGCCATAAGGGCGATTATAACACAACGGACCGAAATGTAAATAATCCATATGATTTTTCTGAATCGAGTAGGGAGTTAATCTCGTTATGTTACACTCAAAGAATTTTAGCGGTTTAGTTAATAATGATTAATTCCACCTGTGCGATTCTGAGGAAGAAAAGAATAAAATTAAATGTTCTGTGCCATCCAAAAACAATAACGTTGTACTCACGTTCATATCCTGTGCCACTCAAACATGCAAAAACGAAGAGAAAGGACATTAAATAAACATCGTTCCCTGACAATAAATGTATTTACACAAGCATACGGTAGGAACGTTGTTGAATAAGTATGCATGCAAGCAGAAACACTTCCAGTTACTCGAAATTCCCAGACGCACCCAACCCACGCAACTCGCTTGGTAATGTAAACTAACCAGCCCCAAAAACGTGTACACCAGCTGTCAAAGTCGAACTGCAGTTCTCAACAAATCAGACCAAAGCACAAGGTTCAACAGCACATCGGGTGATATCGGTTTGCAAATTTCCTCGCTTCAGAATTTTACATATTTATTACTTCGAAAATCAGAACCTTCGAAACACGGAAACTCCACTGAATGTGTGGAAGCGTGTGTGACTATTGCTATAAAAATAGAGACAAAAATTTTACCCGAGAGATGTGGAGCAAACACAAGATTTGTATTTTGCTATTATTTCTGTGATAATCTTGTCGTAGGTCGATGAATTACATTATTACAATTGGAACGACATTTTATTTTAAAGAGAAAACAATAGATGGCTTTTCTAATTGAAACCCTGATCTTATTTAGCAAACAGATCCAGAAATCTACGCTTTGGTTGCACCACACCTCGTTGCACGATTCCGAGCTAGTGTGGCAAATATTAGTTTCTAGGCTGATGTTTGGCGATCCTGCATTGAAAATAATGTCTCCAGACCCGCTGTATATCAGTTACAGGTAAATGATAGAGCTCCAGTAGTGTTACCGCTGTCGTGAACTTGATGTCGTGGGAGAGCAATTCCAGTGCATGAGCAATTTGAATTACGCTGCACTGGCGTATTCATGGAGTTAAAATAACAGTAATGTAGAAACCACTGACGATGTCAAACGCAAGTAGGTGCAATATGTGTAATAGAAAAAGGAAAGAGGGGCAATTTTTATTTTCATATACAAAACAAATGTAATAGTAGTAGCAGATGACAAATTTTCATTTACAGCATAAACAAAATCATCCCTCGTACTACACACGGAATTATGGTAGGACAATAATATGTACGTTCGCATCTGCAGCTAATAAATTTTTTTATGGGAACCTATTTTGGCATTATATCGATGTACTGAATAAATGTCAAAGGTCTTCGAAGCCAGTTCCCGAAAATGGATTTCTTCTTAAGACGTATCTATTACGGTTAAGATTCAAAAAGGTACCTAAAATACAGTTCTGAGACAACAGTTTGAACAAAACTTTATACGCATCAACCTTTCGCGTCTATTCGTCTCCCAAGATACCACAACCATTGCTGTTAGTTCAATAAACAGAATAGTTACACCCAGTTTCCTGAAGTAGCATAATTAATAAAAGTTACAACAGTGATGGAGTATAATGTTACAAATCACTGTAGACAGAACGAATTTATTTAAATGAATATCACAAGTATTCAGGCAAAGTCTGCCGACTGGCATGTGAGTCTCCATACGGTATACACAGATCAGCTTGAACATTACACCATCCACCTAATAGCCGGTATGTCCATCTCCGTGACGGATAATAACGGCGACACGTAGGGGCGTGGAAACAATGAGACCTTAGAAAGTCTTTGGAAGGATGTGGCACCAAACGTGCACAAAGTCGCCTAATTCCTGTAAATTCGGGGAGGGGAAGGGGGGGGGGCGATGCGCTCTGACGCTACATTCATTCACCACCTGTCGGGTTCAGATCTGGGATGCTTGGGGGCCAGCACGTCAACTGGAACTCGTCACTGTGCACTGTATTTCTCACATCACTCTATCACATTCCTGGCCTTGTGACATGGGACGTTATCTTGCTGAAAAATGCCACTGCCGTCGGGAAATATGATCGTATGCCGGGAGGTACGCGGTCGGAAACCAGTGTACGATACTCCTTCGTCGTCATGGCGCCTTGCACGCACTTCGCTGGTCTCATCGATGGCTACGTGAATGTTTCCCAGAGCGTAATGGAGACGATGTCAAGGAGCTGTTCCCCTGGAAGACGACGAATTCGCGCCCTTCCATCGGCATGATGAAGAACGTATCGGGATTCGTCAGTCCGTGCAACGCTCCGCCATCGCGCCATCGTCCAGTGTCGGTGGGCACGGACACATTTCAGTCGTAGTTGATGATGTCGTGATGCTAACAGTGGCACGTGCATGGGTTGTCGGCTGCAGAGTCACATCGTTAGGAGAGTTCGGTGCGCTGTGTGTTCAGATACTCTGCCCAGCATTAAAGTCTAATGTTAGTTCCGCCACAGTTCGCCGCCTGTCCTGTTCTTCCAGTCTGCCCAACCTGCGACGACCGACCTCTATAATGAGATGTGGCCGCCCAACCCCACGATGTGTGGACATGGTTTCCCCTTGGTGTTGCCACGTGTTGAAGACACTCACCACAGCACTCCACGAACACCCGACATGTCGTACGCTTTAAGAAATGCTCGTATCGAGCCCCACAATCTGCTCTCGGTCAAACTCAGATAGATCGGTCACCTTCCCCATTGTATCCGTGAACAGCACGCTCACTGATACTACATGCACCGTATGCGTGTCTCACTAGCAGTCACTCCTCGCCAAGTGACGCTGCTAAGACCTGGACGAATCTACATCGACAATACGTCGATGATCATAATGTTCCGGCCGCGCGGTTAGAGGCGCCATGTCACTGACTGCGGGGCCCCTCCTGCCGGAGGTTCGAGTCCTCCATCGGGAATGGGTGTGTGTGTTGTTCTTAGCATTGGTTAGTTGAAGTTATTTTAAGTGGTGTGTAAGTCTAGGGTCCGATGAGCTCTGCAGTTTGGCCCCTTATGAACTCACGCACATTTGAAAAATTCAACATAATGTTCTGGCTAAATCAGTGTTGAACGATGTCAAAGAACCGAGCGGTGACACACAATCACTTTTTGGCAATCGGAGGATTAATAATCCTCTTACAATTAATTGTCAAACAGAATTAAATAATAATTAATCCACAAAGTGTTAATAAACACAGTCGCAGAATGTCCATCAAGCCACATATAATCCAAGTTGTTTTCGTTCTAATACTCGAAAAATTTGAACACCTTTATCGGTAAATTCTACAGGCAATGTAACACACTGTCGGAACCGTATTCGAAAAATATGGAATCCCAGAAACCAATAAATAGTGTCAGAGTCCCAGTTAGAACGCAATTTTTAAGCGTGCTAATGCTACACGAATTCAAAGGGATATTGGCGTCTTTTACACTGTGCAAACATACACTTGTCTAACATCCACTGTGTTGCAGTGTCCATGAGTACAAAATTTCGGTTTCTGTTTCGTTAATAAACAAAAAAAGTAAGTATGCGACGGGGACCAGAGTATCATTCGATTCCGACTAGTCACTTTGCCATCCTCTGCCATATCACGTGGTGTAGAATGATATGGGACCGGCAGACTGCTCTCCAAGCCATACAGTCGCCACTAATCTCTCAAGTGGCTCATTAACTGGCCTCACGTGGCTGCGTGCACACCATTCAAGCACTCCCATCATGGCGCAATTCAGCACAAGTGCTCCGCATAGGAGATACGATGACCGCTTATCTGCAGAAGAAGTCTTCTATAATCTCAATTCTAACACTAGTATAATTACACTGATTGACGTAAACTTTCACAAAGACTATTTTGAGATGTTGCTGTAAGTTGTACGATTGTCAGCTCAGCCACAATTATCTAAATTGCAGTTATCAAGTTTGTATAGTTTTACTGTTTTATTAATAGTGTCTAATATTAATCATTAGCGATAGTAATGAACTATTTTGCCTTTCCAGTAGTGTAATCCACGTTCACATAATTACCATATGATTTAAGTTTTGGGTAACTTTAAGAACGAATATAATAACCAGCTTGAAATAACCAAATACATCTTTTCATTCTCCAGAGTGTTTTGTGCAGCCTACAATAATGTCCTCTCTCATGACAAACTCGTCATCCCATACCAGCCCTTCCACTCAATGACCTTGATTATTTGTGGAATCTATAGCAAACTATGTCTTCCCCTACGAGTTTTGCTCGGCTCAAATGGCTCTGAGAATTATGGGTCTTAACATCTGAGGTCATCAGTACCCTAGAACTTAGAACTACACAACTAACTAACCTAAGGACATCACACACATCCATAGCCGAGGCAGGATTCGAACTTGCGACCGTAGCGGTCGCGCGGTTCCAGACTGAAGCGCCTAGAACCGCTCAGCCACACCGGCCCGCAGATTTGCTCGTTGCAACCATGGATGTTATTCCTTGATGACTGAAACCATCTCGAGTCACACTGTAACTTCCTCTTGCAAGTATTTTCCATATCTTCCTTTCCCATTCAGTTCTGTGGAGAACCCCGTCATTTCTCATCTCAGTTCACTTAACATTCAGCAAACTTATCATTCAGCATACCCATGAAACACTAGCGCTACAGCTATGTTTGTTCTTCCCCACAGTTCAGTTCAGGCATCCGGCGCTAGTTGGTGCCACAGTCGTTGATCTGCATTTCCTGAATCCAAGATGGCCGTGGTAAGAAATTCAGAAACGCGTAAAAGCACTGGAAGGAGGTTCAGAAATGTAAGGTGGCAATGACAGCTACTTAAATAATGCAAAAGATTGGATCTCATCCGGTTGTGTTAGCAGGTAATACAAAAAAGAATTTTAAACAATTTTTATAAAAATCCAAGACGGCTGATCTAATTCGCATGTGTAGCTGACCGTTATTGTGTCATGTTCAGAAGTCGAAGATCTGAATTTTGCATCCTGTTCAAAAGTATTAAAATGTTCTGAATTTTTTGCTCCAAGTTCAAATGTATTTGAGTATTCTAAATTTTGTGCCTTGTTCAATGGTATCCCAAGACTGAATTATTGATGTCTAAATTATGTAAGCTTAGACGTCAGGAACACACACACACACACACATAATATTTAAGTTACGAGCTTACAGTTTAAGCAGCACTAGCAGATGACTATAGCTTCTCTTACTGTCACACTTTCTGTAGGCACAATTAAATGATTGCGCATCAAAAAATACGATGCCTGAAACATGACTGCGAACTATTCAGTTAAGTTTTCCTGTTCTCTTTCCACTCCTAAGTTGTTTTCATAACTGTAAAAACAAACGAAGCATGCAATGAAGTAATATTTGTCATCTCACTCGCGGCGACAGTAAATGTCGCGTAATTCTGCAGGATGGAACAAAAAGTTACGGCCACATTTTTAATCATCATATCTCACTCGCTGAAGAATGAAATACGTTATATGGTCCTGAGGCGTGACGGCGTATAGCTCCAGACGAGCATGCGTGTTGTCGGACATTATCGGTGAAACTCGCATGGCAACATTATTGTAAGTATTAATTCTATTAGCGATATGCTGATTCGGTTTAATCCACTTGCTGGAACAACTTGCATTTCTAAGCTATTTAAATTTTGAACACTGTCTGAATATATCCCATAATTTTGAGAGAGATGAGGTCCGGAGATGAAAGCAAAGTACTGTCGAAATGGTCATGAAATAAAAATAAATATACATCCAGTAAGCTATGCAATAACTTCCATTACGACAGCCACATGACTGTTTATTATAGGTAAACACATCATATAAATCAGTACAGGGCCGAACTCCATTCACCTAAGTCACCGTGTACTGCTTTGCAATATGTGCTTCATTAGGATGAACATTTATGTGGCTGTCATTATGTTTGTCCTTGGTTAACTTATTGGATAATTTCATAACGAGATTATCCCCGAAACTACTCATCAAGCGATAAAGAAAATCGATATTACAAGTTATACGGTTTCGTGGTACTAATTGCATAATTTGGTAAATTTTCATTCGGATTTAGCCGTTCGTGTTAGGGTACTCCCTTTGTGGACAGTGGTTGCTTCAAGTACCACCTGCTAGAGAGCTCTCTGTCAAAGGTGTGAGCTCTATTCGAAGTCCGGTGCGAGCAACTTCGTTACGTCTCAATGGCTGGTGGGGGCGCCGCACTGCTATGTTGTTAACTGCACGAACTGCAGCTTGTTACCAGTTACCTCCAGCCATTCAGGCTCCCACACAAAAGACGTCCCTTCAACACCGGTACCGTAGTATTTCGGGGTATGGAACTCCGAGTTGCGAAATTTAACCCGAAAACCTCTGTCGCTACAGTATCTGTCACTGATTCGAATTCATTCGCACTTAGTATAGTAGGCACTAGAACGACACAAACTCCTCCGTCTTTGCTGAGAGAGCAGAGGACCATCACCGGGTGTCACAGGTTTTTTTTTTTTTTTTTTTTCATGGTTAGCCTTCAAGAGCGTAGGACGTGGATCACATGACTTTTGCACCGGTTACACAATTCACTTTTTACCGTAAACTTAGCGTTGCCAAACGTTCGTTTCCTAGGTACACTACTGACCATTAAAACTTCTACACCAAGAAGAAATGCAGATGATAAACGGGTATTCATTAGACATATATATTATACTAGAACTGACATGTGATTACATTTTCACGCAATTTGGGTACATAGATCCTGAGAAATCAGTACCCAGAACAACCACCTCTGGCCGTAATAACGGCCTTGATACGCCTGGGCATTGAGTCAAACAGAGCTTGGATGGCGTGTACAGGTACAGCTGCCCATGCAGCTTCAACACGATACCACAGTTCATCAAGAGTAGTGACTGGCGTATTGTAACGAGCCAGTTGCTCGGCCACCATTGACCAGACGTTTTCAGTTGGTGAGAGATGTGGAGAATGTGCTGGCCAGGGCAGTAGTCGAACATTTTCTGTATCCAGAAAGGCCCGTAGAGGACCTGCAATATGCGGTCGTGGATTGTCCTGCTGAACGTCCGCTGTTCAAAGTGCCGTCAATGCGAACAAGAGGTGACCGAGACGTGTAACCACTGGCACCCCATACCATCACACCGGGTGATACGCCAGTATGGCGATGTCGAATACACCCCTTCAATGTGCGTTCACCGCGATGTCGCCAAACACGGATGCGACCATCATGATGCTGTAAACAGAACCTGGATTCATGGGAACAAATGACGTTTTACCATTCGTGCACACAGGTTTGTCGTTGAGTACACCATCGCAGGCGCTCCTGTCTGTGACGCAGCGTCAAGGGTAACCGCAGCCATGGTCTCCGAGCTGGTAGTCCATGCTGCTGCAAACGTCGTCGAACTGTTCGTGCAGATGGTTGTTGTCTTGCAAACGTCCCCATCTGGTGACTCAGGGATCGAGATGTGGCTGAACGATCCGTTACAACCATGCGGATATCATGCGTGTCATCTCGACTGCTAGAGATACGAAGCAGTTGGGATTCAGCATGGCATTCCGTATTACCCTCCTGAAACCACCGATTCCATATTCTGCTAACAGTCACTGGATCTAGACCAACGCGAGCAGCAATGTCGGAATACGATAAATCGCAATCGCGATAGGCTACAATCCGACCTTTATCAAAGTCGGAAACGTGATGGTACGCATTTCTTCTCCTTCTACGAGGCATCACAACAACGTTTCACCAGGCAACGTCTGTCAACTGCCGTTTGTGTATGAGAAATCGGTTGGAAACTTTCCTCATGTCAGATCGTTGTGGGTGTCGCCACCGGCGCCAACCTTGTGTGAATGCTCTGAAAAGCTAATCATTTGCATACCACAGCATCTTCTTCCCGTCGGTTAAATTTCGCGGCTGTAGCACGTCATCTTCGTGGTGTAGCAATTTTAATCGCCAGTAGTGTATATGAAATCCGGATTATGAGCTGAAGCAGTCACCGTTGTCACCAGCTTGATATGTCTCTTCTTCCTCCCCTTCCCACACTACCTAAGGATTTTTTCCGTTGGTAGATCTTTAAATGTTGAAAGCTTTGACGCATTTTATCTTTATGCCCATCGTTCTTGCAAACTACGACACTTTTACATCTCAGTTTCCTCGGTTTATCTTTAAAGTAAAAAATATTATTCACTGATTCTTCGTTTTATACAGGATAACTTGGTTAAGAGAAATGCACAGATTTTGGGTGTAGAACTAATATGTATCTTCGTAAACCATTTATACAGCCTTGTATGCGTCGTTTGTTGTTGACGGAATGCCGTTAAAAGTCTGAGGGACGAACAGAAAACTGACATGTCATCCACAAGCAATGGAACATAATTCCTTCAGTGAAAGGAATAAAAACTGAAGAAGTGGCCTGATTATACCAGAAGTCTACTATCCGCGTCATATCGAAACTGGAAACTTTATTTATGTTGTGAGATTCATAATCGACAGTAAGTGACTTCTAAGATGGAGGATCGGTTGAGGTTAAGCTGTTAGTGAAACTTACATACATCTCAAAATGTGAAAGTAATTAATTAGTCACTCTGAACGAGATAAACATCTGACTGGGGAGGTTACGATGCACATGCGACACTGGAAGACCTTGAAGTACTCGAAATATGTCATTAATGTGACTAATGATAACCGAAAACTAATAAGAAAGTAGGTGAATTCAGATAAAAAGGTTCTACAATATTCAAGGGAAATGATCAGTGGAATGAACCAGATTACCAGGATAACGGGGTGTTAGACCCAACATAAAAATCAATTAAACATTTTGGGTAAAATAGTTTTGGGTATGGGGCCACATCATTGTCAAGTAGTGAAACAACTAAACTGCCGAAGTTTCGATCGACTTTCTGCGTCCTCTTCAGTGAGGCACACTTATAGCAAAAGAACTTTTTGCTCCAGGAAGTTGAATTTGCATTGCTGCAATTCAAGGCCTCTGATCTCAGCTAGGAAGGAAACATTATTAGTGGGAGCAATCAAAGAAACGAGTTTATGGCAAAAATCTAACTAAACAGGACAAAATCGTCCTCAGTGTTTCGTAAAACTGATAGCCCTCACAATAATTAATTGTCAAAATTGAAGTTTTCGTACCAGCTCTACAATACATAATGATTGACAACAAACAGGCAGACGTGCATTGTTAACTGCTGCTTTAGACACGGTTGTAACGCTGTAGATACTTTACAGGCCGCCTTTCATTTTCTTTGCATTATTTCAGAAGTAGTTACCGTGACAGTTAATACAGTTATCCACCTGTGAGACAGGGCTGTCAGTGCCTTCATGGAAAAATGTTTGCGATTGCCTGCAGAACCATGGTTGTACCCAGGCGTGCACCTATTCGTCCGAAGGAAATCGACGGCCATGAATGTCTTTCTTGAGGGCTCCAAACATACGGAAGTCGCTCAGGAAGCACCTGGACTGAATGGAGGAGGTGTAAGGGCTTCCAACAGAAACTTCCGAAGCGCACTGAAAGCAACCTTGGCAAAATGACTACCTGCAGAAAAAGCGCTGTAACAGCTCCAAAGGAAGACTACGCTCCCTCCAGATCTTCCACATCGCACAGTGTTTCCAGATCATGCAGAAGGCCGGATTTGATTTTTGTTGGATGGTCGTTTCTATTGGCACCTGTCAGTGAACGACTCTGTAACGGCCGGCTGACGGACAGTTTTTATGTCTAAGACTGTACATCACACATTGTGTGAAACTGTAAGGAAAATTACATCAGAATTCTAGTGGGTGATACAAAGAGCTAATGTAATTCTAACGATGAAGATAGTGATGAAATACATAGGAAGCAGAGTTTGAAGGCAAAAGTCATCGCAATTTATTTTTCAGCAACATCTTTACATTATGAACGAACACAGTAGCTAAGCATAATTGGAGACAGGGAATACTAGACTTCTGAGGATTTGGTCTGTACTACATATGAGGAACTGATTATTGTCAGAAGACCGGAAATCTTGGATAAAGGTTTAAAAGCGGAGCAATAGAGAAAGCGTAAAGAGAAACGGCATATCTGTGTGTTACGACACAATAAAAGGCCGCAATGACTATGTGTCTTCTTTTCCCTGCCGCAGTTGTAATGTATCAATAAATACATCATACAGACGCGGTGTGCATTGGTACACACTAAAGGGCAGCATTAATCGAGTGAACGATGGCCATTATTTCAACGAACTATGTCAGCTGCTTTGCATCAAGAGTTTCTAAACCATAGAACAACTGATCTTCGTAATTGTATAATTTATTTATTTTTTTTAAAATGGAGTTAAGAGAAAATTTCAGTTCAGAAGCAGTTTTCGGAGACAAATGTGTTATACCGGAGTCAAGGTAGCCCCTGAGGGCCAGCAACCCATATTACACCACAGAGGATGAGGTTGTGTATGCCCAAGGCATACCAAAAGCACCATTGTAAACACCGGCTATATACATACAAGATAATGGAAACAGATATTCCGAGCACTACTTCCTGCAGGGGGAGCTGGAGCCACAGTCTGCAGGAAGTATCACTACGCCAAAACCTGATTGGCTGGAGACAGCTATTTATGGGCTAGATCAAGCCCCGAATTTCAGTTCACGCCGGATACCAACCTTTTGTTTGCCTCAATTAGGAGACTTTTTACTGGCATAGTTATTGTTACCTTTCGTTTGTCGTCAACCTTGTGAACTTACATCAACAAAAGTTGTGTTTGTGAAAAATTGCGAGATGTCAGTTGCAACAAAATCTGTCACGTTTGGCCGGCAGGTTGCATATTCGTGAGACTAAGTGTCGGTTTCAATGGAACCTGTCTGTGTCTGGGAATCAGAGCTACAGTAATAAAGGTAATTCATAGGAAATCAATGAAAACTTGATCTAAATTCGTGTAGGTCTAAGTGATAGAGACAAATTAACCATTCAATATGTATCAATATTTTTGAACATATCAAGCTATAAGAGAACTACACCACAAATCCTCGTCAGTAAGATGAAGAAAAATGAAATACAGGGTGAGTCACCTAACATTACCGCTGGATATATTTCGTAAACCACATCAAATACTGACGAATCGATTCCACAGACCGAACGTGAGGAGAGGGGCTAGTGTAATTGGTTGATACAAACCATAAAAAAATGCACGGAAGTGTGTTTTTTAACACAAACCTACGTTTTTTTAAATGGAGCCCCGTTAGTTTTGTTAGCACATCTGAACATATAAACAAATACGTAATCAGTGCCTTTTGTTGCATTGTAAAATGTCAATTACATCCGGAGATATTGTAACCTAAAGTTGACGCTTGAGTACCACTCCTCCGCTGTTCGATCGTGTGTATCGGAGAGCACCGAATTACGTAGGGATCCAAAGGGAACGGTGATGGACCTTAGGTACAGAAGAGACTGGAACAGCACATTACGTCCACATGCTAACACCTTTTTATTGGTCTTTTTCACTGACGCACACGTACATTACCATGAGGGGTGAGGTACACGTACACACGTGGTTTCCGTTTTCAATTATCTACATCTACATCTACATCTATACTCCGCGAGCCACCTTACGGTGTGTGGCGGAGGGTACTTATTGTACCACTATCTGATCCCCCCTTCCCTGTTCCATTCACGAATTGTGCGTGGGAAGAACGACTGCTTGTAAGTCTCCGTATTTGCTCTAATTTCTCGGATCTTTTCGTTGTGATCATTACGCGAGATATATGTGGGCGGTAGTAATATGTTGCCCATCTCTTCCCGGAATGTGCTCTCTCGTAATTTCGATAATAAACCTCTCCGTATTGCGTAACGCCTTTCTTGAAGTGTCCGCCACTGGAGCTTGTTCAGCATCTCCGTAACGCTCTCGCGCTGACTAAATGTCCCCAAGACGAATCGCGCTGCTTTTCGCTGGATCATGTCTATCTCTTCTATTAATCCAACCTGGTAAGGGTCCCATACTGATGAGCAATACTCAAGAATCGGACGAACAAGCGTTTTGTAAGCTACTTCTTTCGTCGATGAGTCACATTTTCTTAGAATTCTTCCTATGAATCTCAACCTGGCGCCTGCTTTTCCCACTATTTGTTTCATGTGATCATTCCACTTCAGATCGCTCCGGATAGTAACTCCTAAGTATTTTACGGTCGTTACCGCTTCCAATGATTTACCACCTATGGCATAATCGTACTGGAATGGATTTCTGCCCCTATGTATGCGCATTATATTACATTTATCTACGTTTAGGGAAAGCTGCCAGCTGTCGCACCATTCATTAATCCTCTGCAGGTCTTCCCGGAGTACGTACGAGTCTTCTGATGTTACTACTTTCTTGTAGACAACCGTGTCATCTGCAAATAGCCTCACGGAGCTACCGATGTTGTCAACTAAGTCATTTATGTATATTGTAAACAATAAAGGTCCTATCACGCTTCCTTGCGGTACTCCCGAAATTACCTCTACATCTGCAGATTTTGAACCGTTAAGAATGACATGTTGTGTTCTTTCTTCTAGGAAATCCTGAATCCAATCACAAACCTGGTCCAATATTCCGTAAGCTCGTATTTTTTTCACTAAACGTAAGTGCGGAACCGTATCAAATGCCTTCCTGAAGTCCAGGAATACGGCATCAATCTGCTCGCCAGTGTCTACGGCACTGTGAATTTCTTGGGCAAATAGGGCGAGCTGAGTTTCACATGATCTCTGTTTGCGGAATCCATGTTGGTTATGATGAAGGAGATTTGTATTATCTAAGAACGTCATAATACGAGAACACAAAACATGTTCCATTATTCTACAACAGATTGACGTAAGCGAAATAGGCCTATAATTATTCGCATCTGATTTATGACCCTTCTTGAAAATGGGAACGACCTGCGCTTTCTTCCAGTCGCTAGGTACTTTACGTTCTTCCAGAGATCTACGATAAATTGCTGATAGAAAGGGGGCAAGTTCTTTAGCATAATCACTGTAGAATCTTAAGGGTATCTCGTCTGGTCCGGATGCTTTTCCGCTACTAAGTGATAGCAGTTGTTTTTCAATTCCGATATCGTTTATTTCAATATTTTCCATTTTGGCGTCCGTGCGACGGCTGAAGTCAGGGACCGTGTTACGATTTTCCGCAGTGAAACAGTTTCGGAACACTGAATTCAGTATTTCTGCCTTTCTTCGGTCGTCCTCTGTTTCGGTGCCATCGTGGTCAACGAGTGACTGAATAGGGGATTTAGATCCGCTTACCGATTTTACATATGACCAAAACTTTTTAGGGTTCTTGTTTAGATTGTTTGCCAATGTTTTATGTTCGAATTCGTTGAATGCTTCTCTCATTGCTCTCTTTACGCTCTTTTTCGCTTCGTTCAGCTTTTCTTTATCAGCTATGATTCGACTACTCTTAAACCTATGATGAAGCTTTCTTTGTTTCCGTAGTACCTTTCGTACATGATTGTTATACCACGGTGGATCTTTCCCCTCGCTTTGGACCTTAGTCGGTACGAACTTATCTAAGGCGTACTGGACGATGTTTCTGAATTTTTTCCATTTTTGTTCCACATCCTCTTCCTCAGAAATGAACGTTTGATGGTGGTCACTCAGATATTCTGCGATTTGTGCCCTATCACTCTTGTTAAGCAAATATATTTTCCTTCCTTTCTTGGCATTTCTTATTACACTTGTAGTCATTGATGCAACCACTGACTTATGATCACTGATACCCTCTTCTACATTCACGGAGTCGAAAAGTTCCGGTCTATTTGTTGCTATGAGGTCTAAAACGTTAGCTTCACGAGTTGGTTCTCTAACTATCTGCTCGAAGTAGTTCTCGGACAAGGCAGTCAGGATAATGTCACAAGAGTCTCTGTCCCTGGCTCCAGTTCTGATTGTGTGACTATCCCATTCTATACCTGGTAGATTGAAGTCTCCCCCTATTACAATAGTATGATCACGAAACTTCTTCACGACGTTCTGCAGGTTCTCTCTGAGGCGCTCAACTACTACGGTTGCTGATGCAGGTGGTCTATAGAAGCATCCGACTATCGTATCTGACCCACCTTTGATACTTAACCCAGATTATTTCACATTCGCATTCGCTAATAACTTCACTGGATATTATTGAATTCTTTACTGCTATAAATACTCCTCCACCATTGGCGTTTATCCTATCCTTGCGGTATATATTCCATTCTGTGTCTAGGATTTCGTTACTGTTCACTTCCGGTTTTAACCAACTTTCCGTTCCTAATACTATGTGCGCACTATTTCCTTCAATAAGAGATACTAATTCAGGAACCTTGCCCTGGATACTCCTGCAGTTTACCAATATTACGTTAACTTTTCCTGTTTTTGGTCTCTGAGGACGGACGTTCTTTATCAACGATGATAATGTTCTCTCTGGTAAGCCGTCAGGTATTTTATCGTTTCGCCCAAGGGGGGGGTCCCTCTAACCTAAAAAACCCCCGTGTGCACGCCACACGTACTCTGCTACCCTAGTAGCTGCTTCCGGTGTGTAGTGCACGCCTGACCTGTCTAGGGGGGCCCTACAGTTCTCCACCCAATAACGGAGGTCGATGAATTTGCAACCATTATAGTCGCAGAGTCGTCTGAGCCTCTGGTTTAGACCCTCCACACGGCTCCAAACCAGAGGACCGCGATCGACTCTGGGCACTATGCTGCAGATATTAAGCTCAGCTTGCACTCCGCGTGCGATGCTGGTTGTCTTCACCAAATCAGCCAGCCGCCGGAAGGAACCAAGGATGGCCTCAGAACCCAAGCGGCAGGCGTCATTCGTTCCGACATGTGCTACTATCTGCAGCCGGTCACACCCAGTGCGTTCAATAGCTGCCGGAAGGGCCTCCTCCACATTACGGACGAGACCCCCCGGCAAGCACACCGAGTGCACACTGGCATTCTTCCCCGACCTACCCGCTATTTTCCTGAGGGGCTCCATAACCCGCCTAACGTTGGAGCTCCCTATAACTAATAGGCCCGCCCTCTGTGACTGTCGGGACCTTGCCGGAGAATCGGCCACTGGCCCAACAGGCGAGGCATCCTGTGGTGGCTCGGAAACGATGTCATCACCACTAGGAAGCACCCCGTACCTGTTGGAAAGGGGTAAGGCAGCTGCCACGCGGCCAGATCCCACCTTCGCCTTTCGGCCAGGCACGCGCGAGCCCACCACTGTCCGCCATTCACCCTGGAGTGATGGCTGACCGGTAAGATGCTCACTGCCGGAAGACGCAGCGACATCAGGGGTTCCATGTGATTCCAAGGCCACCGAAGTAGGCATAGGTCTCACCACAGTTGCCCCAACGCCACTACGAGCCGACGCCTGCGCCTCGAGCTCGATGAGCCTAACAGACAAAGCCTCCACCTGCCCCCGAAGAGTGGCCAATTCTCCTTGCGTCCGCTCACAACAACCACAGTCCCTACACATGACTATGTTTACCCTACTCTATACGGTGACAAATTCCCAAGATAATCCTCTGATGAGCTACTCTGATAATCAAGAAACACTCACTGAAATACGAGACGCGAAAACTACGCTAGGTTTTCCCAGAAAAACTATTTAAAGGCTAAGCGCAGCAAATAAGTACAAAAACGCTTTATACAAACAGTACTCGCTGCTGCTGGTGCTCTCGCTCTGGCTGTCACAAGACAACTGCTGATTCAAGTGACTAGTGGCTAACGGCCGCGAAACAAACAAAAGACGGTTTTAGGGCGCTTTCTGTTCTAAACGATCAAGAAAACACTAAGAAATCTAACACGAAAACTACGTAAAGTTTTATCAAGAACTGTTAGTTACTATGCAGAGCAGATAAACACAAATAGAATCCCTTCCTTAGTGGAAGGTCGTAAACAAAATGCAAAATAAACGCTTTATACAAACAGTACTCGCTGCTGCCGGTGCTCTCGCTCTGGCTGTCACAAGAGTGGAATAGAGTGTGTCCCGACATGTCAGGCCAATATATGTTCAATGTGGTGGCCATCATTTGCTGCACACAATTGCAATCTCTGGCGTAATGAATGTCGTACATCTGGTGTAATGTCGCCGCAGGCTGCCTCAATACGTTGTTTCATATCCTCTGGGGCTGTAGGCACATTACGGTACACATTCTCCTTTAACGTACCCCACAGAAAGAAGTCCAGAGGTGTAAGATGAGGAGAAGGGGCTGGCCAATTTATGCGTCCTCCACGTCCTATGAAACGCCCGTCGAACATCCTGTCAAGGTCAGTCTAGTGTTAATTGCGGAATGTGCAGGGGCACCATCATGCTGATACCAAATACGTCGACGCGTTTCCAGTGGGACATTTTCTAGCAACGTTGGCAGATCATTCTGTAGAAACGCGATGTATGTTGCAGCTGTTTGGCCCCTGCAATGAAGTGAGGACCAATGAGGTGGTCGCCGATGATTCCGCACCATACATTTACAGTCCACGGTCGCTGTCGCTCTACCTGTCTGAGCCAGCGAGGATTGTCCACGGACCAGTAATGCATGTTCCGTAGATTCACTGCCCCGTGGTTTGTGAAACCCGCTTCATCGGTAAACAGGTAGAACTGCAACACGTTCTCTGTTAATGCCCATTGACAGAATTGCACTCGATGATTCAAATGGCTCTGAGCACTATGGGACTCAACTGCTGAGGTCATTAGTCCCCTAGAACTTAGAACTAGTTAAACCTAACTAACCTAAGGACATCACAAACATCCATGCCCGAGGCAGGATTCGAACCTGCGACCGTAGCGGTCTTGCGGTTCCAGACATGGGACTTAACTACTGAGGTCATCGGTCCCCTAGAACTTAGAACTACTTAAACCTAACTAACCTAAGGACATCACACACATCCATGCCCGAGGCAGAATTCGAACCTGCGACCGTAGCGGTCGCGCGGTTCCAGACTGTAGCGCCTAGAACCGCTAGGCCACACCGGCTGGCGCTGAATTAACAAATTACGAAGAACAGATTATGTTTCAAAGAAGACGAAACTGACTTTACTAGGGGACTGAGCCTATTCAACATCACCAATTTCTTCCAAGCGTGTGGTATATCCAGAGATTGACAAGAAATGATAGACAGAGGTGGAAGCTCCAAATGGCGAAGCGTTTACAACACTTCGGTGTGGATCGGGCGAGTCATGGGGCATTTATATCAGTTCAGTTTCCAGGCAGTGGTTGCCGCAGTGCAAAGAGTTGTGGTTGTTGTGGTCTTCAGTCCAGAGACTGGTTTGATGCAGCTCTCCATGCTACTCTGTCCTGTGCAAGCTTCTTCATCTCTCAGTATCTACTGCAACCTACATCCTTCTGAATCTCCCTCTACGATTTTTACCCTCCACGCTGCCCTCCAAGATTGCTGCCTGTAAAGAGTACAGAGCGGTAATCAGAGGGTCATGGGGTAGAGTCCCTACGCAAAAACTTTTTTTTATTTTCAATTTTTTACTGCAAATAAACTGAATTAATGATCAGTATATTTCATTTGCTAAAACATTCATGAAAGGCATGTAAATGAAAGGCAAAGGAAAATTTGCGATCACAAATATATCTCCAGAAAGAAACTGAAAGGCGTAAACGAAAACTACGTATTTAAAATTAATATTTTGCTGTTTTATAGTTGATGAGGAGGAGGAGATTAGTGTTTAACGTCCCGTCGACAGTGAGGTCATTAGAGACGGAGCACAAACGTGGATTAGCGAAGGATGGGGAAGGATACCGGCTGAGCCCTTTCAATGGAAACATCCCGGCATTTGCCTCAAACGATTCAGGGAAATCACGGAAAACCTAAATCAGGATGGCCGGAGGCGGGTTTGAACCGTCGTCCTCCCGAATGTTTGTTATAGTTGATGCTGATTTACAAGCACTACAGTGATATTCATCGTAATAACAGTAGTAGCCTAGGCGTCTTGCATACGTTATAAACGCCAAACGTTTACAACTACATTTTTTTTGAGGTTTCTGTAGAGGAACAAACTTGGTTTACATTCATGAGATGTTCTCTCTCATCGCAAAGTTTGACAGCAAACCATTCTCAACGTATCATTTCGCCAAATATTGGCGAAGATAACTGGTGATGTGCTACTGATTGTATTTTGATAAAGTCTCCTCGGAATAAGTTTTATTTATCTGTGTCGAATTGCCAATTTTACTTGCGGCGGGAACCCGTTATTGACATGCAGGTATCAAAAGTTGCTCGGTGCCCAAAACGAAACTACCGAAATACGAAATCCCTTACTTACAATTATATTCTGAATCGTCGTGGGTACTGTGATGTATAATACGTACTTGGAAATTTATTTGCAATCCCAAATTTTCCTTTGCTTTTCTTTATCATGAGATTCACCAAACTATTAATAGATAAAATGTATCTTGCAGTATTTCAGTTTATTGGCAGAGTAAGTAACGTAAAAATTGAAAATAAAATAAGTTTCTGGGAATGGGCTCGACCCCACCATCATCAAAATATCGTTCTGTGCTCTTCCCGATGCAGCAGCCGCTGCGCAGAAGAAAATGATGACACCAATTGGCCATTCTGGTCAGACCCGCGTCAGATATGCTGTTTTTGCTAAACGCTTCGCCATGTGGAGCTTCCACATCTATCATTTTCAAGTCTTTTCAAGCCCTTCATATCCGCCTCAGTCCCGTACTCTGAGTTTTTGGCTGTAAAGTTTATATTGGGGGTTAATGTGTCGTTCTGCAGCTAAATAAGACTAAAATACTATATTTAGAAAATAAAACTGTGGTGGTTCAAACCATTATGGTATGTAGCGTACCAGCTGCAGCAGGACTCAAATAAGCATTTCGTCCTAGTAATGACATGTTTTCGTCGATTTCTTTGATGGATTTTTTTTTTATAATCTAACAATTGAAATACATAAACATATTTATGTAAGTTATTATTATATCCGAAAATACCCTTGACAGCTCTTTCACACGCAGGAATCTATAAAAGTTACACTGTTATGGCAGACCAAGTAACTTTTATTGATTGCCGCACTGCACTTCAAACTAACGCAGGTGCGGGACTATTTCCCAACATAGCAAAGTCTCTGTTAATCACAGTACCTCTTGACCATGGAGACATTCGACAATCGCAGGGGGAATGTCCTCATCGTGGGAAGATCTACGATTGCTGCAATTAGCTTCCTCGACTGCCAGGACACTGTCGTATGTGGTCGATGTCGATATTGATGTTGATCGTCTTACCAATGAGAATCACGCCCGTATAGCTTTGGTCAAACAGTTTGCACCACTGCACTACGACTGGACGCGACATTGCCTTGATCCACAAAGCTCCAGAATTTCAGGATGAACCTGTATGTTATTTAGATGTTTTGCCTACAAGAATGGTACTATGCTGCGAACTTCAACTACGGAGTATGTTTCCAGTGGCCGCGGAGTTTCATTCCCACACTGTGATGCAGTTGTTATCTCTACATCAGCAGAACTGTGTCTGCAGTTTGACCTGAACACGTACCCTCCTCTAACAATGAGCCACTCTCGTTGAACAATGATCTTAGCACGGCTCGAAAAGTGTACCTTACTTTGTACAGCAGATTTGTACAGTATCAATTCTGCTATGTTTTTTGGAGAAAAAGTGCGTGAAACAAAGATATATTTTTTATTTAGTGCAGTGCACAAACGTGAAAAACCTTGCTTGCAGCCAATCCACATCTGAAACGTCGTTCTTGGGTTTTATTCATTATCTCCAGTAGATGCATGACATGGAACATCTTTGTTGTTGCTGATGGCAGAACCTTTAGTGTTCTGAGGCGTTTCCTTACTGGAAATACGATTATTTGTCATCATATTCCTCTTCTTCTACACTCGTTCCTTCTTGTTCGCTCTATTGGGAATGTGAAAATATAGGTAGTTGCCGAATGTGCTGCAACAAGAAAAATGTATCACCGAGAGAGGAAATAAATAAGCGTTCGGTAGCGAACGTTATATGAGAATTTGGTAGGGCTGGCTGGGCAACGAATCCACGTTCTTCAGTGCGAATGCACAAATACGTCCGACCTCCTGTGGGAATCTCGGGAAAGCGAAAATAGAGGAAATGGCCAGTGGCTGCGGACAGGTGGCGCTCGGTGGGGGTGTGGATCGGCCGTGAGGCGTGCCGAGGTAGTCCGTGCAGTTGTGATAACACCGTGTCTCGGATGGCGCAATGGTTACCGCACCTGCCTAGTAAACGCCGGCACGGTAACTCAGCGTGTTCGGTGAGAGGGTTAGCTGGCCTCTGTAATAAAACAACTGAGTTGATGTGTCAACGACGAAGTGAAATGGGTGTCTTGCGACGTCCGCACCGAGCAAATACAACGAGCAAAAACGAACAAAATTAGATTAACAAAAAAAAAAAAAAAGAGTAAGCAGGATATCCCGGGTTCGAATCCCGGTCCGGTGCACATTTTCACTCATTCATTGCCACCGATTCCGCTTTATGTCCCAATGCAACTGACAGCTTTCGTTCCCTCTCCAGCTTTACATATAGTAGAATATGAGAATATTACTGCTTATTGTAAACACATTCCAGTTCAGGATTACAAAAAGCAAACACGAAATCGCTACATGTCTCGAAGCTATGGTAATACTGCGATAAACAGCGTTCTTCACTCACATCCTGAAGCCTACTGTGGCTTTCAGAAGCGAAAGGAAATGACACACAAAAACACATGGTGCAAGCACACGCTACAGATCGGCACAGCAAGTTTAGTTAACCGCCAGAATTACATAGTAATTAAAGTTGGATGTAGCTCGCTGGCTCTGAGCACTATAGGACTTAACATCTATGGTCATCAGTCCCCTAGAACTACTTAAACCTAACTAACCTAAGGACATCACACAACACCCAGCCATCACGAGGCAGAGAAAATCCCTGACCCCGCCGGGAATCGAAGCCGGGAACCCGGGCGTGGGAAGCGAGAACGCTACCGCACGACCACGAGATGCGGGCTTGGATGTAGCACATGCGTATGCGCTATAAGAGGACTGAGGAGGATATACCATCAATTTAAGCGCAGTGGGTAATGCCGAGTAGGCACCAACACCTTTAAAGATTTCAGTGAGTGTACTATTTGCCCCAAACTCGTGAATGAATGTTAAATGGAAAAAGTGTGCTATGACAACTTTATTTGTTACAACATACGTGGTGGAAAATAATGAATGAGCTCCTTATGCTACACGTTGAAATATTAAATCAGCATGGGTGTCAAACAGAGGACAGCGAAACCAGGATTCAAAGGCGGAAATGTAGACGGAGAGGGCTAATGTAGTGTGACTGTAGTATCTGTGCTCACTGCGACTACACTTAAAGAGAGGGAAAGTGTTACAAAACAAACAGCTTGACCTGATGCTATAAAACTAATACCACGCTATTTATATGCTTGATGTGTCGATTACAGTTTCGTCCTTATGCGAGCTTTTTTTTTTTTTGTATACTGAGTACAGAAAAACGGCTTCCCTACAGATACAGAGCGCCGTGAGCACTATAAGTCTGGAAGCCTGCTTCACATACGGAGTTGCTATGCATTGTTTACGGCTGACACCATTCCACAGACTACAGAAATTTGCGTAGTATCATGACGAAAAAGACCGCTTCAGCTGTATGAAACTATTTATGGTCATGTCCGAAAGAACAGACAGCATATCCATATAAGTATATAGTTCTCGCAATACCGGCCATGACCTCCTTCTTCTGTGCGGATGCACACATATTCCCCGAACTCTTACGTGTCTTGGGAAGAATGTCTTCCACTAGTAATGACTATGTTGGGATGGGACACTACGAATGTAGTGTGTGGACATACAAGTTGAGAATGTGGGTCTCCTGGGAGGCGTGCTCGAGATAGTCCCTGTAGTCGCACTATCCTCTGTGCCCTAGGTGGCTCAGATACATAGAGCGTTTGCCATGTAAGCAGGCGAACCTGGGTTTGAGTCCCGGTCGGGGCTCATGTTTTCACCTGTCTCCATTGATATATATCAACGCCCGTGAGCAGTTGACGGTATTAATATAATTGTAATTTCGTTCTAGACGGCTGCAGGTCTTCAATTATGTCTGTTCTTTCGGACATGACCGAAAAAACAGACACCATATCCATGAGTGAAGTGAAATGGCCAGAGTTTGGTGAAATGCAGACATCGGATGGAATTAAGTTTTGTACTGAGGAGGTGAAGAGGATGAGGAACACTGGGAATGAGTTGGGCTGTTGTTGACCAAGGCAGCAAAGAGGAGCCTTCTAGAATGGAGACTTGGGTCCAGTAGGATCATGACTGCCAGATTTAAGACGAAGGTCCGAAAAGTAATGGTCATCCAATGCTGTGCCCCTACAGAGACATGAGAGATTGAGAAGAAGTAGGAGTTCTATTACCTGCTAAGAGAGACTGTAAGGAAAGTGAGCAAGAAAGATATCTTCATTGTTATGGGAGGCATAAACGGCAAGGTGGGGGAAACGAATGATGGATTGGAACAGATAATGGGAGTACATGGCTTGGGTGAAATGAATGATAATGGGGAAAGATTTAGTGACTTCTGCGCAAGCCATGACCTTGTCATAGGAGGGACCTTGTTTCCTCATCGGAGGTGTCATAAGATAACATGGGTATCCCCAGATCATACCACATAAAATCAAATTTAACACATCGCAGTATCCAGGAAGTTCAGGAGGAGCCTGGAAGATGTGCATAATGGAAGAGGAGAAGACGCAAGTAGTGACCACCATCTTGTTATTGCTAGTTTCCGAATGAAGATTGTGGCTTCTAGAAAGAAATTCGAGCTAAAGAGTAGAATATATGACGTAGGTAAACTGAAAGATCTAAAGATAGCTGAGGGGTTCCAGCTGGAACTCTGGAATAGATGCCAGATGCTGGAAGTAGAGATGACAGAGTAAGAACAGTGAGGAAATGTGGACAGAAGTTAAGAATATTTCTATGCAAGTGAGTGAGAGACACCTTGGCTTTAAAAATCACCGGCGGAGAGATTGGATGTCCGAACATACCTGGAGGAATATCACCCATTGAAAGGAGGCCAAGGGAAGAGTAAACCAGAGCAGGAACAGGCAACAAAAAGCACAGGCACAAGCTGATTATAGAGCAGCAGATAAGGAAGCGAAAAGGAGTGTGAGGAGAGACTACAGAGATGGATAGATGAACAGGCTGATAGAGCGGAATAGGAAGCGTAGAGGGGCGATGTGAGAGAACTATGTGATATCACTAAGATGCTCTCAAAGAAAAGCTTCCACAGGAACCGACCAGAAAGGAATAAGAAAGGGGAGATACTAACTACACATGAAGACAATCACGTAGGTGGAAGGAACACTTTAAAGAAGTTCTAAATAGAGACCTTGACGGTGAGGTAGAAGAACAAGAACAAAGTGAATACAATGAACCAAGTCCTTGCATTGGTGTAAATGCACCCACGAAACCAGAAATTCGGATATCACTGAAGCAGATCAACAATGGGAAGGCACCAGAACCAGATAATATAACATCTCAGATGCTGAAAACAGACTTGGACACCACTGTCGAGTTATTGTACACCCTCTTAGGGAAGATATGGAGAGAGGAGAAACTGCAAACAGATTGGAAACGAGGTGTTATCGTGAAAATACCCAAAAAAGGAGATGTTACTAACTGCAACAATTGGCGGGGCATTACCCTATTGTCAGTACCGAGTAAGGTACTTTCAAGGATCATTTTAAACATCATTAAAGATTCCGTGGAAGCATAATTGAAGACAGAGCAGGCGGGTTTTAGAAAACATCGAAGCTGTGTGGACCGTATCAATATTCTCAGAATTATTCTGGAATAAAGTGCGGAGTGGCAACACATCCTGTACCTTAACTATTTGACTTTGGAAAGGCTTTCGACTCTGTCAATCGAAGAGTCATATGAGACACTCTTGCAAACTATGGCATTCCAACGAAGATTATTAACATCATCAAGGAAATGTATGACGATTATGAATGCCAGGTACTACATAACAGAGAACTAACAGAGCTTTTCGAAGTTAATTCGGGAGTACGGCAAGGGTGTATTCTTTCGCCAACACTATTTCGTTTGGTGTTGGACCATGTGATGAAGAGAGTGATGGGGGACGGGAGAAAGGTTTTCAATGGGGGATGCGGGACAGACTCGAAGATCTAGATCTCGCAGACGACATTTGCTTAATGGCACAACGATATCTAGACGTCTGAGAGAAACTGGCCAGGTTACAGAGAGGCGCAGAAGTTGCAGGGCTCAAGATAAATCTTCCCCAACCAAAGAAATGCCGATAAATTCGACCATCACGACTAGGCTTGCCATTAATGGTGAGGACGTAGAACAGGCCCAATCTTTCCTCTATCTCAGAAGAATAGTCACGACTTCAAGAGGCGCTGAGGGGGACGTCCGTAGTCGCATCCGCAAAGCAAATGGTGTATTTGTACAGCCGTGCACTGTTTGGAGAAACAGACCAAACTCTGGCTTTTCAAAAGCAATGTGAATTCTGTCCTGTTGCATGGTTGAGAAACTTGGAAGGTAACTAACCACATCACAAAGCATCTCCAAGTTTTTATCAGCTGCTGTCTCCGGCGTATTTTAAATGTGAGACAGCCAGATACAATGAGAAATGAAGATCTTTGGAGGGAGACAAATCAGAAACCAAGCAATATACATATCAAGGAAAGAAAATGGAACTGGATTGGGCATACATTGAGGAAACCATTTGGAGCTGCCGAAAGGCGGGTGGCGTTGGACTGGAACCGTCAAGGAGTTAGAAAACGTGGTCGTCCCAAACAGACCTGGAAAAGGACGATCGACAGAGAAGCTGCAGAAGATGGGAAAACCTGAAGAGACTTGCTAGTAATCGTACCAGGTGGAGAAATTTCCTCACGGCCCGGACAGGAACTAATGCAAATACCTCTACCTCGGCAATCCCCTCCCTATGATCCGATTGGGGGAATCTTTTGCCAATGGAGAGATCATCACGACCCTTTTTCAATTACATGCCACTATGTGTCTTTAATGCAACGGTTGCCATTGCCTTCTGCATCCTCATGCCGTTGATAATTAGTGATTCTTTCGCCTTCATGGTCCCACCCCAAGGGCAGGAGAGTGCCCTAAAACTCTGTCCGTCCCTGTGCCCTCTTTGACAAGGCCATTGGCAGAATAAGGGTGACTTCAAGTGACAAAAGTCTTCCGCTACCAATGCTGATAATTTTTATTCAAAATTTAAGCCGTGGTGGCGTTTAACACAGGACCGAGGACGTTTGGATTATTAATTAAAGTCGCTGCACCTTGACCACGATAACAACAATAACAATAATAATAATAATACATACATACATACACAAATGAACAGAAATGTCGTTCTAATTAATAATCTGTTACGTTATTTTCATTTTACGTTTTCTATGAATGCAAGCTATGACTTCTAATAGGATTATTTGGTAACAGTACAGAAGGAATCAGATTTGGAGAAGTAGACTAGTCTGGAGAAGAGCTAAAAGTATTAAGGTAACGTTAGCAAATGAGATGGAGGAAGATAAACAGAAATAGATGAGGCTGAGGAAATCATGGGTAATGTTGACGATGTGGCAGAGATAGTGGTTCACTGTTAGACAGACGAAAGACATCTGAGGTACACCAACAGGGATGCTACGTCAGTGACATATGGTAAAGTCTTAATCTCCTGCAGAATGCACTCTGGTTTTGGATAAGACGCAGTTAACTGCGTGGTTTGTTTCAGACTCGTAGGGCTTTAACGCAGAAGAGGATGGAGATATGTTTACTGTTATGCCCAGCTACAGCAAATATGCTGGAAGTATCAAATCTCACATTGCAGTTATAGAATGAAGCGTGGGAAACTATTCAGGAGATTTGTCAGCAAGAAACCGATGATTAAAAAGGAGCGTGTGAGGACCACCCCGACCTTGCCCTATATAAAAACAGTGATAAAATGGTTTGTGTTCCTGCCCACATGTCCACTGCATTTTGGTGCCATGCGTCACTTTAATTAATGGAGTTGTTGTGGTATGTTATTTCCAGAAGCATGATTATTATTTAGCTTTGACCTGTGTTTTAAGGTAGTCTGTCAGCTATTCGTGAGCAGGTTAGACCAAGGCTTTAGATACTGTGCATAATACCGTGGTAGGTCTATATTAGGGTTCCCTCGCAAGCTTATCAGAAGAAATATATAGCAACCTTGATAAGTGGTTTCTTTGTTAGCTCCTATAGTATTATTTGTGTAGTGCAGACTCGCCCTGCTTTTATGTGAACAGTTTTCCACGGTAGCACACAAATATTCATGACGCTCTGTCTTGTTTTGTTTCATTACAGCAGGACTCCCTGAGTGCGTACCTAGTCAGACACCCTGCCTTGATCGTAGCCATCTTCTCAAAATGGCGCTGTTCGACGAGGGATAGCGACAAACTGAAACATTTTTATATCTGGAAACTGCACTGTATTCATAGAAGCGAAATGTATGGAACTAATGTAAAATTAATTGCAACAACAAGAGATATCAGTGGAATCCGTCCTGATATGCTAAACCTTTGGTGCGCTGCATACTAGAGCATTACGTCTTTACGGACTATCTAAACCACTCTGTGCGAGAAAATTAATAATAAAAACACAGAGTTAATTTTGTTTTCTTCTCGCGATAATCAACTTATGTAAGGTCTTATATCATTCGCAATCTTTTGTAGCGTCGCTTTTTGAGAAATGTTTCATTGAAATATCTCAATATCCAAGAAAGACATGTTTCATATCACTAGGATAGCAGTAAAATGTAAATTTACATCGGGTCTAATTTAAAGACTTTTAATGTTTACTGAAGCAGCGGTGCATCATTAATAAAGGTAAGCACACCTCAGTTCCATCGCTTTGCGTTTGCATATCACTGATTGTGAAACACTTGCGTTCAATTCCTCATAAATCACATTCAATCATTATAAGTTTTAATTTGAAAAATTTTTAATTTTTAAATACCATTGTCATGAAGAATTGTGTACAATATGGCCGACTGCCCGGCTGAAGTACAATATGGCTTGACGATGCTTTTCTGTTGTTTTATGGAATGGAATCCATCTTGTCAGTTTGCTGTTAATACTGCTGCATGTAATTTTGTTGAATAACTTTGATGTTACAAACTATACAGTTTTAATAACATTTCTTGTTGGGTGGTATGGCTGTGTTTCGGAAGTTAGTAAAAATGGATATTATGAATCATATACTGAATCCCAAGTTGATGACGGCAGTGCTGCCAATCCGACAACGCAGGCCATGAATCTCGCCACTTCTAAACATGAATCGGATGTGCAGTCTCAAACTGGTGAGGCAGTTCTGCAAACTAGTAAAACTATTGACCCGTTCATGGAGCTGTCTAATAAATTAGCTGCTATGATAACAGATAATTTTAATCGATTAGCGCAGCAGCAAGCCATTCAAATAACCTTCGCTCCTGTCGCGTTTGAAAGGAACAGGCGTCACAGATAAATTATTATTTCGAAAAAATTATGAGCTATCCGGCTTGAAATAAACTTCTAAGGAAATACCAGAAGCAATTGAAACATTAACAGCAGATGTGAACGCATTAAAAAAGGTCACGCGACGGTGGAGGATAGTGTCAAACAGCTGACTGGGCAATTTAATAGTCTGACCATTAAACAAGAATCTGCAAGTAATGAAAGTCTTGCTGCACAAGGAACAATGTTTCACATAGAGCTTAATAGATGAATAAGCAAAAAAGATTTTCACTGTAGCCGATATATTCGTCTTGCCTAAATCAGCAACAGTATTTAAGGTATTTCTCATTTATTATTTCATCTCAGCTCCACATTTTTAATGGGAGTATATGCTCCGATCATTCAGAATGATCTTCAGATATAACTACATAGATCTGAAGACGACCCTGAGTGCTCCAACATGTTCTCTAATTGAAAATGTGCAAATGCGATGTAACAATAAATTACAATTATCTTAAACACAAAAACATTGAATACCGAAAAGATTGACACAGAGCTATATGCAGTTGTGCAGTCTCTTAGTACAGAATTCTCACTCGAGACGGGTACTTCGGGTGAAACTATTCGAAATGCATTGCGAGATTACGGGGATGAAAGGCACGGTGCGTGAAAAGTCACCCATACTTATTCGCATAACAACAATGTATGAGACAAGAAGTCTTTACAGGATGTGTCGCGATGAATTAGGGATAGTTAGCCCGTGCACCGAATATTCAACTGAATGGGAGGCGGCACCAACTTTAACTGCAGTACTTTAGAAGAGTGTCTTCTAAAGCAACATCAATTTCAAATATTATCCACGGAGAAGAAATCAGTCCATCCAGAGGTTTTTATAATAGCTTCTAGAGGGATGCTATCCAAGACCTGGAATGAGGAATAACAGATTTAGTTCGCCACAGCTCATATTCAGGACGAGGCAGCACTGTGGGCGAATGAAAGTGCAGAAACTGCCCTGCCTATGATCAGTTCTAGAGGGTCTAGAGGGCGTTCCTGGCTAAACACTGATCAGGACTCGTACAAGAAAGACTTCGAAAGTAGGTTCCCAATCCTGAAATGTGTAATGCATAACATGATAGTCTCAGGAAATATTTCCAGCGGTACGTTAGCATAACTAGCTATTCAGATGGGTCCGTAGCGCACAAAGACGTACTATGAACATTGAAGGATAAATGACCTGTCGCCGGCCGCTGGTGGCCGAGCGGTTCTGGCGCTACAGTCTGGAACCGCGCGACCGCTACGGTCGCAGGTTCGAATCCTGCCTCGGGCATGGATGTGTGTGTTGTCCTTAGGTTAGTTAGGTTTAAGTAGTTCTAAGTTCTAGGGGACTTATGACCTCAGCAGTTGCGTCCCATAGTGCTCAGAGCCATTTTTTTTTAAAATGACCTGTCAATATATCTGGGAAATCGATCAATGTACCAGACAACGATCTGATTCTATTGATCGGATACAAGAAGATTTTAAAAACAGTAGCAGCAGCGGTGGTGCGCCTCCAGGGGAAACCAACGGGCACACCAACAACCACAACTGTAGTAATGAATATCGTTGCAATGACGCAATGCCACACGTCAGTCCAGTGAATGTTAATCAGAATGGGTCACACCCGTCTGTGGCAGCCGCATTGTGGTAGTCAGTGGCTTCGGAACTTAGGCCACCCGCCGTCTTACCAAAACAATAGCAACCGAAGTAGGCCAGAGACAAATTCGGAACCACAAGTGCACTGGACATCACCAAAAAACCACGAGGTTCATATAGTTGTGGTGGCAAAGGAACGCCCCATGGCTAAGAATAATACGTCAAACTGGATGTGACCACATCGCGCTCTCTAATGACGGCCTTGAGATGGAATGGGGGCACAGGAGCTTTGCATGGTGAGATTGATGATGGCATTGAACATACCACATGAACTCTGTGATGACTCTAGGTCATACTGAGAATCAACAGAAGAGCTAGTGCAGGCAGCAGCTGACTCTATTGCTGTGTTGGGCGGATTCCTCACAAGGTGATACTAGACTCAGGTAAATTTTCAATTCGACAGTGAGCAATGTTTTTAGAAGAATAACTGATACGAAACAGGTGCACACTCTGCCTGTTCGAAACTCTGTAGCGCCAGATGCTATTGGCGCCAGAGGTTAGAATGAAAAAACGCAGGTAGAAGTGCTAAGTATAATTCGAAGGAGGAACCTTAAGATGCACGTTCCTCGTGATAAAGGACTATCTCTGAATCGTTCCATCGGAATGGATTTCTTTTGAGAGGGGAAAACTAAAATTGACGTCCTGAAGGCCAAATGCTATTTGACTGTAGATGGAAAGAGCACTACTTTAGCTTCATCGCGAACCAAACACATTCTGTCAAGGTGTCAAAGTCAAGATAGTGAAAGCTAAGGTACTCTGTAGTCACGCCACCCGCCCAGCTCCTGTAAACCAGTGTCTCAAAATTACGACGACGTACAAGGTAACTCAGCCCATCCACAGAAAAACTGTGGAATGAGAATGCTTGAGTCATCAGCAGAGAGTCAAACTAGCAAATTTTGTTACTATGGTGTGCCAATGTCTTTTCTAGTAAATGTCGAATCATAGAAGGACATTGCCACACAATGTACTCCACCTCGTGCCCAAAAGGGAGGTAGTGAAGTAAAAAATATGGAAGCACTCCCACAAGGGAAGAAAAAATTCCAGGAACACCCATATCACTGACAATTACTGCACGCCTGTGGACGTCGGTTTATGATAAAGATTTTCGGTAGGTCAGAAAATATTTCTGAGGATGGATCCTAAGCCCTTGCTTTTACATAGGAAAAACAAGATATGGCAATTATTGTACACTGCCCTGTACAAAATAATTGGGAACCCACAAGAGGGATGCTTTCCTCCCAATTGTAACAAAATTAGAAACATACACCATAAGAAGGACCTAAAAATATGAATGAAATGAAAATTTTGGTATTTGTCTCGTTGTCCATCATATTTCCTGTATTCGGTCTTTTATGTGGACGCAGAATGAAAAAAATTCATCTTCTAAATGAGAATGTAGGGGTACTGTTTGCAAATAAAATACATAAGTAGCGAAAGATGAAAGTCAAGCACTACATGTCCATTTCCGTATGCTGTGATATATGTCTAAATTGTAGCCTATTAAGTTAAGACTACATAGTCTTTAAATGAAATATGTATGGAACTGAAAACTTTATTTATATGCATATGTAGGCAATCCTTACGTATTTGATGGGTGACATTGTCCGTATGCTGTGATATATGTCTAAATTGTAGCCTATTAAGTTAAGACTACATAGTCTTTAAATGAAATATGTATGGAACTGAAAACTTTATTTATATGCATATGTAGGCAATCCTTACGTATTTGATGGGTGACATTGTCCTAGAAGAGAGACAGTTTACTTTCTCCATTAACTTCTAGTAAATTTTTGTGTAATTACTAACTGAAAAGAGACATTTTATTCTAACGTTTCTAAAAAAGGTGGAGATATCAAACTTGTACGTTAAAAAACTTGTACATACGTAGAGAACACGAACTCATAAGTTATGGGCACTTCGAATAAAGTATAACGTCTCTTTGAGGCACTACACGAACTTTTGTGGTACACAGGACAGAACAAGCTGTATTCTGTCATTATGTAATGGAACGGTTGACGACAGAATATTCTTTGTTCAAATAATGAATAATGTACAAAAACTACAAAACATATCACCTTATTTTTAAGTTACATTAAATCCAGAGCAAATGTGAACATGCAGTTTCATATGAAGCGTGTTTATATTTTAAAATAGATCGACATGAATGATTAATTGTTGTTTGTAATAACTAAGTAATACTTCAGTTTATATATATGGAAATAATTTAATATCATTTAATCAGCTGAAACCGTGGTCATGAATTATTTACTGCATGTCTGATCGCTATGGAGGTCATGCGTTTTTGCGGCGATCTGGATGGATGCATGTTTTCATTCGTGTGGTCGGTGGATTTTTTTATCCATTTTTCTTTCTAACTCAAACCACGGATGTGTTAGAACTCGTCGCATGTGGTTGTAGAGCAATGGTGTTTCGTGAATTGAAACACGTAATTTTATTGTTTAAGGGAAAGATTTTATGTGCGTCAGGCCACTCAGTTTAATAGACAGAAATGCCGACGAATATTTGAGAAATCGAAGGTCTTGTAATTTAAGCTTTCTAACTACTGCAAATATTATTTGATCTTAAGCATCACAAACAATTTTACGATACGGCGGACTATGTAAGAAAGACTGTACACTTTCCTGCGTGAAAGTAAATGTGCAATAGCGCATAAGTGAACTTGGTGCGTTTGCCTAGAGCTCATATTTACTAAATTGGAGAATACCGAACACTCACACAAGTGTTGCAATGAGACAAACATTTGAAGATGCCAAATGAACGCCTACTCACCTCTGCTGAACTGGAAGTAGGGTGTCATCCATGGAACTCTTCTATCCTGTGCAGCTGGTGTCACCACCAACAACTTTTAAGCACACGTAAGAACTAGACAAGTACACCTATGTTGCGACCAATTTACACCAGCGTCCATAAGGGAAGCCTCGATGGAAACCTCGAATAAAACATACACACGGAATACGGCAGATAATTCTAGTAAAATATATCAAATTTATAATGTATGTTGAAAAACACTTGATTTTCTTGGCTGCCACAACTGCCACCCATTTTTTACTTTTCTCTCTCACTCTCTCTCTCCCTCTGACTTATTGTTGTCGATTTCCTTTCGCCATCCACTGAAAATAACAAACTTTAGAATCTGTGGCTGTAAGTGGATGAGAGTACGCTGGGAAAATGTTTGATGAGATGAAATCTGTCTGCTCGCAATACATGATAAGGCCAACTAATTTTTTAGTGGCGGAATGTACCGGCGAATAGCTGTCGTGCGAACGGGATAAATGTGCGAAAGAGACGGGAGGCATTCGCGAGTAAGCCACAAAAAGAACCCAATTATTTGCAACAAAACTCCTTTAAACAGAAGACGACACTTACCCAACGGACAAGAACTTCACCCGTTAACGCTGATGATCAAGCCGTGCAACATCATTGAAACAACGGAACAACTTATTCATGTATTAACTCGTACATAGTCGAAAGTTACACTGACTGGCAGTGACAGACATTACACATAGCGAGGAAAAATGTTTTATTTGAGTCGATTTTACGATCGAAGTAAGCCAAAAAATCTTCTTATCGAATTTTAGTGTTCGTTGAATAAACCAGAAATGCACTTGGCTCGCCCGTTATTTTGTTGCGAAATCTGAACTCGCTGAAATTGTTCCGCGGCATTAAACTCTGAATCGAACATCTGCAGAATAATATCGTGGAGGTCAGGATAACTAAAGGAAAACGCTTTTTACACCGTGAATACCTTCAAATTAGATCGAACTGCCCTTCAGTTTTGAGCGATCGCAGTTCTCAGTGTATTTTGTCGCCAGTACGAGACTCAGATAAGCACTGGGGGAAATATTCTATTATTGTTGCGTCAACTTGAAAGAATTCGGCTTTTCACAAAGCTAATCATATGTATTATTACCTTGAGCTGGATCGCTCAAAATTATATTCATTTACAGCCACAAATACGACTCAAGCAAGTGTTCTACCGAAAATCAAATAAAGACTGTTATGAACTAAAAAAATCATCTTTATTTAATAAAACCACAAAACCTAGGTTATTAATTAGTAACATTTAAATTTTTCCGCTTGAAATTGTATATTTCAGCTATTGGAAATAAATTACAAAGCAACATAACACTTTCTTGATGGCTGAGAAATGCCTATCTAATAAACAAGATTTTTGTCTTTTGAGTCGTTAAGACGCGGCCAGCCAAAAATTCCTCTCATCTGTCAAGGGCTTAATCTCAGAGTAGCAGTTGCATCATACGACTTAATTGTTGGATGTTTTCAGGTCTCTGACGCCCCTTATAACTTTTACGCTCTACAGCTCCCCCCATTATCACTGACGTTACCCTTTAATGTCTTAAAACATATCCTACCATCCTGTCCGTCTAATTATTAGCATTTCCCACGTATTTCTTTCTTCGTCTATTATATGAATTGCGTCCCGCTATTTTGGTACATCCTTATGTAGCACCACACCTCAAAAACTTGGATTCTTTTATTTTTCAGTGTTCCCACGTTACTTGATACTGTATCATACAGTGCTGTTCTCCAATCTCAGAAAATGTTTTCTAAATAAAAGTTTATGGTTGACATTAGTAAAATTCTCCTAGTCAGGAGTGTCTCTGTTGCTGCGAATGTCACGTGTGAATTTGCCTCCCATGTAGCAGAATTTGTACATTCGTCTACTTCGCCCCTCATTTGGCTCTTATGTGTATCACTAAGCTTAATTTTGTTATTATTCACTACCTTCGTCTTTGTTCGCCTGTTTACTCTCTGTTTATATTCTGTACTCAGACTGTTAATTCCGTTCAGCAAACCTTTCAGTTCTTCTTCATGTTCAATGACGGTAGCTGTGTCACCAGCAAATCATTGACATCCCTCAACCCTGAATTTTAATCCAGTTCTTCAAACTTTCTTTTATTTCCTTTATTCCTTCGATGTATAGACTGAACAGTAGGGCCGAATGACTGAATCCTTTTCACATCGATTCCAATCTGGTCTTTCATACTTGTTGTTCGCTCTTTGTCCCTGTACATTTTGTATATTATCCGTCTTCCCTATAGCTTGCCCCTATTTTTCTCAGCATTTCAGGCACCTTTCCCCATTTGGCATTAATAAACACTTTTTTCAGGTCAACAATTTTTTATTGGTTTTTGAATCTTTTTCTCGTTGTCACCTCACTTTGGCAGTCCCCTCCCGGAGATGGATTTGTTCGGAATCTTTCCCCAATGCAGGGATCATCATGACACTTCTTCATTTACAGGTCACGATTCCTGTGGATACACAGTGTGTGTCTTTAATGCGGTAGTTTCCATTGCCTTCTGCGTCCTCATGCCATTGCTGATACTTTCGGCTGATATTTCCTGCAAAAAGGCCACATCGACATCTGATTCCCGAAAACGCTTCCATAATTAAAGTTTTTTTTTGTGGTAGACGATGTCCTGTTTACATTTACAGTAGCCGAACGATATGGTTGGTCATGCATGATTGTGGCTCAAGCAGACATTTCTTTAGACCAGGGAATCTTTGGATCATACTAGCAGTATGAAGCTCCAATTTTATTTTCTTGTTGCGGTTTAGCTAGTGAATGTGTGTTATCAGCTACGTTCGCCTTGGTATCGAATTCAACGGACATCGAAAGATCTGCAGTTAGTATTTTACTTGATTTCCAAATTTTTGTTTTCTGTTACCTTCTTTGGATGTAGTCTCTTGGTGTAATGCCATTTCTCGTTTAGATCTTGTCTGCCTCTGGTGTGTACTCGGCTGAGAGAAAGGCGTAGCTATGTGCAGATTGTCTAATGACTATGTTTTATTTTGGTGCGATTGCAGCCTTTTGATTTTCAGTGGTTATAGGAAATTCATCAGTTAGTAATTCAATGGGAATCGTATCAGCGTCACCGAAGGAAGTGTGTTCCGTCCTTCGCTGAAATTCTCCCGGCTGTGACAGCGGTTGCAAATAAAATGAAGGTTGCTGTATCAGCGACTCGTTCGTCTATGCACGAAGTGGTTCGACTTTGGTCGTGGTGGCTTGTCCTAAATTTCTTCGCTTGTTTGTCTTTGTGTTTGGTCTATGGTCTATTGTTCTAATGGGTTGCTAGCCAGATTGAATAAAGGGACTGATTGTTACTCACGACAGCACATGTTGGTTTTGCTATCATTTTTTGTCTGATAGTAGTTGAAGGGGTCTACGTACGTGAGTACATTGCGCACGTAAGTGATCAACTACCCCAGATACAGTATACGTCTTGGGTTGACATACATATACGGACAGAGTTGTAAACTGAGAATCTAAATTGACAATGTAGACAGGTATACAGTTTTGCCGCAACAATACAATGTATCAAACGACGACCTGTCCAGTAAATCGAAAGTTCATCCTGGAGCAACATAAGGAAAATTATTTTAGTAAACACTGCCATTGTAATGGATGTCGATATTAAGCAGCCATGTCGTTTCATTTCCATCAAGGATTGAATACTTCACTTGTGACATGAGACAGGCATTAATGTTAAATGGAACGTCTAAGAAATAGTATATGCGGTAGTTGTTATGGCACCTGAAAAGGAATACATATAAGGAGACACACGAGAAGTTTCAGTAGAGCTACCATTAGAGTCATTATAAGTGGATGTGAAGAAGGAGTGGTAAGAGAAAAAAGCATGACGAGAATTTAACCGGTTGGAATAAATCCTTGAGGAGAGTGGCCAACATAATTTGTTGAACTGGAAAAGAAACGTTGATAGCAGGCATACAGAACAAGTATAATTACCTCTGAAAAAAAAAGTCAACACGAATAGATGGTGTGAACGTTTACAATTGGTGTCGGATTAGAAGCACTAACCCTAAATTGTGCTGTAAGTGGAATAAATGTCAATAACACTTGAAGAGAAGAACAACTCCAACAGTGTAACTCACGTGAATTATTCGATAATGAGTATTTTATGCTTTCGTTTCGTCTTTTCACCGCTTAACTACTTTGTCAACTGATGTACTTGGGGTTTAGAAATGCACTCGTGGCATATACTCGTATATTCGATTAAAACTACACTGTTTCACGCGTAGTTATCACTCTCCAAGGATTTTTTGCACATGTTGTACTGCACACTTGGTGTTTCCCGTGCAGTCACCTCTACCCTTTCGGCAACGTTTGACATTTCATCAGCAGTCTCATGAATGGGATATTTGGACTCTGGGGGATCCGCGCGTTGATATACGCGCTGTGAATACCTTGCAACCTACTGTGTTTCTCAATAGTAGTAAACAGGGCGCTGGAGCATAGATGATCGTCAACGCCGCAAAGGCTGCAGTTTGTTGCAGAAAGTCCATGGAGTTATACGGTGAGATAATAGACGTGGCTAGCATGTTGCTTCGCACAGTAGTCTGCAATCGACGTTGGGAATATGGCAGTCAATTATACTCTATTCACCGAGAGCTGGGACGAAACAGAAACAGTTTCACGTGGCCGACTACCACCTGTTCCAGTGAATGCCTGGGTGTCGAATATCCTTCGTGCGCACTGTGCAATGGGTCGACGGGTTGACGTCACAGCGAAGCGTTCGTCGCTGGTGAGAACCCTTGTGTTACGGACTTGGACTAAAATATAATGAAAGAAAGCGTATAAGAAACGACAGGTGGCATAGTGCATTCAAACGCAAGTGATTTTAATAGCAATACGAATTACAATAACTTTAAAGGAACGATAAAGCTAAATTCATTTTGTCGAACTTTAACTGTTTTCATTCATGTTTATAACAAAACGCTCTTCTATCTCCTCTATAATGCAGTCTAATTTCCACATTTATGTTCCAACTTTTTCCACCACTTGGAGGACACATTCGTTCCAGTTCTATGCAGTCACTGATCGTACTGCTTGTTCTAATAGTTCTTTAGCTTTTTCTGCAAGATAGTCTGATTCTGGCCCAAACTAACTCGATGGCGTTTGATTACAGGGGTGCGGAGGAATTCACAAGAACAGTTTTCCCTGCAATCTTACACGTTTCATCTACTGCGTATTCGTGTGTGCTACTACGACTTTTTTATTTTTTAAAATACCTTCTTCAGAAGCGATATTTTTAGTTTTTAGCCTTTCTGATACATTGATGTATCTTGCTTATTGGAAGTCGCATTAGGAACTTTTTTCTTTCCGAGGAGAATTATTCGGAACGCTATTAAGTATAATGTGTTTTTCTGAAGGCTATGAAGAACATCCTTAAACCACATCTCGAACGTATTGATGCACATTTCCTCATGTCAGTTTGAAAGTCCAAAAACAGCCTTCGGTGAATACTGCTTGTCTTCCAATGTATGTGATAACAAGGCGTCTCCCTTTACCCAGAGAGCCCTTGTTTCCGATGGGTAACCCGGAAAAAAAGGCTTTTATGGAGGGTTTCATGGTGTTACCTACCCGGACGTTACTTCGGGTACATCCTGCGTTCAACCACGTGTCACCCAAGTCGTAAATGGATCTTGATTCATCTCTCAACATTTTAACGGTTCGTAGATAAAGCAGCCTCCGTAAATGAACCTCCTGTCTATTAAAATTCGTTTATTTTAATAATTTATAAAATATAGTTCTCTGAAAAATTTCACAAATCAGGATCTTCATTCACGGCAGAAAGCAATTTCTCAGTTGTTTGTACTTCGTTAAAAACAAAAAAAGGCCAAGTACTTCCTTCGTATCGCGTTTCTATGAAAGTCATAAACACTTCATGAAAGTTACCGTCTTGATTTTTCTTTCTTGGGAGACTTCCAAGAGCGTGTGACCTTGTGCTCATTTATGACGGGATAGACTGAAGAACGACCAATACCCTTCGAAGCAACTGGGTTCAAAACAATAGAGGTCACTGATTGCTGTGAATACAAAAGCTCCGTTTTACACTGAAGCGCCAAAGAAACTTGCATAGGCAAGCGTCTCCAAATACGGAGATATGTAAACAGGCAGAACACGGCAGCTCCTATATAAGAGAACAAGTGTCTGGCGCAGTTGTTAGATCGGTTACTGCTGCTACAATGGCAGGTCATCAAAATGTTATAGTAGGCGTACGAGTGATGGAACACTTCATCTCCGAGGTAGCGATGAAGTGGGGACTTTCATGAGTGTACCGTGTACATCAGGAATCCGGTAAACCATCGAATCTCGGACATCGCTGCTGCCGGAAAATGATCCTGCAACAACGGGACCGACGACGACCGAATAATATCGCTGTGGGGCGAGTGCAGTTGGAGTGATATGGTATGCCTTGCAACTTGTTGTTCAGAAGAGACCTCCACCCCCTCGTACAGATTTATGGACAGCCCTGCAGGATTCATGGTGTCAGCTCCCTCCAGCACTACTTCAGGCATTAGTCGAATCCATGCCACGTCGTGTTGTGGGACTTCTGCATGCTCGAAGGGGCCCTACACGATATTAGGCAGGTGTACCAGTTTCTTTGGCCCTTCAAGAGCCATATGTTTCTCTGCAGAACTTAATGATTTCTTCTTCGATCGCTTCTTGGATTGACTTAGAACCGACATGTCGACCTCACACGCTGTATCCGTGCAGAATGACGTAACGAGATTAGTGGAACGTGAGAGTAATGGCAAAGAGGAATAGCTATTGCTTAGACACAGAAATAACGATTGCTGAGATGTGATTATAAGCACTGATAGTTACGCAAATAATCAAAACCAGGTCTTCCAAACGTGACGAACTTTGCAATAACATTCTAAGGTCACACACTAACGTCTTATACTCGTAACGGACGCGCCCACACAGAGTGAGCGCTCCCTGTACTGTTCATCTCTCGACGGCAGAGCTGTGGTAACCTCCTTGAAGTGTTTGCAGGCCGTCTCGTTTCGGTGAATGAAGTATAGTGACGTGACCTAAGAACACCTTTCAAACTCAGGGCGTTTCATTGTCTCGTTATGGTGTTTTGAAATTCTTTGCGATGAATCTTGGACTTATTTTGTAAAGTTCGAATGAATTGCTTTTTTATCGTTTTCTTATGAGAACTGAAATGAGAAAATATATTGACAAAAAATATGAAGGTATATAAGGGTACTATGGAGAGTTTTCCCGTTAGAGTTTTTCCCCAGTTTTAGGTGAAACAGGAAAGACGATGAAAAATGTCCAGAGTTTATAAATAACATTCGCATAGTCCCGTGTTCTTATTGTACAATTAAAGTGCTCGGGGTGTGCTATCACCACAGGACTTTTTTTTCTGACATTGATTTTCATGTGTGCCATTTTTGGTTTACATTTCTGCATTTGCTCCAGAGATCAGCATTACATACATGGGTTCGACGCTAATCTACGAGGGGCGTTCAGAAAGTAAGCTCCGATCGGTCGCGAAATGGAAACGACTATGAAAATCCGATAAAGCTTTGCACAGATGTGTTGGGTAGTGTCTCTAGTATAACCCCAGTTAGCATCACGTCGCTCTTCTCATTTCTGAGCTCGCAGTGAGTGCGTAAAGATGTCTAGAAAATAGTGTCTGCCGCCAAGTACGAGGGCCTGGTGAGAAATTTCGCCTGAAGCTATGCAGCTAACATTACATAACTGTCGTGCTGTTTCTTCAAGACAATTCTCAGCCGCATTCTGCAGGGGCAATGAAGATGCTCCTGCATCGTTTTCAAATGGAAATGTGAGATTACCCACAATACAGTCCGCAGTTGTCTCCCCCTGAGTTTCATCTCTGGTCACATGAACCGCTGTCTTTGAAGACAACATTTTGACACAGACAACGAGGTGTAGGCCAGCGTGGAGAATTGGCGGAAAGCACTGGCGGCTGCCTTCTATGATGAGGCTATTGAAAAGTTGGTACAACGCTATGACAAAAGTCTAAGTCAGAACGGCGACTACGTAGAGAAGTAGCTGAAAGGTGTAGCTAATTGTTACAAGTAAAACATTTCTGATGTTCACTGTGGTTTCAATTTGGCAATCAATCGGAGCTTACTTTCTGAACAGGCCTCGTAGATTCATTCCGGTCACGTTTAAATGTCACCGAGATCACACGCCATCCCCAAAAATAACGTAGAGCAGTTTATTTGAGTGTGTGTTGTGGAGAGGCTTTGTAGGATGCAACAAGAACAAATACTGTCATATTTTTGTCTTGAAATTCAACTCCTAAAAGCGTATGAGGTGTAACGCCGACGAATTCTAATAAATGTATTATTTACACATCTCCTATACTTGCAGACGTAAGTATAGAGGCTGGATGACACATGAGAAAGTGTGCTCTCCTTACAGCTAGTTACACAGCTGGTAGGCGTTGCTTGCCGTGTTTGCGTGGTGTACAAAAAGATTCAGCGAAAACTGCCAACCAGTTGAATCATTTTGAATGACGGAGTCTCCGCGCAGAGCTTCTTTCTAGCTCAGCTTTAGACAGCGCTCTTGTCTGTGAAGTTTGCGCTACCGTAGCGGTAGATAGCGCCCCAAACACAGTTACCCTTAAGCGGTCACATATCCCTATGTACGTGGGAGTCAACAAAATACTTTCGCATTCGTAGGAGAAAGTTTGCAACTAATTTTGTGAAAAGGCCTCACTGTAACGAAAATCGTCTTTATTTTAACAATCCCTACCCAAACTCGAGTACCACATCTGTGACATTCTCTCCGCTACTCCGCGATAGTTAAAAATGAAGTGCTGTTCTGAATTTTTCGATGACCCAGGCAATCATCGTAGGCAACAGCACCCCTACCTTTCGCCTCCTAGCATACACGGCCGACCCATTAACCTCACCACCACCCTCAAGTACCTTGGTGTCAACCTCGACCACCGCCTGTCAACCTCGACCACCGCCTTTCCTGGATCCCCCCTCACCGGTCCGTCCAAACCAAGCCACGTACCCGACTCTCCGGCCGAACATGGGGTTTGGACCCCTCCACTATCACTTATGAATCCCTCATCCACTCCATCCTTTGCTATGCCCATCCCATCTGGATTTCCGCACCTCCTACCTCCTACCTCCATCCAAATCCTTGAACGCCGTGTCCTCCGCCTTGCATGTTGCATACGCTTCCCATCCTTTATGACTGGATTCCCTTCCCGCAGCTTCTCTTTTTCCTCGAGTGGATTTGAATCCTTTACACCCCCTGCAAGCTTGATCCTCCACACCCGCTTGTCTCTCCCATCCTCACCCATCACGGCCCATTGCCGCACTTGTATTCTTGCATCCTGCCTGCTCTCCATATTCACACTCTCCATACCCTTGCCCAACGTGGCTTCCATCAACTTCTGTTTCTTCCGATGATAAAAAACAACTCTGCAAAACGGAAGCTTATCCACCCAGACTTTATGGACTCCCAAAGGTACATAAACCAATGGTCCCGTTCAGACCGATTCTGAGTGCCATATGATCTCCAACACAAGAGGTGGCCAGATATCTCGCCTGCTTGCTTCAACCATACATTGGCAGTACGGACAGTTACATTAAGAACTCGGTGCATTTTATTGAAAAACTGAGGGAGATTAACGTCAGCCCAAGTGATATTCTTGTGAGCTTCGATGTAGTGTCATTTTTTACCATGGTGCCTGTAAACGAAGCTATTTCATATATAGCAGATATTTTTACGCCTGACATAGTGTCTTTATTTAAACCTTGCCTGACGACAACTTATTTCCAGTATAACAACGAGTTTTACGAACAGATCGACGGGGTGGCGATGGGAAGCCCTCTCAGCGCAGCTGTTGCCAATTTATTTATGGAGCTCTTCGAACAGCGAGCGCTGCGGACTGCCAGTAAAAAGCCAGCTAAATGGTACCGCTATGTTGATACATTTGTAGCGTGGACTCATGGTGAAGAAGAATTGCATGTCTTCTTGGTGCATCTGAGCAGTATTAACCCGAAGATACTGTTTTTACGATCGAGAAAGAGAGCAACGGTCAACTCATTTTCCTGGATGTGTCGGTAATTAAACGGGTGGATGGGACGCTGGGCCGCAAGGTACATAGAAAGAACACTCACACAAATCGATACCTCCACAAGGAATCTAACCATCATCCTAGGCAAAAAAGAGGTGTCATGGAAACCTTGGTGGACAGAGACAACAGATTCTGCGAGCCGACTTACTTACAAGATGAATTAAATCACTTACGGTCAGCCTTTATGAAAAACTGATATTGATCGAGCCCTCCACCAAAGAAGAAAAGAAGCCAGTAGTCCAGAGCAACAACAGTCACCTGCTGGAAAAGTTTTCCTACCATTCATTAATAAAGTCGCGGACCGTATCGGAAAAGTTCTGGCCAAGTATGGGATCGAAACAATCTTCAGACCCACCAAGAAGATTAAGGAATATTTAAGAACTGCAAAAGACCCCCGACACCCCCTAGCAACACCTGGGGTATACAAAATTCCATGCAGTTGTGGACAAGTATATACTGGAACAACGAAAAGAAGTGTAACACCCGCTTAGGACACATCGAAAAATCGGCGGTATCATGTTTTTCGAGATGGGAACCGCGGAATTAAATTTAATGAGACAAGTGTTCTAGCACGAACATCCCATTATCATGCGTGGCTGTAGCAATAGAGATTCACAAACACCATAACAATTTTAATAGAAAAGAGGAAGTTTTAAAGTTAGACAAAATATGTATGTCTATGTTGCACCAGCAGAATGACAATCTATTACTCTTAATAGAGAATGATGATGCCTTCCAAAGATAGGCATACCGTCGACATCACGTGACGAATGCGCTCTATAAATGCGAGCCTCAGTGGCAATAGCCGGACGACCTCAGAAGATGTCTCCCGCAGATGGAGACGAAACATTAGGTGGAAATTTTATATATCGACTACGGCCTGTCAGCCCGTAAGTTTCAACTGAAGACAATACTGGTCTTGAAAGCCTACACGGTATGGTCATGAAGTAGACCATTGTTTCCTCTTGGTACATACGGTATAATACCCGTCTTTCCCTGTAGCTATTGTTCTCAGAATTTCGAACATCTTGCATCATTTGACATTGTCGAACGCTTCTTCTAGATCGACAAATCCTATCAACGTCTTTTTATTACTCTTCAGTCCTGTCTCCGTTATCAAATGCAGTGTCAGAATTGTACCTCTGGTGCCTTCTCCTTCGCTAAAGCCAAACTGACCGTCATCTGTCACATCCTCAATTCTCTTTTCCATTCTTCTTTGTATTATTCTTGTTAGCGTCTTGGATTCTTTGATGTGTTGAGCTGACTGTGAGATAATTCTCACATTTGTCGCCTTCTGCTTTCTTCGGAATTGTGTAGATGATGTTTTTCCGAAAGCCAAATTGTATGTAGCCAGACTCATGTTATACACATCAACATGAATAGTCGTTTTGTTACCAATTCACCCAATGATTTTAGAATTTCTGATGAAATGCTGTCGATCCCTTCTCTGCCTTATTCGACCTTAAGTCTTCTAAAGATCTGATTCTAATACTTGATCCATATCTCTTCTTTAGCGACTCTTGTTTCTTCTTCTATGACGTCATCAGATACTTCTTTCTCCACATGTAGGCTTTGAATGTACTCTTCAAACCTATTCGGTCTCTACTCTGCATCTCACAGCGGAATTCCTATTACCATGTTACCGCATTTGCTTTTAATTTCATCGAAGGCTGTTCTGACTTTACTATGTGCTGAGTCAGACCTTCCGATAGCCATTTCTTGTTCGATTTCTTCACATTTTTCATTCAGCCACTGCATTTCTTATTTACTTCATTTCTAAGTGAGTTGTATTTCTGTTTTCCTGAATTTCGCGTAACATTTTTACACTTCCTTCCATCATTGGTCAGTTGAACTATTTCTTCTCTTACCCATGATTTCGTCGCAGTAACCTTCTTTGTGCCGACGGTTTTCTTTCCAACTTCTGTGATTCCCATTTTTATAGATGTCGGTTCTTCGTCAACTGAACTGCCTACTAAGCTATTCTTTATCGCAATATCTACAGCCTCAGAGAACTTCAAGCGTATATCTTCATTCCTTAGTACTCCCGTGTCCCAGTTTTCTGCGCATTGATTCTTCCTGGCTAGTCTCTTACACTTCAGCCTACTCTTCTTCACTAGTAATTTGTTTACTCATAAAGCCGGCCGAAGTGGCCGTGCGGTTAAAGGCGCTGCAGTCTGGAACCGCAAGACCGCTACGGTCGCAGGTTCGAATCCTGCCTCGGGCATGGATGTTTGTGATGTCCTTAGGTTAGTTAGGTTTAACTAGTTCTAAGTTCTAGGGGACTAATGACCTCAGCAGTTGAGTCCCATAGTGCTCAGAGCCATTTGAACCATTTTTTTGTTTACTCATACTGAGTATGACGGGGCTATCTGTATTTACTTTCTTAGAACAAGAAAACTTCTTAGCCAAGATCGCAATAAAACACTGCATTGTGGATAACAGGTTTCGGTAAACCATGTTACCATCATCAGATTTTCTTACAGGTGAGTCTCTATCAGCTTCTGGGTACACCTTACAATCCAGTTTCTTATTTCGGAATCTCTGCCTGTTCGCGGTGTAATATGACTGAAATTTTCCCGTATCTACCGGCTTTTTAAAAGTATATCTATTCCTGTTGTGATTCTTTAACAGGGCGTTCGCAATTACTACCTGAAATTTATTGTAGAACTCAGTTAAGCGTTCTCCTCTCTCATTCCTTCTACGAAGCCCATATTTTCTCTTTCTTCTACTCCTTCCCCTACAACCGCATTCCAATCCTCCATGACATATTTTCATCTTTTCCTTACGGAATTACCCGTAAAGTATCCTCATATACTTTGTCTCTTCATCTTCGGCTTGTGACGTCGGCATGTATACCTGAACTATCATAGTCGACGTTGGTCTGCTGTCGATTCTGATGAAAACCACTTTATGAATGACTTGTTCAGAGTAACTCACTCTGTGCCCTGCCATCCTATTCATAACGAGTCATACTCCCTTTATATTATTTTCCGCCGCTATTGATATTACTTGGTACTCATTTGACCAGGAATCCTTACTTTTTTCCACTTCACTTCACTGGCTCCCAATATTCATGCATTATATGACGAAAAGTATCCGGACAGCACTAGAGACATACGTTTTTGATATTAGGAGCATTGTGCTGCCACCTACTGCCAGGTACTCCATATCAGCGACCTCAGTAGTCATTAGACATCGTGAGAGAGCAGAATGGGGCGCTCCGTGGAACTCACGGACTTCGAACGTGATCAGGTGATTTGGTGTCACTTGCGTCATACGCCCGTACGCGAGATTTCCACACTCTTAAACATCCCTACGTCCACTGTTTCCGATGTGATAGTGAAGTGGAAAAGTGAAGGGACACGTACAGCACAAAAGCGTACAGGCCGACCTCGTCTGTTGACTGAGAGAGGCCGCTGAAAGTTGAAGAAGGTATCAATGTGTAATGCAGACATCTATGAAGACCATCACACAGGAATTCCAAACTGCATCAGGATCCGCTGCAAGTACTATGACAGTTAGGCGGGAGGTGAGAAAACCTGCATTTCATGGTCGAGCGGCTGCTCATAAGCCACACATCACACAGGTAAATGCCAAACGACGCCTTGCTTGGTGTAAGGAGCATAAACATTGGACGATTGAACAGAGGAAAAAGGTTGTGTGGAGAGGTCGTTTTCTTCATGGAGCGGGCTTGCACCCCGTATTGTTTTGCGTGGCAGTATCACACCATAGGCCTACATTGATGTTTTAAGCATCTTCTGGCTTCCCAGTGTTGAAGATCAATTCGGGGATGGCGATTTCATCTTTCAACACAATCGAACACCTATTCATATTACACCGCCTGTGGCGGAGTGTTTAAGCGACAATACCATCCCTGTAAAGGACTGGACTGCACAGAATCTTGAACGGGATCCTATAGAATACCTTTGTCATGTTTTGAAACGCCGACTTCGTGCCAGGCCTCGCCGACCGACATCGATACCTCTCCTCTGTGCAGCACTCCTTAAAGAATGGACTGCCATTCCTTAAGAAACCTTCCAACACTTGATTGATCGTATGCCTGGGAGAGTGGAAGCTGTCATCAAGGCTAAGGGTAGGCCAACACTGAATTCCAGCATTACCGATGGAGGGTGCCACGAACTTGTAAGTCATTTTCAGCCAGGTGTCCAGATACTTTTGATCACATAGTGTAGGTCGAGCCTTATCATTTTCCTTTTCAGATTTCCTAAATTCCCTACCACGTTGAAACTTCTGATATTCCACGTCCCGCTTCGCTGTAAGTTATCTTTTCGTTGGTTATTCAATCTTTTCCTCATGGTCAGTCATTGTCAGTCCCTTCCCGGACACCCGAATGGGGGACTAATCCGGAATCTGTTGCCATGACACTTTCTCAATTACAGGTCACATGTTCTGTGGTTGCATAATACGTGTCTTTAATGCAGTGATTTCCATTGCCTTCTGCATCCTCCTGTCGTTGAATCTTGCTGATTCTTCCGCCTTTACAGGCAGTTTTCCATTCCAAGTGCAAAAGTGTGTCCTGAAGCTGCTTCCGCTCCTGTGCTCTCTTTGACAAGGGTGAATGAGAGTGACTTCGATGACGGAAGTCTTCGGTCGCCACTGTTTAAGTTTTTCATTCATAATTTAAGCTAGAGGGGAGGGGGGATCGAAGCCGGGACGGTGGACGTTTTGATTAGACGCTACTGCTAGACTACGGGTGTACTATATACAACACCTGAAAGCAATGGGATCGTGGATGTGGAGAACGGTGCTGAAATGAAGCTGGAGAGAGAACAAGTCCAACGAATGGACCCTCAAGGACGTACATGAAACACGGAAATTGGTTATTATCACACGAAACAGGAACACGTAATTAATTGGCTACACAATACGCCAAAACGAATTCTTGAGCACTGTATTGGAAGGAAAGGTACAACACCGCGGAAGAATCATCTGGATTTTGTGACGGATGGACTTAAACTCGAACAGTAGCCTAAATTGAAACTTGTAAAATTTTATTGGTCCCAGAATGTAAAAGGATAGTCATTATGAGAGGGGTAGAGCGTAGGCAAGAAGCTATTGGTAGGCTAGTCGGCTCGTCAGTGATTGTCGACGGTCTGCAAATCAGTGCTTGGCTATTGGTGGGCACGTTTTCTTTCTGGTGAGCATGGAAATCCACTGACAGTTCCCTCATAACTGTTCCTTTAGGCTGATTCGTCCGTCTCCGGTGGAGCTTCTATCCTGCGACCACTCGCGGCCCGTTGGACAGGGTTAGCCGGCAGCCAGGACGCCTGGAGTTTTCAGCCATCCTCTCTGCTGATGATTCTGGCTGCTTAATGATTTCTTGTAGATCCTGTGGCTGCTACGGCAAATCGGTTTTGAACCTCGTCGCCAGAGGACATGGCTAGCAGTTCCAGACGCCCTTCACAGATAGGAAGTGCATTAGTAGAAGCTTCTCGTCCTTGCTCTCTTCTTTCATTTTATTTCTGTTGGCCTTGGTCATCTTCCTTTGTAATTTCGTTGTCATAAGCTTTGGTGCGATTGGTGTCACTTATCCGGTAGCCGCGGGCGGTCAACATGTGCAGAACTGAACAGTTCAGAGCTGCGTGATGGTGGCCTTCCGCGCACGGATATCAATATGTGTGGGATGCCTTCCAGTACACTTTGTGTCCCAGAGTACCATCCACAGTTCTGTTATCTCCACGTCCGAAATTGGTAACGCAGCCGTTGTTTTCGGTTTTGTGAGTGACCTGTACATTCCTATACAAGGTCGTTAAGTGCTGAAGGGAGCTTGACTCACACTAGTAGACTTGCATTGGCCAGGACTGCCCTTTTTGCCAGTGCTGGTCTTCATTTTTCGTCATCCTTGCCCCGTCTGTCATGTTTTATTTTGCTGCCTGTCCAGCAGAACTTCTTAACTTCATCTACATCGTGATCGCCAGTCCTGATGCTAAGGTCCTCGCTGTTCTCATTTGTGCTACTTCTCATTATTATCATCTTCGATTTACTCTCAACCCATGTTCTCTACTCATTAGACTGTTCTTTCTAGTCATTAGATCCAGGAATTCTTCTTCACTTTTACGGAGGATAGAAATATCATCATCACCGAATCTAATCGTTGATATGTTTTCACCTTGAATTTTAATTCCGTTATTGAACCTTTCTTTTGTTTCCGTTGAAGGATATCTACACGCGCAGGATCAGGTTGTGGATCAGTGCTCGTGGTGAAGATGTCCGCAAAACGAGGAAGAAGGAAGACGGTATCTGGACGTACATGAAGGAAAAACTTTTGATGTTTAAATGAACTGAGTTGCCGGATCTGCAAATTTATGATAGTTGAATAAATATTAAATAAATGACTTGGTCTATTCATATGTTGCGCAGCGGTTAATAGTAGGACGTAAAATGTAAATGTGCGGGTGAGTGCTCTCTGGTAAAAATAACACTTTTATTCAAGATACAACTGAAAAAAAGCTAATAAACTAAACAACTAATAAAACGCTGATGGTTCCTGTTCTTCATAATACTCTCGGCTGAATTAAAAAACTACATTTACAACTGCGTCTTTGAGACCCCAGCAGGATTTGTCATTAATTAGAGAAGGGTCAAAGGGGATCTTTCAATGGCAACATTCACGTTTATGTACATATATCGTAGCGATTCAAGACAAATATAAGAGTAATGGAAAAATGTCACCAGTTTGCATGTGGTTAGCAAACAATAGATCCCTTGGCTTGAGTGCCCGAAGTAAGTGAACAAGAATTCATCGGTAAAAGTAAGTTGTTAATAATTGCACCATAGACAAAATTCTGAAACTAATTTCGAAGTTTTACCCCGAGAATCAGCAACTGTGACATGAAACGATTCTCACAATCCACGAACACGTGGTCGTCACAAGAAAAAGTTGTACATAAAATATAGTTCAAATGGCTCTGAGCACTATGGGACTCAACTGCTGAGGTCATAAGTCCCCTAGAACTTAGAACTACTTAAACCTAACTAACCTAAGGACAACACACACATCCATGCCCGAGGCAGGATTCGAACCTGCGACCGTAGCGGTCGCGCGGTTCCAGACTGTAGCGCCAGAACCGCTCGGCCACCAGCGGCCGGCGTACATAAAATAGTTCGCTTGCTTAGTTGAGTGGTAACGTGCATGTCTACGATGCAGCGGGCCCGGATTCGAAGCCCATCCGAGTTGGAGATTTTTCTTCACCCGTCGATTGGGTGTTGTGTTGTCCTCATCATCGCCGACACGCAAGTCGCATAGTGTGGCATCTCCTGAAATAAGACTTGCACCCGGAGGCCCAACTTCCCGGGACGGTGCCTCCCGGTCAACAATGTCACACGATCATTTCATTTTCCTTTTTTTGTGCATAAAATGAGATGTAAAATTTAGAATAGCAAAGCTTCGGGCAAGGTGACCAGAAACGTCTTTGCTATCTGGTACGTGCTTTGTAGGCTTGGCTACTCCGCCGCAGTAGCAGTCTATTTTAACTCCCACACATCTACATATTGAAATTTATCTTGTACACTCTCATTCATGCTTTTCATTTATCAGGTGATGCGAAGAAATGATGTAGATACTGACACATTGCATATCAATGTACTGAATATGCGTGTGAGTCTCCGACAACCTAAAATTTTAGTGGAATGTTATAAAATGGAGGTGCTAGAGGTGGGGACTTAAAGTTAAATGTTAAGCAGTCCTGATCAGATTCATGTAGAAGAGACCCTTCACTGTCACTGCTTCTTCGAAGAATAGATTTAAGAGTACGGGCGAGAAACTACATCACCGTCTTGCTCCCTTTTTAACTCGATCACTTCGGTCTCGGTCTTTCACTCTTATTGTTCCCTCTTTGTTCTTGTAGATACTGTGTATTAGCTGTCTCTCCCAATAGCTTACTTCCATTTCTGACAGTATTTCAAACATCTTGCGCCATTTTACATCGACAGGTCGACAGATTCTATGAAGGTGTTTTGAGTTTTGTTTAGTCTTGCTTCCATTACTAACAGCAACGTCGTAACTGTCATAAAGCCAGACTGATCATCAACTACCACATCTATTACAATTACTGTACCCATGAGCCGCAATCTAGTATTGCACTTTTGTTAACAAGGACTTGCAGTTTATGATGCTCCAATTTTATTCCGACACCATTTGTACATTTTTAGGTTGTACATTTGTCTCTTAGCTTCAACCTTAATATTCTAAAGATTGTGGACAACCGTATCTCCTAACACCCGTATTTTCTGCAGCACAGCCGTAGTTTTTATGGCAAATGAGGCGCTTACCATCTAGCGAAACGTAATTTCTACTCTGCCCTTAAAATGATCGTTTGTTGCTTTCTTCTCTCCTGAACATTTTATTTAGTTGGTGTATTTTTAATGGTGCTGAGAGTGCGCTGCTCGATACGTGAGCCCTTTCTTACGATGCTAGCTGCGACCTACTTGAGCTAACTGACGTAGTGCCGTACTTCCCACTGGCTTTGTATGCTCTACTTCATCGAGGAAGCTATCCGGTTGCCTGCTTCTTTGTCTGCATCACCTTGCTAACGAGTCGTCTTTTGTGTCTGCGCCACAGGTAAGGTAAACGCGATACGTCTTCTGGTTTGCTACCATGGCTCTAGATATTTATTTTTAAGTTTCCATGCGCCTGACTCAATACAGTCATTTTCATTCAGAAATAACTAGTAGGGTCCATTTTTATTTATAGCCGGCCGGAGTGGCCGAGCGGTTCTAGGCGCTACAGTCTGGAAACGCGCAAGCGCTACTATCGCAGGTTCGAATCCTGCCTCGGGCATGGATGTGTGTGATGTCCTTAGGTTAGTTAGGTTTAAGTAGTTCTAAGTTCTAGTGGACTCGCAGGTTCGAATCTTGCCTCGGGCATGGATTTGTGTGATGTCCTTAGGTTAGTTAGGTTTAAGTAGTTCTGAGTTCTAGGGGACTGATGACCTCAGAAGTTTAGTCCCATAGTGCTCAGAGCCATTTTGAACCACATTTATAATAAGAACAATAATCTGGTGAATAGCGCTGAAGAAGGTAGTCTAAATACTGTACAATAATAACAAAAACATCTGTTCCAGCCGCGCAGGTTAGCCGTGCGGTCTGAGGCGCCTTGCCACGGTTCGCGAAGCTCCCCCCGTCGGAGGTTCGAGTCCTCCCTCGGGCATGGGTGTGTGCGTTGTTCTTAGTGTAAGATAGTTTAAGTTAGATTAAGTAGTGTGTACGCTTAGGGACCGATGACCTCAGCAGTTTGGTGCCATAGTCCTTACCACAAATTTCCAAATTACATCTGTTCCATCACGAACATTTCTCTCTTATTTCTACACAATTTCTAAAAAAGAAGTTTCACTATAACCCGAAATATTACAGCTCGGGAAGAAATCCCTGTCCTTCGAATGTAGTTATCCCACGTATCCCACAGAATAATAACTGGGTTACTGGAATTATTGTGGTTGTTTGTTTTGAGTTCCTGAATGATGATGTATGTAGGGACTTCATATGGTAGTTTACACTTGTCTCACCCTAAGATCACTGCGCATTAAGACTGACATGTTCTCAACGGATAGTACATGATCCGTATTCTCTGTAGACACAGTTCTGCTACAGTAAGAATTCAGGTGCATCAATACTTCAAACTTTAAGTACGCGAACCACTACGATTCTTGTGGGTAAAACGTCTAAATTGCACAAAGATTCCCAATGAAATTCTGGCGATATGAGGACCTCATACAACTTCACGTCCAGCTATAATGAAATTGTCCCAACATTTCTACCGATGCCGAACAGAAGTGGGTGATGCTGATGGAGAAATTCAGATCAACCACCTTGCGATTCCCATCTTTACGTCGAGCTGAAAGAACATCTGGGGCAGAGAGATTCTTCAAAGACGAGTTTCTCGAATCGCTCCGTGACGAAGGAGCGGATTTGTATCTTCGAGGGATTGAAGGACTGGTGGAACGTTTGGACCGTTGTTTACAGATACTTGGTGACTATGTTGAAAATAATGTCACTTTGAAGTCTAGTGCAGCAATAAGATAAAGTTCAATGACCTGCCTTAATAACTCGTAGCTTACTTTATACTCGCTTCGCCTATGCCAATGTGTGCCTTCTCCTTTCTCCAGGTAAGGGACTCCAATAGACTTCATTCCTCACCAACTGTTTGAAGCGATGGAAAAAACGGGTAAGTAATTTAAAAGGAAAACCTATTACAGGTTTACAAGCTGCTGTCGTATAGAGGCTTCATGATCTGTCCTGCCGTGAACTTCTCCGCAAAGAGAATACGGAGTTTTTGTCTAAATCCAAAATTTAAAAACCATCTGCTATGAATGGCTATCATTTGCGGAATCTAAAAATTACTTTCTGGAATATTTAAAAATATTTCATTCAGTTTTCATAGCCAGAGTTGTCATAACATATCCTCTCTTACAACGAAACCTGCAGGAAATAATTTACGTGAACATCTGTCCTGCCTTGCCAGAGCAGTAACTTATATCGTAACTGAAGAGACTTTCCACTAAATACATAATTTTGTAAAGACATAATTGCAATTATAACAGACTGAAGAGCCAAACGAACTGGTACATCTGCCTAATATCGTGTAGGACCCCGCGTGCACGCAGAAGTGCGACAATAAGACGTGTCATGGACTCGACTAATATATGAAGTAGTGCTGGAGGGAATTGACACCATGAATTCTGCATGGCTGTCCATAAATCCGTAAGGGTACGAGGTGGTGCAGATTTCTTCTCAAGAGCACGTTGAAAATCATCCCAGATATGCTTAATAATGTTCATGTCTGGGGACTTTGGTGGCCAGCGGAAGTGTTTAAACACAGAAGAGTGTTCCTGGAGCCACTCTGTACCAATTCTGGAGATGTGGAGAGTTGCATTGTCCTGCTGCAATTGCCTAAGTCCGTCGGAATGAGCAGTGCACATGAATGGCTGCAGGTAATCAGACAGGATGCTTACGTGCGTATCACCTGCTAGAATCGTATCATTACGTATCACTGGCCCCATATCATTCCTACTGCACATGCCCCATACCATTACAGAGCCTCCACCAGGTTAAATAGTCCTCAGCTGACATGCACGATCCACGAATTCATGAGGTTATCTCCATACCCGTACACGTCCATCCGCTCGACACAATCTGAAACGAGACTCGTCCGACCAGGCAACATGTTTCCAGTCATCAACAGTCCAATGCCGGTGTTGACGGGCCCAGGCGAGGCGTAAAGCTTTGTTTCGTGCAGTCATCGAAGGTACACGAGTGGGACTTTGGCTCTGAATGCCCATATCGATGATGTTTCGTTGAATAGTTCGCACGTGATGCTCGTTGATGGGCCAGCACTGAAATCTGCAGCAATTTGTGGAGGGGTTGCACTTCTGTGACGTTGAACTATTGTCTTGAGCCGTCCTTGGTCACGTGCTTGCAGCATCTTTTTCCGGCCGCAGCGATGTGGGAGATTTGATGTTTTACCGGATTCTCGGTATCCACGGTACACTCTTGAAACGGTCGTACGTGGTAATCCCCACCTCATCGCTACCTCGGATATTCTGTGTCCCAGTGCTCTTGCGCCGACTATAACACCACCTTCAAACGCATTTCAATTTTGATAACCTGCCATTGTAGCAGCGTAAGCGGTCTAATAACTGCGCACACACTTGTCTTATACAGGCGTTGCCTAACGCAGCGCCGTGTTCTGCCTGTTTACATACCTCTGTATCTGAATACGCATGCCTATACCAGTTTCTTTGGCGCTTCGGTGCAACACAGAAACGGACGTGAACCGGGCATGTACATAGGCCAATAGATGGTTTACGAACAAAGGACGTTTCCTAATACTCTAAAAAAAACATGAGAAGATGGGCTAACAATAGGTCGCTATTAAACATCAATGAATCTGCGCGAGTAGCATGTACACTACATGATGAGAAGTATCCGGGCGCCAGTTAGTGGACTTTAAGTGACTCCACTCTTCGCCTTTATGACTGTTTTAACTTTCAGTGAGGTGTCTGAGTGTCTGTGGCGGAATGGCATCCCTTTTTCATCAAGAGTCGAAACGAGAGAGCTGGTGGCCGAGCGGTTCTGGCGCTACAGTCTGGAACCGCGCGACCGCTACGGTCGCAGGTTCGAATCCTGCCTCGGGCATGGATGTGTGTGTTGTCCGTAGGTTAGTTAGGTTTAAGTAGTTCTAAGTTCTAGGGGACTTATGACCTCAGCAGTTGAGTCCCATAGTGCTCAGAGGCATTTGAACCATTTGATGTAGGACACTGGGTCTGTAGCGTAGTCGACGTGCTAACTCACCCCAAAAGTGTTTCAGTAGGTTCAACGTCGGAACTTTCAGCAGGTCAGTAGATTTCAAGTATATTATTGTTCACAGACCATTTCCTCACAGCTGCTGCTTAGTGTCAGAGTGCGTAGGCATGCAGATAAAAACAGTCATCTTTCCCAAACGGTTCGTCTACTGTGCGCAATGCTCAATGCTGTAAAACTTTTTCATACCATGCCTCATTTAGCGTTTTCTGAAGCTCAGTGAGGAAACCACATAATAACTATGAAAAAAACACACTCATACACTAATACAGCATCCTGTGTATTTCACTGCTGGCACTACACGTAATAGCATTGTTATGGCGGCTACTGTGGAAGTCAGCATCGACAAACAAGGAAGGGGGAGAGGTTGCGATGGCCGATAGCAGGGATCCAACTGGAAGATAATGAAACGCGTTATTTCTACAAAGATGAGAAGCATTACTTATTGTATGTACTTCTGTGCCTCCAACGTGCAGTTACTTATACTGGTGCTCTAGAAGACTGTGACCGAACTGGGCCGACCAGCTATGGGCGGCTGGTTAAATCAGAGTTGACCGGGGACCCTGCACATGTATTGCTGGAGGTGTGGCGCTGACCGCTCTTTCCATTGGCGCGCGGGTCTTTGTGTCCTTTCGCGGTGCTGCGCTGGTCGGTGGGCAGTCGAATGCTTTAGCACTGACAACATGTAACGTTCTTCAGGCATTCACCAAACACAAATCTTTCCGTCAGATTTCCACAAGGTATAGCATGATTCATCGCTCCAAATCACTCATTTCCAGTCATCCACTGTCTAGTGACGTCACTCTTTACCCAACTTCATGTGTCGCTTACCGCTGACTACAGAAATGTGTGGCTTTTTTAACTTCCTACGCTCTGCCATTCTGCTATCCAGACTGCTGTTAGCATTTTGGAGTTCACAAGTGATTCCTTCCGATGATTTCCAGCAATTTTTTACTACCACCCTCCGTGGTGCTCCACAGCCCCTGTTGAAAAGTGACAGTTACTGCTCAAGCTCCACACAGTGAAACAAACTAACACTGCAGAAGTCACTGAAGGTTAATACACGTACCGTATTCGACTACTTTCTTCTCCAATATCATGACATCCTTATTGTGGGCGAACATGCAACAGCACAGTGTGTTCAGGTTGGGCCCACGCTGTCTTGTTTATCTGCCGTGGCAAAACACCCACAAATGACTTCGACCCCAGCTCGCCGTAATTGCGTCCATACAATTGCAGAGCCCACGGCTTATCGTTCCACAGCAGCGCCGATTTCCCAAGCGTCTCGGTTTAAACATCAGTCCACAGTCACAGAGTGCCAAAATTTTTAAATGCACAATTCGGACCATGCGGACTCCAACACTCTGCCGTTCTGTCCTTCTCGCTCGCTACTGTCTAATCCTCCATTACTGGTCGCCAGAGGGCCACTCGCCGCCAACTCGGCGCCACCAGTATCTCTGGCGAGACCAATATCGACCTTCAACACTAGCGGCCAGAACACAATTGTGCCGAAAATCGGTACACTGTCCGCAAGGAAACAAAGTCAACCTTGTCTTGATTTAATTGTGGTGGTTCCTTCATGTTTCCACTTCACAACCTCACCAGTTGGCATGTTCTTGATCGATTTGTTACGCAGGTGACATCTAGTGACTAGGCCATGTTCGGTCCTCCTGACCGACCCATTCTGCTATTATCGCTACTGGTCGAGCGGTTCTAGGCGCTTTAGTTCGGAACCACACGGCTGCTACGGTCGCAGGTTCGAATCCTGCCTCGCTCGTGGATGTGTGTGATGTCCTTAGGTTAGTTAGGTTTCAGTAGTTCTAAGTCCAGGGGACTGATGACCTCAGATGTTAAGTCGCATAGTGCTTAGAGCCATTTGAACCATTATTCTAGGCGCTTCAATCCGGAACCACGTGGCTGCTACGGTGGCAGGTTTGAGTCCTGCCTCGTGCATGAATGTGGGTGATGTCCTTAGGTAAGTTAGGTTTAATTAGGGTGCATGGGGGCTTAATTAAAAAGAAATAAATGCAATAATTTTAGTAGCTGTGTGACCGGTTACGAAGTCTCGTAACCGATTGACCCTGAATAGTATTAGCACGCAATCTGACTGCATAAAATAAAAATAAGAATGACAGGGAATTTCCATTAACACAATTGATTAATTAAGTCCCCTACAACTATAAAATCTACCAAACAACAAAACACAAGTGTAACTGTACTTTGTGTGGTAGTGTGACTCAACGTACATGTATCTGGCTCGGTTCTTTCTCAAAACGACAAAATATTTTAAACACCATTTACAATGAACTAATTGAAAAACCAGAAATACTATAATTGCACATAGAAATCAGAATTACAAGTCCAATACATGAACACGAGCCAGATGCCTTGTTGACTGTACCTGTGACCAAGAGGCATTGTCATTAAAGAAATCTGTAATACTATTTTTACCTCAATATACACTCCTGGAAATGGAAAAAAGAACACATTGACACCGGTGTGTCAGACCCACCATACTTGCTCCGGACACTGCGAGAGGGCTGTACAAGCAATGATCACACGCACGGCACAGCGGACACACCAGGAACCGCGGTGTTGGCCGTCGAATGGCGCTAGCTGCGCAGCATTTGTGCACCGCCGCCGTCAGTGTCAGCCAGTTTGCCGTGGCATACGGAGCTCCATCGCAGTCTTTAACACTGGTAGCATGCCGCGACAGCGTGGACGTGAACCGTATGTGCAGTTGACGGACTTTGAGCGAGGGCGTATAGTGGGCATGCGGGAGGCCGGGTGGACGTACCGCCGAATTGCTCAACACGTGGGGCGTGAGGTCTCCACAGTACATCGATGTTGTCGCCAGTGGTCGGCGGAAGGTGCACGTGCCCGTCGACCTGGGACCGGACCGCAGCGACGCACGGATGCACGCCAAGACCGTAGGATCCTACGCAGTCCCGTAGGGGACCGCACCGCCACTTCCCAGCAAATTGGGGACACTGTTGCTCCTGGGGTATCGGCGAGGACCATTCGCAACCGTCTCCATGAAGCTGGGCTACGGTCCCGCACACCGTTAGGCCGTCTTCCGCTCACGCCCCAACATCGTGCAGCCCGCCTCCAGTGGTGTCGCGACAGGCGTGAATGGAGGGACGAATGGAGACGTGTCGTCTTCAGCGATGAGAGTCGCTTTTGCCTTGGTGCCAATGATGGTCGTATGCGTGTTTGGCGCCGTGCAGGTGAGCGCCACAATCAGGACTGCATACGACCGAGGCACACAGGGCCAACACCTGGCATCATGGTGTGGGGAGCGATCTCCTACACTGGCCGTACACCACTGGTGATCGTCGAGGGGACACTGAATAGTGCACGGTACATCCAAACCGTCATCGAACCCATCGTTCTACCATTCCTAGACCGGCAAGGGAACTTGCTGTTCCAACAGGACAATGCACGTCCGCATGTATCCCGTGCTACCCAACGTGCTCTAGAAGGTGTAAGTCAACTACCCTGGCCAGCAAGATATCCGGATCTGTCCCCCATTGAGCATGTTTGGGACTGGATGAAGCGTCGTCTCACGCGGTCTGCACGTCCAGCAAGAACGCTGGTCCAACTGAGGCGCCAGGTGGAAATGGCATGGCAAGCCGTTCCACAGGACTACATCCAGCATCTCTACGATCGTCTCCATGGGAGAATAGCAGCCTGCATTGCTGCGAAAGGTGGATGTACACTGTACTAGTGCCGACATTGTGCATGCTCTGTTGCCTGTGTCTATGTGCCTGCGGTTCTGTCAGTGTGATCATGTGATGTATCTGACCCCAGGAATGTGTCAATAAAGTTTCCCCTTCCTGGGACAATGAATTCACGGTGTTCTTATTTCAATTTCCAGGAGTGTATATTGACGGAAAATTCACTGTGATAATTGCAACATCTTCCATCTATACATTACACCAACCAAACAGCATCTACTCTCTCGCCCAACAGAATAACAACTGCCCTCGACATCCTCTGAACTACTACTGCCCTCGACATCCTCTGAACTACTACTGCCCCAGTGGAGGCGGCGGAATAATAATCTTTGGCGCAATCTCTGGCGCTGTGACTCAGTGTAGCCAACTTTCAAGGTCTAAGTCTAGGGGACTGATGACCTCAGATGTTGAGTCCCATAGTGCTAAGACCCATTTGAACCACTATCGCTACTCTACTGACAATACAGTAGAATACTCCCCACCTCATTTTAGTCTGGTCCCTTTAATCCCCCAAACCAACCAACCCACCTCATTTTACATCGGTTGGTCCGTCTCTCGTGACATCTAGTGATCAATTCCACATTACCATGGGATTTCCGGATAATTTTGATCATAACGTGTAACAGAATGTCATCATCATCAACCATTTTTTATCTGTAGCTCGATGTTTCCTCTTGATTCTCCCATGTAATACGTTCTTCAGCTGTACGCAGACATAGCTGAAAGCCGTATTTCCTGGGAAAGCCAGGAGGAAATCTGTTCCCAGCAGTAAATGATAAATCGCTGATGATGATCTATTAAACATTAAACAAAATAGTGAAATTATACCTTATTTTTTAAAATAAATCTGCTTCGTGACAAAGCCACAATGGAGCCATTTTTGTTCTGACTACTTAGAATATTTAGTGTTCTGCAACCCTCTCGCCCTCCCCATCCCCTGCTCGAATTACGCGCGGGATAGAAAACGCTGCTAAAAAGCTAACAAAATAAACCCTTCCTAAATTATTGTAATAATTCTGTATATGTCAACAGCGCAGCAGTTTGGATGATACATGGATGCGATATTCATCAGAACTTGTCGGAATAGAATAAAGTGACAGGAAGCATATGCACTCCACTCTCCTACGTCTATCCACCGGAAGTTCTCCATCTCCCTTCGCGTTTCGGAACTTTAAACGCGCTGCAGAGAAGGCGAGCGCGACAGGGCGGCGTTATTCCATTAGGAGCCGCGAGAGAGCGGCTGCCCTCAAAAATGAATAGACAGGACGTACTTGAGGAGCCGAAACACGGAACACGTGGATCCCCCCGGGAGCGCGCGCGCGCCACGGCGAGAGGGAGAAATAAAGTTTACCCCCTCGCCGCCTAGGAAGTTAGACAGTAGCCGGTCGATAAGGGCGTGACGGCGCGATGACGGCCCGAGGACCTGCTGCTGGAAGGGCAGCCAAGCCGGGGTGTGGAGGCCGCGTCTCCAGACGTCAGCGTCGCTGTCGTGCTGCGTGGCCGCGCGTTTTGTGGCATAACTGTCTTAAGAGAACAGAGTGCTGGTCGCCTATTAGTACACCTGCATACGTAGGGTGTCCCACGAAGAATGGTCAATATTTCGGAAAGTGACAGGAACGAATATTCGAAGCAGAAATGTCTAGTAAAAATGGCTGTCAAATGCCTAGCAAAGAACTATGAACACCTGTTCGTCTTCGCTACTGTGAAACACGTCTCTTCTACTGAAGAAGTGCCATTATCTCTTAAAGTATGCACTTTATAACCCATGATTACCATATGTTGTTGTTTCGAATAATGGCTCCTGCCATATCTCTGAGTATTGATCAATCTCTCCTAGGACACAAAGTATGATCCACAAGCCACTTGCGTTTGGCAGAGAACATAGCACCAAAATAAAAAAAATTCTGTATATACATCTTTTTGGCGGTGGTTGCGGGACTTGGCTGTTCAACAGAGGATGTCAAATTAAACACCTTTCAGCCATAAATTTTCGACCTTATTTTATTTGGCCACCAGGTTCAGCGTTTTAGTACTCCATCTTCAGACCCCTGACCGACGTGTGGAAATAATCTACCTCGTTTGTGATCAAAACAAGGGCCATAAATACTGGTATTAATAATAAGTACAGTGACTACTCAACTATCGCCTGCCGACACGGCATCCTCTTGAAAATAAAAAATGTTCTTCCCTATTCCCTTCGAGGGAAAGGAAAAAATGGCTATCAGCAGGAGAGGAAGTCATAAATTATATAAAACCACCCACCGTATGGTAAGCTTTATTGAAGCCTTTTTGAGGCACCGTCAGAAATCTTATAGAAATAGCCGGTAACGCGTTAGTCGTAAGTAGTTGAAATTTTGGTATGCGCCTTCGGCGAAGCTATGTTTGGATCGGAGCACACTTACATGTGGTCATGTATTCAGGGCCACTACAATTTGTGATTTCCATATATTTCTTTTCTCGACGATTCTCCCAAGAACTTCCTCAGTCCTTACCTTGTCAGTTCACCTAATTTTGAACATTATTATGTAACACCACATCTCAAATGCTTCGCGATCCCCACAGTCCATGTTTGTCACACATTACTGTGCTCCAAACGTATTTTCTCAGGAAAGTCTTCCTCAAATTAAGGCCTATGTCTTGGTTAGGAATGCCCTTTTTGCCAGTGCTAGTCTGTTTTCTTCTGTCCTCCTTGCTCCGTCGGTCATGGGTTATTTCACTGTTTAGGTAGCGGAATTCCTTAACTTCATCTAGCTTCTTCGACGTATAGACTGAACAGCAGGGGCGAAAGTCTACATTTGTGTCTTACATCCTTTTTAATCCGAGCAATTCCTTTCTTAATATTCCACACCTATAGTTCCCAAGTTCCCTTAATTTTTCTTCAAGTCTCGCTACCATTATCAACCACAATGTCAGATCCGCCTCTCTAATGGCTTTACCTTCTCTAAGGACAAAATAATCATCATCTAACATATCCTCAATTTTCTATTTGATTCTTCTATGTGCTGTTCTTGTCAGCAGTTTGGATGCATGAGTTGTTGAGCTTACAGTGAGCTATTTCTCACACTTGTCGGCTCCTGTGGTGTCCGGAATGATGTGGATGATGTTTTTCCAAAAGTCAGATGGTATATCGCAAAGATCATACATTCCAAACACCAAAGTCAATACTCATTTATTTGCCACTTCACCCAGTGACTTTAGAAATTCTGATGGAATGTTATCTATCCCTTCCACCTTAAGTGATTCTAATTTTTCCAAAGCTCTTATAAATTCTGATTCTGATTCTGGATCACCTACCTCTTCTACTTATCACATCAGACAAATCTTTCCCCTCACAGAGGTCTTCAACGTACTCTTTTCAACTTGATGCTCTCTCCTACGCATTTAACCGTCGAATTGCTATTGCCCTTTTAATTTCACCAAAGCTTGATTTTATTTTTCTTTATGCTGTGTCACTCCTTCCAACAATCATTTCTTTTACGATTTCTCCACATTTTTCATCCAGCCATTTCGCCTTAGCTTTCCTGCACTTCCTATTTATGTCATTCCCAAGTGACTTGCATTTCTGTATTCCTGTATTTCCCAGAAAATTTTTTTACTTCCTTTTTTCATTGATCAACTGAAGTAATTTTCCTCTTACCCATGATTCCTTCACCTTTACCTTCTTTATACCTATGTTTTTCCTTTGTACTTCTCTGATTGCCCTTTTCAGAAACGTACAGTCCTCTTGAAATGGGCTACCTACTGGTGAATCATCATCAGTAGGTAGCCCACGTTTGAGGGGCGCTCAACTGCGCGCTCATCAGCGCCCGTACAAAGTCAAAATTTTTACAGAGCCCATTTTTTTACGTAGTCCAATCAAGCCACAGTCACAAATGTTGATGATGATGAAACAATGAGAATAACACGAAAACCCAATCCCTTGGCAGAGAAAATCCCCAATGCGGCCGGAAATCGAACCCAGGACCGCATGAGGTAGCAATGTTAGCCACTAGAACACGAGCTGCGGACAGGCTGCCTACTGAGCTATTCCTTATGGCAGTATCTGTAACCTCAGAACTTCAGGCGTACTTTTTCATTCCTTAGTACTCCCGTATCCCACTCCCTTATGCATTGCTTCGTCCTGGCTAGTCAATTAAACTTCCTCCTGCTCTTCATCACTACTATCTTGTGATCTGATTCTTTGTCTACTCCTGGGTACGCCTTACAATCCAGTGTCCCATTTCGGAATCTCTGCCGGGCCATGATGTAATCTGACTGAAATCTTCCGGTATCTCTGGCCCTTTCCAACTATACCTCCTTCTATTGTGATTCTTGAAGAGAGTATTGGCTATTAATGAAATTTATTGCAAAACTCAGTCTTTCTCCTGTGTCATTTCTAGTACCACGCTCCTATTTTCCTGTAACCCTACTCCTTCCTCTACAACCGCATTCCAATCGCCCAAGACTATTAGATTTTCGTCTGCCTTTATGTACTGAATTACACGTCCAACATCGTCGTATAATTTCTCTCTCTTTTCATCTTCGACGTGTATATCTGTAATGTCGTTCAGCGTGCCATCGTACGTACTTATAACTGTAATCTCAGTTAGTAACGTCAGCCTGTGTACGTGGTTGCCGTGTAAATACATAGGAGCAACACAGTGTGTGACTCTGCCTGTGAGTTGTGATTACCACAAATAGCTACTGGAGATCCATATACACTGATAAGCCAAAACATTATAACCACTACTCTCCACGCCTGGTGGCGTTGCTGGCATATGACGCCTTAACAAATGTATGTAAATGGATGTGATCACCCTAGTGAAGACGTGGGCCGCAAATGGGAAATCCACAGAGATAAGCGACTTCGACAAAGAGTAAATTAAAAATACGCAGAGACTGCGGACGAGTATCTAGGAAACGTCTAATGTTCACGTGATACTCTCGTGTGCATCTACGGAAAGAGATAGAAGGAGAACGAAAATACCACTAGGCGCTAAATGGTTGGAACACGTGGTTCGAAGGCTTGTTTGCTCTGTGAAGTAGGATAGAGTGTGATTTGTGACATCTATGCTGAAAGAGAACAATGCTGCTGCACTCACAAGTCTTTCGGAGCACACCGTTCATCGTAAATTTTTGAAAATGGAGCTCCGCAGCATACCACCCATACGTGTTCACATATTGATCCAACGATATCATCAATTACGATTGCAGTGGGCACGGGACCATCGAGATTCGACCGTTGATAAATGGAAACGCTTCGGTTCTTCGGGTGAATCAAATTTTCCTACACTAGGTCGATGGTCGTCTCCACAAACGCCAACATCCTGGTGACCAGCGGCTCGAAACGTGCAGCGTGCCACGGACCCAGGTTGGTGGGAGCGGTGTTATGCTATGGGAGAATATCTAGCACTTACTTGGGACCTGTGGTAGTAATCGAAGACACACTGACAGCTGCGAACCACCTGCATCCCTAAATTCTTGAAGTCTTTCCCGAAGGTGATGTCACCTTTCATCAATGCAATTGTCAGTGTTTCGGAGCCAGAACCGTGCTACGGTTGCTTGAGGAGCATTATAGTGCAACTCTGTTGATATCTCGGCGACGAATTCGCCTGATATAAATCCTATGGAATCCATCATGGTCGCTATCGAGCCCATCATTGCGTACGCAAATCAGTGGCCCGTTATTTACACCAATACATGACCTGTGCGTAGACGTGTAAGGCCACATACCTACACAAATCTACCAACAAGCTGTCCGATCCCTGCCGGCCGAAGTGGCCGTGCGGTTAAAGGCGCTGCAGTCTGGAACCGCGAGACCGCTACGGTCGCAGGTTCGAATCCTGCCTCGGGCATGGATGTTTGTGATGTCCTTAGGTTAGTTAGGTTTAACTAGTTCTAAGTCCTAGGGGACTAATGTCCTCGGCAGTTGAGTCCCATAGTGCTCAGAGCCATTTTGTCCGATCCCTGAACAAGCTGTTAAGCAGGTCGTCATAATGTTTTGGCTCATCATTGTTTGGTCGTCTAGGGATGTGTGCTATTGCCTGCATGGTTGTGGGCTGCTGCATAACCGGTGGTTATTCTGCATCGCTACAAACTGGTTATAACTGATATTGATGCTTCAGTCAGCCATAAAACCCGGAAAATCAAACTTTTCAAATACTGAACAGAAGTAGATCTTCAGTTTTCAAGTGACATGTATAGCGCTTAATTGTTTGAAGTGATATGTTCGGCATTGTCTCACCATTGTGTTCTGCGTACAGCTGTATATATATATAAAGTCACTATGCAGAGCCCTGAAGCAAAAGAATGGAACAGTTAAGGGATGCAGCAGTACAATCCTTCCTTATATATATATATAAGGCTCTGCATAGTGACTTTAAGATAAGGCAACACACACGTACGGCCCGCCAGCGACTGGTAATTACAATGAGGTGACAGAAGTCATGGGATAGCGATATGGACTTATACACATGGCGGTCGTGTCACGTACATAAATTATAATGGAGTAGTGCACTGGCGGAGTTGTCATTTGCACGTTGACGATTCGTGTGAAAAGCTTTCCGACTCCGACGTAATTATGGCCGCACGACGGGACTGAATAGACTTTGAGCGCGAAATGGTGGGTGGAGCAAGATTCATGGGACATTCAGTTTCGGAAATCGTTAGGGAAGTCAATATCCCACGATCCACAGTGTCAAGAGTGTGCCACGGATACGAAATATCAGGCGTTACTTCTCACCATGTCAACGCAGTGGCCGACGGTCTTCACTTGATGACTGAGAGCAGCGGCATTTGCATAGCGTTGTCAGTGGTAACAGACAAGCAACATTGCGTGAAATGAAAGCAAAAAAAAAAAAAAATGTGGGTCGTACGACGTACGTATCTGTTAGGACAGTGCGGCGAAATCTGGCGTTAATGGGCTATGGCAGCAGACGACCGACGCGGGTTCCTGTGCTGAGACACATCTCCTGCAACGCCTTCCCGTGACCACATCGGTCGGATCCTAGAAGACTGGAACACCGTGACCTGGTCAAATGAATAAAGATTTCATTTGTTAATAACTGATAGTAAGGTTCGACTGTGGCGCAGACCTCACAAAGCCATTGCTTGAAGTTTCAAATAAGGCACTGTGCAAGCTGGTGCCGGCGGGGGTGGCCGAGCGGTTCTAGGCGCTACAGTCTGGAACCGTGTGACCGCTACCGTCGCAGGTTAGAATCCTGCCTCGGGCATGGATGTGTGTGATGTCCTTAGGTTAGTTAGGTTTAAGTAGTTCTAAGTTCTAGGGGACTGATGACCTCAGCAGTTAAGCCCCATAGTGCTCAGAGCCTTTTTTTTTTTTTTTTTTTTTTTTTTTTTTTTTTTTTTTTTTTTTTGCAAGCTGGTGGCTGGTGATGGGTCCATAGTGGTGTGGGCTTTGTTCTCATGGAATCGACTGGCTACTTGGAGAACATCTGCAGCCATTCAATGACTTCATGTTGCCGAACAATGATGGAATTTATACGGATCATAATGTGACATGTCACTGAGCCACAACTGTTCCCCATTGATCTGAAGAACACTTCGGATGGTTCGAGCGACTGATTTGGCCACCCAGATTGCCAATCATCAATCCCATCAAACATTCATGACACATAATCGAGAGGTTAGTTCGTGCACAACATCCTGCACCGGCAACATCTTCCCATTTATGGACGGCTGTAGAGGCGGCATGGTTCAATATTTTGTATGGGATTTCCAACAACTTGTTGAGTCCTCGCCACGTTGAGCTGCTGTACTACGTCGGGTGAAAGGTCAGACCCCATAGGAGGAGGTATTCCATGAATTTTGTCACACGAATGTACCCCGTCCATAGTTCCGCCAAACTGTATTACGTGGCAGGTGCGAAGCTGATTTTAGATTGGAAAGTACTAACTCAGCACCTCCCTCAATTGTCTAAATTTATGACTTAACATTTTTTGGTAAGATGATTTTAATTTTTCTTTACGTGAAGAAGAACATGTCCACATAATGGAAAACCGGTTTTCCATTATGTGAAAGAATGCAGATTGCCAAAAGAGCGAGATGAGCAGAATCATGTTGGATTTGTGAAATACCGTAGAATGTAAGTTATACCTGATCCACATTACTGAAAATCTGACGAACATTCTTTGCTCGTCTGTGTAAGGTCTCAAGAGAAAACGAAACCCTACTTGGTGGGTGAGATCCGCCTTATCATGCACTGCTTCACTGACTGAACCTTCACCGACTTGGGTCAAAATAATGAAGGCAACATAAGTTTCCAATCTCTTACCCAAGGTGATAAAAATCACCATCTTCAAAATGGTTCAAATGGCTCTGAGCACTATGGGACTTAACTTCTGAGGTCATCAGTCCCCTCACCATCTTCAGCCCTTTACTTTGGAGTTCCACAACAGAACGTTCACGTGCTGTAACTGTTAATGACCGATAAATTTATGTCACGCATGCCATCTACCTAACGTTAATTGCCAAATATTTCGATCCCCTGTCAGTTTCAAACGTATATACATTAAACAACTATTGGCAAGGTCACACTTATTATTGTCTTTCAGTTTCTCTGTATCACTTCGGGTTTTGAGTATGTTTGTTACCAGAGGAAGGATAAAATTAAGTGATAGAATTTGCCTTCTATGATATTTCTTTGTTACTGAGCCGTGGCGAGCTGGCGCCAGTGTTATTTTGTTCATTTATGATTGAGATCGATTGTGATTGAGCTAACCTATCTTCGATTTTCGCGTGTCTTATCTTCCGGGTTGGCGGGCGAAACGAGGAGGTTGTTAGCCTTCGACGGGTAACCCTCGAGATCTCGTGACATTCGCTGGGAGACGAGTGTCAACGGCTGCCGAATGAGCGCGATGACCGTTACACGTTGTGGTGTGAAATTGGTTGGGCGCTTTGGCGACGTGGGCAGCTTGGAGATACAAGTTCTGTGGCTTCTCTGGGAACAAAATTTGAAATGAAGAGGTGAAGCTGTGGAACTCGCTCACTTGGATTGTGCACGTCATATGAAGTAAGTGATCGTAATTGTGTTTTACGGACCGACACACTCAGAGCCATTTAAACTGTCCATCTGTAAAATGCTTAAGGACAAAGTGGCGGTTTTGTCAAGGGCGTAACGTGTTCTTTTACATGCTTACCCATATATCGAGTCAAAGATTCGACTGAGTGTTTCTATGTTTCAGAGTTATTCGAATGTCTTTGTGATTCTGGCAGAAACTTTTGATTGTGCCGGCGCCTTGGTGAGACTTTCATAGTCGAACTTTACGATGGTGTGGAAGAGTTCAGTTGGTCTAGTTAAATGGTGGCCGTTATTTGAAAGTTCTCTGAGAAGTTTTGGTAGTGCTTTGTGTCTCTTGTAATTAAACGATTTTAAGTTTGTGTTTCAAAGCCTGCACTCTATTAATACAGTCGTCCATCTGTAAAATGCTTAAGGACAAAGTGGCGGTTTTGTCAAGGGCGTAATGTGTTCTTTTACATGCTTACCCATATATCGAGTCAAAGATTCGACTGAGTGTTTCTATGTTTCAGAGTTATTCGAATGTCTTTGTGATTTTGGCAGAAACTTTTGATTGTGCCGGCGCCTTGGCGGGGACTGAAATGTCGTCCGAGGTTTGGGATTGGCCGTGTGTAAGAATCTGGCCACTCCCGGGAATTTTCACATATCAACTTCCAAAGTTTAGTATTTATCTTCCTTCCGCCAAGTGTGGGATAAGCTGGTAGATATATATACGCCACTGGCCGTTAAAATTGCTACACCACGAAGATGACGTGCTACAGACGTGAAATTTAACCGACAGGAAGAAGATGCTGTGATATGCAAATGATTAGCTTTTCAGAGCATTCACACAATGTTGGCGCCGGTGGCGACACTTACAACGTGCTGACATGAGGAAAGTTTTCAACCAATTTTCATACACAAACAGTTGACCGGCGTTGCCTTGTGAAACGTTTTCTGATGCCTCGTGTAAGGAGCAGAAATGCGTGCCATCACGTTTCTGACTTTGATAAAGGTCGAATTGTAGCCTATCGCGATTGCCGTTTATCGTATCGCGACAATGCCTCTCGCGTTGGTCGAGATCCAATGACTGTTACCAGAATATGGAATCGGCGGGTTCAGGAGGGTAATACGGAACGCCGTGTTGGATCTCAATGGCCCCGTATCACTAGCAGTCGAGATGACAGGCATCTTATCGGCATGGCTGTAACTGATCGTGCAGTCACGTCTCGATCCCTGAGTCAACAGATGGGGACGTTTGCAAGACAACAACCATCTGCACGAACAGTTCGACGACGTTTTGTTGCAGCATGGACTGTCAGCTCGGAGACCATGGCTGCGGTTATCCTTGACGCTGCATCACAGACAGGAGCGCCTGCGATGGTGCAACGAACCTGGGTGCACGAATAGCAAAGCGTCCTTTTTTCGGATGAATCCAGGTTCTGTTTACAGCATCAGGATGGACGCATCCGTGTTTGGCGATATCACGGTGAACGCACATTGGAAGCGTTTATTCGTCATCGCCATACTGGCACATCACCCGGCGTGGTGGTATGGGATGCCGTTGGTTACAAGTCTCGGTCACCTCTTGTTCGCATTGACGGCACTTTGAACAGTGGACGTTACATTTCAGATGTGTTACGACCCGTAGATCTACCCTTCATTCGATCCCTGCGAAACCCTACATTTCAGGAGGATAATGCACGACCGCATGTGGCAGGTCCTGTCAGGGCCTTCCTGGATTCAAAAATTGTTCGATTGCTGCCCTGGCCAGCACATTCTCCAGGTCTCTCACCAACTGAAAACGTCTGGTCAATGGTGGCCGAGCAACTGGCTCGTCACAATACGCCAGTCACTACTCTTGATGAACTGTGGTATCGTGTTGAAGCTGCATGGGCGGCTGTGCCTGTACATGCCATCCAAGCTCTGTTTGACTCAATGCCCAAGCGTATCAAGGCCTTTATTGCGGCTAGAGGTGGTTGTTCAGGGAACTGATTTATCAGGATCTATGCACCCAGATTGCATGAAAATGTAATCACATGTCAGTTCTAGTATAATATATTTGTCCAATGAATACCCGTTTATCATCTGCATTTCTTCTTGGTGTAGCAACTTTAATGGCCACTAGTGTAAATATATATTGTATGTAACCTGTTCGTCTATGAACCTGGTTCCCTAAATATTAGGGACTGGCAACTGGCTAAACCCTAAGCTGCATAGCATCTGCTGAGTTCCTTGTGCAGTTCTTTCTTGTAATTTTTTTATTAACACGTCTGAGCGCCAAAAGATTTTTTTAAAATCAGTGTTTCTGCTGTAGTTTTTTTATTTAAGTTGTTCTATCATGTTATGTAATTGGATATTAGCTTGGCACTAGTGTTCAAGAGTCATTAAGTCACCCTTTACTGGTAATTGTTTTGTTAAGGTTTCTATAAGTGCCTGGCACATTAAGTTTTTATAACTGTCTCTTAAGCGACTGTTTATTTGAGTATTGAGCACGTTGGGCTTCTAACTGTATTTGCAAAGCTTTATCTAGTGACTCGTCGACAATTTGTAATTGTAAAATTCCTTAAAAGACAAATTGTCAGTAAATTGTCTTAATTATGAATTGTGACTACCAACCATGATTCCATCCCGCTTCCTCTTTTAAGGTGTTTAAGATATGGTGAGTAAGTGTGGTACGATTAAGGAAAACACGTACCAATTACCTGCAAACCAAAAGAAAAAATAATGTTAATAAAGACGTTGTCTGACAAATCAAAATGGCTGGCATATCTAATGTAAAACCTGTGACATAAAAACACACTTTTGGAAGCGCACGTTGTAAGTGTACTGTTCTCACTGCCTGAGCCTGTGGTTGCTACACAGTGCCTACTTTCACTTGAGGCAGTACTTTTAATCCAGATGGCTTCTGAAATCATCGTTCTAACTTTACAGTTCCGCACGCACTGCACTACAGAGGGTACTACAGACTAGAATTTCTCCCTCTTTCATTCGCGTATGGAGTGCAAGTAGATTGACTACTTAAATGCCTCTGCGCGTGGTTTAATTAATCTTGTCTTCGTGGTTTCTGCGTAAGCGATGCGTAGAGTGCTGCAGCGTACTTCAGATTCCTCATTTAATACTGGCACTTGAATCTTTGTAAGTAGGCTTTCCCTAATGACTTGAAGGCTATCTTCAGTGGTCTGTTAGTTGCGGATTTTCAACATCTCGATGACACCTCTCGTGAGTCTCATAAATTTGTCATTATTCCTGCTGCCCTTGTATTTGTATGTTTAATATCCCCTGTTCGTCCTATCTCACTTGAGTCCCACGTTCTGGGATGGATCGCAATGTTCTTTGTAGACATGGCGGTTTACGAGTATCTTCTCAGTGCATCCAAGTCTCCTGCTTTAGCTTTGACTGATCCTTTTTGATCGTTCTGTTTCATATTCTGACAATAGTTACGCTTTGGTGAGTGAGTTCTAATTCTGACATATTACAGTCAGGGACATGTGGCAAAGTGACGACGTAACACATAACTCCATTATTAGTAAATATACTATTAGACCAAGCTAAGGGCAACTTTCTGTCTGTTTTGATGATAATAGTATAGAATAAATTCTCTCAGGAGTGTCAGTTCTATAGACGTGCAAGGACGTAACCAGGTATTGACTAAATCTCACTCTCATTAAAAATGTAATGCTAAAAACATCAAAAAATCACCGTTAGTTTACAAAAATGAAAATTATTGACAATTCATTACTATCCATATCAAATGGCATTTCATCTGTGGCATATGCAAGTGGATTCAAATTTTATCCAAGCAACGTTTGTGAAAAGTAATCAGTGTTTTCTTACTGAAGTTATAATTAATCTAAGTTAACCATACTGTCTCCTTGTATCAGAAAGTAACTCTCTGAATCGGGGTATTTGATCTGGTGCTTCGACTGATATACTGTAATAAACTCAATGCGCTGTTTATAGATAGTGTGTAAAATCTATTTTGATGCAGTATTACCATGTCAGTTCTGATCGGATTAGCTCATGGAAGGGATCCTTTGAATTTACGTAGTACGACAGGTGTTTATCAGTTCCCATCAGTATTGGTAATGTTCCCCATAAGCTTTAAAAACACGATTATGATATGAAGCAATTAAGCAAAAAGCTGTAAAAAGACAGGAATTAAAAGCAAAAGTAAATTTCAAACAACTGATCTTATAATCGGAGGTATCTTACTTTAAATTACACAGATAATAACTTCTAATGAGCTGCAATCTATCAGATACATATCGAGCGTTGAGAACAGTACATTCATGAGAGTTGTATGAATGTGTGGTCTGAGGGCGACATGAATTAATACAGTCTTCTCAACATTCCAGCTGCGTATGATGGTTAAAATTCTACGCGTTTTTGACTGAGCTTTCCTCGGCCATTGTCAAGTGACAGCCATTTATCACTTGACAACGGCTGAGAAGAACTCGATTGAAAGCTCGTGGGATTTTAATCACCTGACTTCGCTGGAGGCTCATGCAGATTTTATTAATTCATGAGAATTGTTGGTGGTATGATCTTCCTGTTTGCCAACGCCATTGCTGTATTTAAAAGAAATTTGTAACATTCATTTTGCAGTTAGACAACTACAGGTATATATAATTGCTTTAATCACTTGATGGAAAGCATGGTATATAAAATTTAACTGTGATAAAAGTTTTGATGAAACGTTTACTTTCAAAGTGATGATGGTTATGGTGCAGATGATGAAGGTGCTGAAGATGAAGATAGTGAAGATTATGATGAAGATGCTAAACATGAAGATGAAGGAGAAAAATACGAAGAAGAATATGATGTTTATGATAAAGATACGTGCTAATTATGTCAATCTGACTAACAAAGGTTCCTTTACAAGCGATACTCCGAAAGGTGTGATATTTAGAGTTGCAGTTACATAGTAGTTTCCTGATACAGATTAATGCAGGCAGATTTATCTTAGATGACCCTCATGAATATTTCCAAAACAAAATGTACCGAAGTTCCTCCAATTTTTATGGCAGACACTGTGTTTGGAAGTTGTAGTGCATGTTGCCACTGGGTCTCTCAATGCTAAAATTTGTCCTGTGAAATGATGAAGATTCTGTATGCAGCATGACACTCCACGGAAAATGACGTTCCAGTTAACGATGACAGTGATGCTCGTCCACAGGTCGTTAGAGATCCCACGTGCTGATGACAAATCAAGAGCCTGGTCAAAGGCAGCACCAACCTGTGAAAACGGATGTACACGGTACAGTGCAAAATACAACAATAGTAACACACGCCAAGCGACACGTCTCACATTCACGTCATGGGAAATCGAGCAGAGTGGGAGGTACCACCAAATTTCGGCTAGTGGGAAAAAGGCCTCGACTGATTTGATTTTAAATTAGCTCTGTTTCCAGATTTCCTGATTTCATATATGTTGGGGACTGATGAGCTCGTGTATACGATTGGAGCTCGCCCCCTCAACGTCGGTTAAGACCTTAAGACGTATATTGAGTCACCGAAGCTGTTTGTTATACAGAAATGATATCGAAAGGACGGCTGTAGGCATTAAATTTTATTATATGGGTGAACGGCTGAAGTGCCACAAACCTGTCAGAAAGATGGACGTACAAACATATGCTGGTCAGAACTTATGTACATACGTAACTTATGTATAATAAACGGACTAATTTTATTACTACTGCATTACGTATTTGCGGTATAATTTTCTCTTATTAGCCAAAGTCATTTTCGTAGCCATTTTGAAGAAGTTTCTGTGCATTGAGGTAACCTTGTCATAACGTGGTTCAGAATTTTACAAAAAATTTCCTTTTTTCCCGTTTTTTCCTTATGAATTTTCAGATGAGAATATTCCTTGCTATTTGCAAGAGACATCCTGCCAAATTCGTGTCGGTAAGGGTAGGGGGGGGGGGGTGTATGATTATCTCTTACTTCTATTTCATCATATACGTTTACTTTAATACATATATTTCGACCACTGCAAGACAACTTCTCTACTTCATTACCATTTTTCTTATCAATGTGAACTTTTTTATTATCATATCACCCTTTATATTTTAAATCAGGTTTATATTTATTATTCTGCGACTTTCGTCATATGTGTACCGATAATACCTCAGTCAATGTCCCATAGTGCCACACATGAATCATTAGCCTCTGTTAACTTTATCTTACCTTATCAAAATCACCAACATAACAAACACAGCGCGAAAACTTAAATACAAATCAAAAAGTCAAATCAAAAAATTAATTTCCTAAAGCACACTAAGCAGAATTTTATATGATCTTTCCCTAGCTTAGGAGCTGCACATTGGCATACAACACTGCGTACCTAGATTCATTATGTCCCAGAACTTAATTTTCAGTAAGTATTGTATTGGTTCCAAAGAGGAAAAGTTATATCACATGAAAAGAATATGTTCGCAAGGAAACGTATCCACAAAAGGTCACTTCTATAATATTAGAAGTTATAATGCCGTGGCAGAAAAAATGAGTTTGATAGAAAAAAACCTAGTATAATGCTTATGGTGGAAAGTGGTATTTTTCAAATTAGCAAAACATTTCACCAGGTGAAAAAGCGGTAAATATCAGCAGAAACCTTAGAACCAAACGGGTTTCAACCCCAGTTATTTATATGTCTTGTCTTTTAGTTTGTCACTGTTGTATTCACCAAGTAAGTTTGGCGACCAGTATAAAGGAAGTAGGAAGCGAATCCTTTACAATAGAAATTTGGTTATTGTATTGAGGTGGCGTGTATGCACGCAGAAACTGTCTGGTAACAGCACAGTTAAAACTAAAAGAAAAATAATGTTTGCAACACAATAAAAAGTTAAGAATCATCAATGTAAAGAATATACACAATAAATAGTCAGCTTTATTCCAGTGAGAACGTGTGGTATGAAGTAAAAAATCTGAACTCTGGCCTATGCTAACTCAGTGATCGACGATTAATTATTCATTTATGGAATATACCCTCGGTACGTGGAGGAACTCATACGTATTAGAAACTAAAATACACAATACTGGTGTTTCACAATCATATTTATTTAAGAATTCAATATGAACCGGCTTTGAACATTTTAAGCCAATCTCAGATAACTTAATACTCAACAGATAGCCCGCACAAATCGATTGTACAAAAATGGTTCTTCAAAAGTATGTGGCCATTTACTACAGTACATCGACATAAAAACACAGGCATAATGAAATTCACAAAAACGTTCTGAACAAGTAAATCTTATTTCACTTTGTATTCAAGGAATAAAAATGTAGAAATGTGTAAGACAAAAACGTTGTACAAGTAATAAAAGTGCCACAGAGTGCTTCGATATATGAACAAACAGGTGAATAAGATGAACAGGCCGATGTTCTCCACAAAGGGACAAAAGGCAGAAAACTAAGCTATTAATAAACACCAATCAAATAATCCTGATCTGGTCCTTAATGACCAAGCGTAGTACCATTATTCACCCTTATTGAAGTAACAGCAACTACGTAATATTTTTCCTGAGCACCAGATAGTATGTTTAACTGTTCCCCCTTGCAAGAGACACCGCCTTACTGTAGGACATCCCGCGTGGACGAGAGGATTTGCGTGCGTGTTTCATTGAAGTGAAGTGCTGTGCAGGCTGCAACGGACCTGCTGGCAGGGTCTGCTAAGCTTGACACGAAGAGCAGCCACACGAAGAGTTTCTCACAACACCCCTTCTTTCCTACGTCCAGTCCTGCTGCTTCCTTGATTCGTTTGGTGGGCATAGGTCGAAGACCTGGGAACGATGTGTGCCTAGGCAATGGCAACCCACCACCAGGTTCAGGGTTGGCCCAGAACCCCAGCATCTGAAAAAATATTACCTCGGTTCGAGAACTGACTTAGAAGCCTCGGAAAAATAACGGGATTGGTTCATCACGGAGACGAAACTGGCTACGGAAAAGGGCTACGTTTATAACAATGTGGAATGTGCAGGGTTTGGGTGCAAAGAAAAGAGAAGCGTTCCAGCAACAATGGAGGTAGAAGGTGGATGTGTGTGTCCTCAACGAAACAATAGTTGAGGTTCAAATGGTTCAAATGGCTCTGAGCACTATGGGACTTAACTCCTGAGGTCATCAGCCCCCTACAGCTTAGTACGTCTTAAACCTAACTAACCTAAGGACATCACACACATCCATGCCCGAGGCAAGATTCGAACCTGCGACCGTAGCGGTCGCGCAGTTGCAGACTGTAGCTCCTAGAACCGCTCGGCCACTCCGGCCGGCAAAAGTTAAGGGGAAGGGCAATGAAGATATAGCAGATTACATTCAGTTTTAAAGTGCCGTTATAAAGAAGAAAGGGGACAAGAGAGGGATTTCAATAGCTGCCATAAGAAGCACAGAAAAGATATTAAACGCTGGGAGGAAGCTGATGATAAGATAGCCTCAGTAAACTCAAAATATGGCCACGAAGTTACAATTGTCAGGGCTTATGCTCATACAGCTGACGCTGACAGCTATGTCAGATATGAGTTTTATGGAAAATTAACAAATGTTCTAGAGAGCATAAGTGCAAAAAAATTATTGGCAGATTTTAATTGAAAAGTAAGTGGTATACTGTGGAAACCACAAAGTAAATGAAAATGTGGAAAGGTTAGTGGACGTTTGTGAGTCATTGTTCTTGAAGATTTTAAATGCTTTCCTTCCTCATAAGCAGATCCACAAATATACAGAGAGGGACCTTCCAGAAATATTAGGTCAATAATAATGTCATAGCATGTAAGCTTTCACGGCCGGCATCTTCATTAATTAAAACTTCCGGGCTGAATTGCCGTGGTCCATATATAAAATTACTTCTCCTTCCTGACGTTTCGTTGCCGGCTGCGGGCAACATCTTCTGAGGTGAGTCGGCGACGGGCTCCTAGGCGCTGGTGGTCCCAATTATATAGAGCGCTTAGAAGGCGCCACCACTCGTCACGTGCTTTCGACTTTGAAACTATCTCTGGCTAGTGCCATCCCTCTCGATTACAGGTAATCGATTGTCACTTCGTTGGTACAAAGTCGAACGCCATATGTTGTCTAGTTTTAATCCTTCTTCTTTTCTATTAAAATTATTTCCGTGCTTGTAGATCTCTATAGCTTCTCTATACATGCGAGTATAATAATGTGAGGTCCTAGCTATCACGTTTGTCTCACTAAATTTTATTTCGTGATCACCGTCTTTGAAAACGTGTTCCGCTACAGCTGATTTCTCAATCTGTCCCAATCTACAGTTCCTTTTGTGTTCCGTTAGGCGGATATTAACACTCCTTTTAATAGAAAAGAAGAAGGATTAAAACTAGACAAGATATGGCGTTCGACTTTGTACCATCGAAGTGACAGTCGATTACCTGTAATCGAGAGAGATGGCACTAGCCAGAGATAGTTTTAAAGTCGAAAGCACGTGACGAGTGGTGGCGCCATCTAAGCGCCTTATATAAGTGGGACCACCAGCGCCTAGCAGCCAGTCGCCGAATCACCTCAGAAGATGTTGCCCGCAGCCGGCAACGAAACGTCAGGAAGGAGAAGAAATTTTATATATGGATCACGGCAATTCAGTCGGAAGTTTTAATTAATAATAGACTATGTCATTCATAATAAAAATTTCAACATTAGAACTATTGATGTTAGATTCTACAGTTGAGCTGAATGTGGCTCAGATCAGTTCGTGTTAGGTGCAAAGATTATAGTAACATCCAACGACCAAAGACAAATTAAAGAGACAAATACTCCCAATAGGACAATGAATGCTTTTAAACGCAGCTTAGATAACTTAAAACAAGAGGCTGTACAACTTCTTCATAAATGGCACACTTTTGTGTGGTAATGGTCAGGTCGTTACAGCAAACAATGAAGAGGATTAACGTTACATGTGTAGGTAGCTGGAAGAGTAAAAAAAGTGGAGTTCGAAAATTTATTTTGAGAAGACGGAATACAGGTATCTATGTTGAGGAAAACTTGGTCACTGAGTGTTTAAAGAGTTTAAGTATCTGGGCGCTATCCTATCGTGTGATGGGAGATATGATACAGATATCGAACAATGGATCAGGCACGAAGGGCGGCTATGCAAAAATTAAATACTGTAATTTAGTTCTCAAAAATGAGTTTAATGGTTACAATACATTTATTCAAATCTATCATGGAAGCAATAACAGGCTGTGCGAGTGAGTGCTGGGAAATCACAGAAAGAAACAAAAGGAGACTCTGAGATTTAGGAATGGACCACATGAGTACAGCATGTGTGATTTCCCAACTTGATCACATAATAAACGAGGAAATAGGGAAAGGACTCAAACTCATTACACACTGAGGAGCCAAAGAAACTGGTACACCTGCCTAATATCGTGTAGGGCTCCCGCGAGCAAGCGGAAGTGTCGCAACACTACGTGGCATGGACTCGACTAATGTTCTGGAGGGAAATGACACAATGAAACCTGCAGGGCTGTCCATGAATCCGTAAGGGTTCTAAGGAGTGGAGATCTCTTCTGAACAGCAAGTTGCAAGGCATCCCAGATATGTTCAATAACGTTCACGTGATGGGAGTTTGGTGGCCAGGGCAAGTGTTTAAACTCAAAAGAGTCTTCCTGGTGCTACTCAGTAGTAATTATGGACGTGTGGGCTGTCACGTTGTCCTACTGGAATTTCCCAAGTCCGTCGGAATGTATAATGGACATAAATGGAGGCAAGTGATCAATAGGATGCTTACGTACGTGTCACCTGCCAGAGCTGGATCCAGACGTATCAGGGGTCCCATATCACTCCTACTGCACAATCTCTACACGCTTGAACAACCCCTTGCTGACACGTAGGGTACATGGATTCATGAGGTTTTCTCCATAAACATAAACGTCCTCCGCTCGATACAATATGAAACGAGACTCGTCCGTCAGGCAACATAATTCTAGTCATCAACAGTCCAATGCCGGTGTGACGGTCCCAAGCGAGGTATACAGCTTTGTATCGTGCGGTTGTCAAGGATACACGAAGGGGCCTTCGCCTCCGAAAGCCCACATCGATGATGTTTCGTTGAATGGTTCACTCGCTGACACTTGTTGATGGCCCAGCATTGAAATCTTGCCTCAGTTTGCGGAAGGGTTGCTCTTCTGTCACGTTGAAAGATTCTTTTCGTTCGTCATTGGTTCCGTTCTTACACGATCTTTTTCCTGCCACAGCGATGTCGGGGATTTGATGTTTCATCGCATTCCTGATACTCACGGTACAATCGTGAAATGGTCGTATGGAAAAATCCTCACTTCATCGCTATCACACAGATGCTGTGTCCCATAGATCGAGCGCCGACCATTACTATTCTCACTGTCACTACCTCTTATCATATACTCTGTCACAATACCACTGGCTCTCATCTGCTTCCATTTTCTTCTTCTTCTTCCAGTTCATATGTGGCATACAGCAAACCAGTGCTTAACAGTATTGGTTAAAAACAGTCTTGGTTGCAATTTTAGTTTTTTTATTTTTCAACGACGCGTTTCGCCTTATTCAGGCATCTTCAGGTTATCTTAATTTGGTATTTCTTAGAAGAATCCTTTAGTCAGTGTAGCCAAAGGGCATCGTCGAATATATCAGGCCTGATATATCCGGCGATGCCCTTTGGCTACACTGACTAAAGGATTCTTCTAAGAAATACCAAATTAAGATAACCTGAAGATGCCTGAATAAGGCGAAACGCGTTGTTGAAAAATAAAAAAATAAAATTGGAACCAAGACTGTTCTGTTTTTAACCAATACTGTTCTTCTTCTTCCTCTACCACTCCCCCCCCCCCTCTTCCTGTCTTCTTCACTCTTTTCCTGGTACCGTACTGTCACTGTCAATAACGTTCCATAGTCACTACGTCCATCGCTTTCTGTCACACTGGCATTGTCTCCTTCGCTATCTCTATAACACAACCACTGCCTACAGTTTTCAAGTATTTAATAATTTTCCGGATGTTTGCAACTGCCACAGTGTTCTTCTCTCTCAGCACAAAAACGTACGAATATGTTCGCATGTCCAAATTTTTCAGGAAATTTGGGAAGGCGCTGAGGATGATAGAATGAGGCAGCTGGTACTCCACTTTTCAGCTACAGTCTTTTAAATAAACAGGAACACCTTCGCACATTATGGGCTCCGTAGGAGCAGACAGAAAATATCTTCCCATATTATACGCGTTGTAGTGAATTGTTAGCACTCCCTCTTCCAGTTCTGAATCGATGCCAGAGTTACCTCTGCGGTTATGACGTGCAAGCCCATTTTGCAATTGAACCTACGAGCATTACCTGTAGACATATATTGACTGAGCCTACATGGCTTCTGCACGCTGTTGGTTTAATGTGGCGCACCAGTTTCTTGGAGCGCTCACGAGAATGTATCGATTATCAATGGCCGATATTACACGTTGTCTGCCTCTAATGTAATTCCACAATGCATGCTGCGTTAACCGGAAATTCTTCCGCGGCCTGTGTACCAAGGATGGACGTTGAATCTCATCTCAAGAACGTCTTTACCAGATTTGAAGTGCTCCAACTAGAAATTACACCAGTACTATGGGAAACTGTACACCGACTAAAACTGAACCTACACATTTCCAAAGAATTGTTACTTGAGTAGATGGGCATGATATTCGTAGATGGGCATGATATTCTTCTAATACTCTACACTATTTAGTGTCGCAATGGAACAATAAAATACGCAAAAACTTTGGCTTCAAGAAACAATGTTTTTTATTTATTTCAGGAATGAAGCCCTTTGAATATTTTATATTTAATTTTATCATTAAAGTCATTTAACAAATCTAATCAATGAGGCAAGTTAAATAGCTTTCACTAGCGTTACTATGTAGAAAGAAGGTTCCTTTTTTATTATTGTGTAAAGAAGTAATAATTCAGCAAGTTTTGAGTATTATCTAACGGCAAGTCTCTGAAGAAATTATTAACTCATTAGAAAAGCGGAAAGACCAACAAGATGACAATTGTAGTTTCTCAGGAAGAGACCATTTTAACTTTTTTGTAGTAAATGACTGAAAATTCTAGTTTAAGATGGAAAAATATGGCCAGCTGAAGGAAACGACGAAGGAAAGGCCGGAGACCAGGAGTAGTGTCCTCTGTCAGTAACATAAGGACGATGGCACGGGTATCGGAGGTAGCAGTTTAAAATCCTAATAATGGATGCAATTCCCATCGCTACTATTTGACCAGCAGGGCAAATGTTCTATTAACCATACTTCCCGTTACTTCCGTGGATGAGATACCAAGCCCTCCACAGTTATGGAATGAGCACATACGGCACAATATAAATTCGAAAAATGCGTACACTGGCTAATGTAAATTGCCTTCAAGACGCAATGGAAAGGATGTTCCACCTTTTTCATATATTTTTATTTTTCCTTCAGGAATGAAGTGCTTTGAATATTTTCTACTTACTTTTATAATGAAAATGATTTAACAAATCTAGTCAATGAAGACAAGTTGAATAGTTTTCGCTACCGTATTCATGTAGAAATAAGGCCCCTTTTTTACTATTATGTAAAGAAGTAATAATTCAATAAGTTTTTTGGTATCATCAAACAACAAGTTATGATGAAATTATTAACTCGTTATGAAAATATGCGTTGACAACTGTTGTTTCTCAGAAAGAGACCATTTTAATTTTAGTAGCCTATAGCAAATGCCGGGGACTAATGGCTGAAGGATGTTTGAGGATGTGTGGTAACCGCATGCATCACTGTTTATAGTGACTACTTCCAAACGTGTAGATGGAATGAGCCCGTATCTCAACCGGTATTGCTTTCTGGACATACACACTATGTGATCAAAAGTATTCGGACACCCCAAAGAACATACTTTTTTCATATTAGGTGCATTGTTCCGCCACCTACTGCCAGGTACTCCATATCAGCGAGCTCACTAGTCATTATACATCGTGAAAGAGCAGAATGGGGCGCTCCGCGGAACCCACAAACTTCGAACGTGGTCAGGAGATTGAGTGTCACTTGTGTCATACGTCTGTACGCGAGATTTTCACACTCCTAATCATCCCTAGGTCTACTGTTTCCGATGTGATAGTGAAGTGGAAACGTGAAGGGACACTTACAGCACAGGAGCGTACAGGCCGACCTCGTCTGTTGACTGACAGACCGCCGACATTTGAAGAGGGTCGTAATGTGTAACAGGCAGACATCTATCCAGACCATCACACAGGAATTCCAAAGTGCATCAGGATCCACTGCAAGTACTATGACAGTTAGGCGGGAGGTGAGACAACACGCCGGTAAATGCCTAACGAAGCCTCGCTTGGTGTAAGGAGCGTAAACACTGGACGATTGAACAATGGAAAAACGATGTGTGGAGTGAAGAATCACAGTACACAATACGGCGATCCGATGGCAGGGTGTGGGTAGGGCGAATGTCCGGTGAATGTCATCTGCCAGCGTGTGTAGTGGTTCAAATGGCTCTGAGCACTATGGGACTTAACATCTGAGGTCATCAGTCCCCTAGAACTTAGAACTACATAAACCTAACTAACCTAACGACATCACACATATCCATGCCCGAGGCAGGATTCGAACTTGTGACCGTAGCGGTCTCGCGGTTCCAGACTGAAGCGCCTAGAACCGCTCCGCCACAGTGCCCGGCGTGTGTAGTGCCAACAGTAAAATTCTGAGGCGGTGGTATTATGGTGTGGTCGTGTTTTTCATGGAGGGGGCTTGCACCCCTAGTTGTTTTGCGTGGCACTATCACAGCACAGGCCTGTATTGATGTTTTAAGCACCTTCTAGCTTCCCACTATTGAAGAGCAATTCGGGGATAGCGAGTGCATCTTTCAACACGATCGAGCAACTGTTCATAATGCACGGCCTGTGGTGGAGTGGTTACATGACAATAACATCCCTGTAATGGACTATCCTTCGCATAATTCTGACCTGAAACCTATAGAACACGTTTGGGATGTTTTGGAACGGCCTCTTCGTGCCAGGCCTCCCCGACCTACATCGATACCTCTCCTCAGTGCAGCACTCCGTGAAAAATGGGCTGCCATTCCCCAAGAAACCTCCCAGCACCTGACTGAACGTTTTCCTGCGAGAGTGGAAGCTGTCATCAAGGATAACGCTGGACCAACACCACGGTGCCACGAAATCATAAGTCATTTTCAGCCAGGTGTCCGGATACATTTGATCACAAAGTGTAGAAAAGGTTGAAAGTCGAAGTAGCTCTGTCTGTTAGGTCATCGGTTGCAGCCTCATGTGGAGCACATGCACATAGAAGTTTCAGCGCAGTACCGGTGCGCTTAGAGGCCTCAAATACGTTCCTAAAGGCGCCATACTGCTATCCAAGAATCAAAATCAATTCGACGCCGCTCGCCTCACACACACACACACACGCACACACACACACACACACACACACACTGTGGAGATTTCAGTATAAATAATATGGCTTGAGAATGTGAGTTGTATCAACTACTTTAGGTATTATATATCAATTCAATTTATTTTTATTGATCGGCGGTTGCCCAACTCTCCTAAATCGTGTTCCAGAATGGCTCCTTTCTGAACAGACATCAGCCTATTTCTGTTTTCTTCTATATCACACAGGAATTTAAATGGATTTTGAATAGGCCTGCGCAGAGCGAATTTTGAGCCATATAAAAATACGGAAATATCTACATTTGGTTCTATCTCTAGTCAGCAGGTTTCTTCCTCTTACAAACGAGGTTCTGCGTTCTTCAAAATGACAAGTCGAACTAGTCCTTAGAATAGAGGAATTTCAATGCTCTGTTGTACGCCTGACTGTCCAATAGAAGTAGCTAAACATATGCTAGCTTACAGTATCTACAAAAGAGAACGTGCCTATGTGAATTCTCAGTTACAAACTGGAGGCTGCAGATACTAGACTTGCGGCAAGATAAAGACTTGGTGGATGTTAAAAAATACATCGGCTCAACCACTTGTTTATAGTGTAAAACACTAAGGTTGACGCGTTTCGGTAGTCAAGCTCCCATCATTAGAATAATAAAAAGTAAAAGAACCTGTTAAAACTCCTTAAAATGGAACATGCATCAGGCACAGTAAAATTGATAATAAAATTAAAACTTCCCTTGTTGCAGCCGTGTCTTCCAAGGTGCATCTCCACATAATCGTCAAAATATAAAAAACTCTAAAATGGTGTCGCCTATGGTGTTCAACATCTAACCACATGGCTCTCTCCTCTATCGTCGTAAACCGCCTGTGCGTCTTCGTTGATACCACACACCACTTAGCCAAACACGACACTGAAACGCGAGTGAGCTCATGCGCAAGTAAACAAGGAAGTCACAGAGATTTCTACACAAACAGATAACGTATACATGTTCCAAGGACTTCTTGAAATGATGGTATCCTGCCAATTGCTAAACATGTAGTTACTAAAAGAAACCAGTGAAAGGTTTGAAAAAGTTATTGGTATCACCTTTTAGCTGTTCATTCAGTGTGTTCTGATTATGCTCGCTATGTATCGTAATTTCCAGCTGTTCTAGTAGATCCAGCTTTTTGCCTTTGTCCTGTCTATGTAAAATAACGAGGTCCTTATCTATTCCCAACATGGGGTGTCCCGTTTCCCAAATATGCGTGGCTACAGCTGACTTTTCGAAATTATAGGTTTGTTTATAAATAAATAAATCTTCTGCTATCAGCCACGATTTTTTCTTTATTTTACTACTCGCACGACGCGTTTCGAGAAATAATTCCCATTTTCAACTGCGTTTTTTTTGTGTGTATTAAGCCATTTCTTTTGATGTTGTCAGTGTGTGTGAGCCTGCTTCATTTTGTTTACTTTTACTGTAATACATGAAACACGCGATTTTTAGTTGGGTATAAATTCTTTTGGTGATGTTAGTGGCTAAAATTTAGAAGAATTTGTACTTACAGTTTTCTAATGGTCCATTGTATAGATTCTCACACACACTTAACATCACACACAACTTGTTGTACACTTTACACATCGAAAATATATATAAATAAATATAAATAAAACAGTTACAAAGATCTCGTTACAGGTAGTCCACAGAGATAACATTATAGGTCTTGCACAGATTATGATATGCTTTCGTACAGAGGCTATTTATCTTAACAATTTTGCTCATGAATTACTTATCTTGATTTTAAAATTGTGCTTATTTCTATGTTTTGCTATTTTTATTTAAGTATATTATCGAAACATCTGAAGAAGTTCGCTGATTCACTTTCAAGCTTTTCATTTAATATTTTATCTTCATATTTTCGGTAATGTGAATATATCTCCAGTTCTTCAAGCAAATCCATTTTATGTCCTTTATTTAGTCGGTGGAGTACTTTGATATTTTGCTCTATTTTTCCAAATGGGTGTCCTGTATTATGTATGTGTGTTGCTATTGCTGATGTAGAGCGTTTGTTGTGTGTGTATGCGCTAATGTGCTCTGTGTACCTGGTGTTGATATTTCGGCCTGTTTGTCCTACGTAGAACTTGGAGCATTCCTGGCATGTTACCTTGTATATTTCAGAGTCTGAATATGGATCATGATTACACTTTATATTATGTATTAGTTTTTGGTGTAGTTTATTAGATGTAGAAAGCCCAATTTTTACTCTGTGATTTTTGAAAATCTTTGCAATCTTTGCCTATGTATGGAATGCCAGATATACATTTGTTTTTCTCTTTTTCTTCTGTGGTGCAGTTTGTACCTGGGTTTTTCTTCACTTAGTCTAAGATTGTGCCAACCATGGAAGCATTGTAACCATTGGCAACTGCAATCTTTTTCACTGTGTTTATTTCTGGTTGCATATTTTCTTGGTTCAATGGTATTTTTGTTGCCCTATGCAGCGTTGACCTGTATGCTGCCTGTTTATGGATATTTGGGTGACATGAGGTTGCAGGGATTGGGGTGTCAGTCATTGTGTTTTTCCTATAAATTTTTAATGTGCATGTGTTGTTGTGTCTAGTTGTATTTAGGTCCAGAACGTTGATACCTTTAAATTTGATCATGTTCCACTGTAAATTTGATTTGTTCATTTAGATTATTGAAATGATTAAGATTGTCTGTGATGTCTTTATTCAGACATACCCATAAAAGAAGCTCTAACAGTAATACAAAAGAACCTTATGCAACACAAGAAACTTTCATACACAGAGATAGTCGAATTTACAACATCAAAAGAAACATCAAAAGAAAAAAAAACGCACTTGAAAATGGGAATTATTTCTCGAAACGCGTCGTGCCAACAGTAAAATAAACAAACAATCGTGACGGGTAGCAGAAGATATATTTATTTATAAACAAACCTATTGTATCTACAGTCGCAGGCTTTCAAAAACCATTTATAATGGATCAAATCAGATTTTCGAAATTATTAAGCCAGAAAGCATCGCTGTGTTCTTTGTAACGTACTTTAAAGGACCTACCAGTTTGGCCTACATAGCTTGCCTTGCGCGTGTTACACTGAATTTTATAGACCCCAGCTCTCTCATATTTATCGCTTTCCTGCTGTAAATTCTTAGTTTAAATCGCCAGCCGGCCGGATTGGCCGTGCGGTTCTGGGCGCTACAGTCTGGAACCGAGCGACCGCTACGGTCGCAGGCTCGAATCTCGTCTCGGGTATGGATGTGTGTGATGTCCTTAGGTTAGTTAGGTTTAATTAGTTCTAAGTTCTAAGCGACTGATGACCTCAGAAGTTAAGTCGCATAGTGCTCAGAGCCATTTGAACCATTTTTTTTTTTTTAAATCGCAGCGTATTATTGGTCTGAAAAACGGTATAAACTTTCAAAGGTTTGAAAATATTAGTCACTTTTTGCGAAATATCACCTAAGTATGGTATTGTGACTCTCGTAATGTTATTTGCGGTGTTCTTCCTTGCATTTGCGTGCTGTTTCTGTCGTATTGATTTATTGACAACGTTTTGGTGATATCCGTTAGCTCTTGCTAGTTGTTTCACGATGTTCAGCTCATTCTGTCTTCTTCATTCATAGGGACTCTAAAGGTTCTATCTATCAAAGATCTAAAAGCAGAAAGTTTCTGGCTATTAGGATGGCAGGAATTATTTTGTATAAGTACATCAGTTGTGGTTGGTTTCCTAAATATTTTCAAAACATGACTACCATTTTGTTTCCTAATACTTAGGAAGAGAAATTGCAGTTCACCATTTTTCTCTTCTTCCACAGTGAATTCAAGTTTACCGTGTAACTCGTTAAATTTATTTACTATTTCTGCAACTTCTTTTTCTTGTCCATCAATACGAAGCAGCGTATCACCTACATAGCGTTTGTAATATACAACTTTATCCACTGGATGTTGCGGGTTAACGAGGAGTCTTTTTTCCAAATGATTTATAAATATGTATGCTATGGTTCCAGATATACTGGAACCCCTAGCCAGTCCATCTTTTTGCATATAAAATTTATTGTTAAAAGAAAAATAATTATATTTCAGAACGAATTCTAAGAGTTCGATGAATTCGACTATTTCTTGCTGAGACAGTGTTCTGTACTTAAGCAAATTTTCTCTGATGACCTTAACGGCCTCATTTACCGGCACATTCGCATAAAGGTTTTTAATGACTAGAAATACTAGGCGGGCCGTGTCAGCGATAGGCTTATCCTTAATTTCATTTATCAAAGTTGAATTATTAGTGATTGAAAACTTATCCTCGAACACGAATGATTCTTTTAAAATTTTATCGAGCATTTTAGTAATTTTGGATAAAGGACTTTTTCTAGAATTCACAAATTCTCTAGCAGGACAATTTCCCTTATGCACCTTGAACCGGGATCTAAGTCGTGGAGCTTTCGGATACATGACGGAGCAGTGTATTTCTTCTTTTTCTGTGAAGAGGAAGAAAGTCCTCTTCAGTAGCTTTTTTAACTGGGCTTGTACCTTTTTTGTTAAATCCATGCCGATTTCTGTAATATCGTTTTCCGAAAAGAACTACAGTTTTATTAATGTACTGTTCATCACTAACAATAACAATAGCATTTTAAATCTCTGTGACTTCCTTGTTTACTTGCGCGTGAGCTCACTCGCGTTTCAGTGTCGGGTTTGGCTACGTGGTGTGTGGTATCAACGAAGACGCACAGGCGGTTTACGACGATAGAGGAGAGAGCCATGTGGTTAGATGTTGAACACCATAGGCGACACCATTTTAGAGCTTTTTGTATTTTGACGATTATGTGGAAGAGGAGGAGGAGGAGATTAGTGTTTAACGTCCCGTCGACAACGAGGTCATTAGAGACGGAGCGCAAGCTCGGGTGAGGGAAGGATGGGGAAGGAAATCGGCCGTGCCCTTTCAAAGGAACCATCCCGGCATTTGCCTGAAGCGATTTAGGGAAATCACGGAAAACCTAAATCAGGATGGCCGGAGACGGGATTGAACCGTCGTCCTCCCGAATGCGAGTCCAGTGTGCTAACCACTGCGCCACCTCGCTCGGTGATTATGTGGAGATGCACCTTGGAAGACACGGCTGCAACAAGGGAAGTTTTAATTTTATTATCAATTTTACTGTGCCTGATGCATGTTCCATTTTAAGGAGTTTTAACAGGTTCTTTTACTTTTTATTATTCTGATGATGGGAGCTTGACTTCCGAAACGCGTCAATCTTAGTGTTTTACACTATAAACAAGTGGTTGAACCGATATATTTTTTAACATTGACATTCACAACCACGACCTCTCATCCAGTATGGATAAAATCAAAGATTTGGTGGTGTTACCAGCAGACAAGGGGAAACCTACTGTCATACTGATGAAGACAGACTATGACCAGATGATCTGTCAACTTTTGGAGGACCCTGCTTATAATTCATTAGAGCCGGTCTCTTCTTAAGGTAACAGGGTGGCCTGAGAATTTTGTCAAACAACTAAAAGCTAATTCACCAGTACCACCTAGACCGTATGGATTACCCAATATCCATAAACACGGTGTACCACTTTGCCCGATCTTCAGTAATGTCGGCGCCGCCACCTACCCTACAGCCTCCTCCCTTAAGAAAATGTTGGCACCATATGTGGGGAAGTGCATTCACCACATCCGCAACTCCTCGGACTTTGTGGAACATCTCAACAACCTACGTATCTCAGACACAGACATCATGGTCAGTTTTGATATGGTGTCTCTACTCACCAGGGTACCACACTCGATATAATTAGTGAGAAATTTGACGGAGCCTTGCTGGATCTTTTCAAGCAAATTTTGACATCGACGAATTTCCTCTGTGCAGGCCAATTCTATTAGCAGACTGAAGGAGTGGCCATGGGTAACCCCTTATCTCCAGTAGTGGCGACTCTGTTTATGGAGAAATTCGACGATGAGGCACTTACAACTGCTGCCTACCAGCACACGTGTTTCTTCAGATACATTAATGACACATTCGTCTGGATGAGTTCCTGGACCATCTGAACACAAGACACCCCAATATCAAGTTCACCATGGAACTAGAGAATGACGGGCAGCTCCCATTCCTCGATGTCATGGTAAAGACGAAGGCAGACGGCACCTTAGGCCACAGTGTGTACAAGAAACCAACACACACCGACTTGTATCAACAGGCTGACAGCTGGCATCACCCAGCACAGAAGCTAGGAGTGCTGTAAAAACTCGTACACCGAGCCAAAACACTCTCTGACCCAGACGGCCTGATGGCGGAATTATATCATCTACAAAGAGTGTTCACAGACAACGGATACTCCACCAGGGACATCCGCAAAGCGCTCCATCCCACCAGACGACCTGAAGCAACAGGAGAGGAGCAGGAAGAAGAGACTAGGAAAGTAGCCTTTCTACCATATGCTGGGCCTATATCTGAAAAGATCAGCAGAATCTTGAAAAAACACAATATCAAGAGTGTGTTCTGCCCACCTAATAAGATAAGGACGCTCCTTGGAACTGTCAAGGATGATTTGGGGTTAAGGAAACCTGGTGTCTACCATATACCAGGCGAACGTGGGATGTCTTACATCGGTCAAACTACCAGAACAGTTGAAATAGGATGTAAACAACAACAGAGACATACCAGGCTACGACAGGTAACTAAATCTGCAATAGTAGAACATTGCCTGGTTCTTGAGCACACCATGGATTATGACAAAACCAGGATCCTGGCTCAGACCCCCGATTCTGGGCTAGTCTCATTAATGAATCGATTGAAATCAAGATGGCGGAGAACTTGATCAACCGGGAAGCAGGATATCAGCTTAGTACTGCGTGGAATCCTGCTTTGGAACTACTACAGAAACAACGGAAGAAAGTTCCCTCCTCCAGGAATGAACTACAGACGTCCAAGGGCGTAAGTAACGGAACAGAACGGCATAGGCGATACCAGGCGGCAGCAAGCTCCTTAGAGGATGGCCATCATAATATGCAGCTCCAACAGCAGCCGGATGCCGCAGGAAGCGCACCTCACAGGCGCATACCGGGTTCAGAAGGCCAGGAGAATGGCTCGTCCACGAGAGAAACTGGCCGCGGTCGCGGACAGCATAAGAAACTTCACCAGAGCCATGACAGTGCTAGGATCGCGCCTATCGGACGCGGAACCAATAGGGAGCGCCTTGGGATGTCCGCTACCTTTAGACGAGAGCCACAAGGGGCGCGGACCGAAGATGGAGCGCTTAGAGACTTATACCACAACCAGAAATGGCCACAGTGGGAGTGAACGGCATAGGGATCACCACACACTGCCCAGGCATAAATATGGGACAAGGTCAGCTCGTCAACCAGCCTCAGGGAACACCTGATGAAGACGCCGAGGTACGATGTCGAAATATCGTGTTGGGAAGACGCGGACCACCGGCAGTACACCCGATTCTACGACGTGACAGGTACTAGTGTGTTTATGAAGGCACAGATAGGTCCTGTAAACATTACGAGTCTCTCAGTGGAAGAAAGCCCCCGTCATTTGGATGGTCCAACATGGGGAAATTTCAAAAAAATTCCCAATGTGTAAAGGTTTACAGAATTAGCTTCATCAGTTCGCTCAAATACATACGGCTGTTCACCTGCAACTGACAAGGTCACTTTCAGCATTGGCTTGGGACTGGATCGACGCAACAACAGTTGCACAGCAAACATCATCGAGACAGAGGGCAACGGAGAAGCAGAAAGGGAAATTCAGTAGGCTTTCGCTGAAACAACATGGAGCAGAACATAAAGTTACGGGACGTGCTGTGATCACCATGGCAGCAAGAAACATAGACGCAGGTGCCATCCCAGCACTTAAGAAGGGACTTAACTTTACTCCTTCACCACGAAGCATCCACTCCGCTGACATATCGAGTGGTGTTGAACAAGCGGTTCGTAAGTTTACAAGTGATACGGCTGAGGAAATTCGTAGAGAAACGGCCAGTATTCTTTTAAACTCCAAACCACAAGTTTCGAACATTACTAGAGCTGAACGCAGTGGCCTCCGTGCTCTCCGGAATGATCCTCTCACCGTCGTCCTACCAGCTGACAAGGGTAATGCTGCCGTCTTAATGGAACGAGTCGACTGTGACGCAAAAATCAGACGGATGTTGGAGGAAGACACATACCAAAAATTACCTCGGGACCCAACAGCTAGGATCGTGAGGAAGACTTCAGAGCTTCTCAAATGGTCTTCGCTGGAAGAGAATATTATTAAGAACCTCCTCCCCAGGGCACGAAGACCGCCCAAGTTCTATGGTCTGCCGAAGGTACATAAGAAGGACACACCGTTGAGGTCGATAGTGAGTACCATCGAATCGCCGACCTATAAACTTGCTGAACATCTGGCCAGCCTCCTCTCTACTCATGTTGGACACTGTGGACACCATATAAAGAATACTGCCGACATCACCAATCGAACTGAAGTTCTGAGGCTTGCTGAACGGGAAATTATGGTTAGCTTCGATGTGGTTTGTTTATTCACGTGTGTCCCCATCACAGACTATTAACTTGTTGTCCCAGCTCCTTGACGACACCATCGTGGATTTATTCAAGCACACTCTGACTTCATTATATTTCTTACATGATGCAGAATATCTTAACCAAACTGACGGCAGGTGATGGGAAGTCCATTAGCTCTAGTAGTAGCCAACCTATTTATGGAGCGTTTCGAAGACATCGCCTTGGATACGGCTCCTGCAAAGCCGAGCTGTTTTTATCGCTACGTCGACGATACCTTCGACATTTGGCCACATGGACAAGAAAAGTTAGGAAAGTTCCTGGAGCACCTCAACAGCATCCACGACCACATCAACTTCACAATGGAAGTAGAGAAGGAGGGTTCCCTGCCGTTCCTGGATATACTCGTCCGTCGTAAACCCAATGTGTCTCTACGTCATACCGTTTACCGCAAGCCCACCCACACAGATCGGTATCTGCATGCCACCAGCTTCCGTCACCCAGCAGCAAAACAGTCAGTTCTGAGGACTGTAGTACATCGAGCTGAAACTGTCTGAGAAGGTGAAAACTTGCCGGTAGAATTGAGCCACTTAGACAGAGATTTTAAGGAAAACGGTTACAACAACGAACAGATCTCACAAGCAGTGTCATCCAAGCCTCAAAGGAAGAAGACCTCTGAAGAAGACACCAAGCAGGTTGCATTCTTATGTTTTGTGGTTCGACAACAGGGAAGATTAGCCGGCTCCTGAAGAGACATAAAATAGACACAATCTTCAGGCCTCCGGCAAACATCCGGCAATTAATGAGATCTGTGAAAGACGATGTAGGCCTCAGAACGCCAAAAAGTTTACAAGATACCGTGTGGATGTGGGCAGTTCTATGTCGATCAGTCGGCCAGACTGTTCGCACTATTCAACAGTGCCGCATAGAACATGAAAGGTGTTACCGTCTGCGCTATCCCGAAAAGTCTGTTGTAGCAGAACGTGCTCTGGAAAATGGACACCGAATTGTATTCAATGAGACGTCTATTATTAAACGGACTAGTGGCTTCTGGTATGGCGTGATGAATGAGGCCATAGAATTTCTGACAACACCTTCAATAGAGACGGTAAATCGCAGCTGAGTACAGCGTGGGATATGTTGTTGAGGGAAAGGAAGCGGGCACGGCAGTCTCGCGGCCAAAACGTTACCATATATGGTGCGTGACCGAGCACCTGTGACGTCACGAGTTGCGGATATATAAGCACGGCAATGACAACCACACGACAGTCATCCACTTGACAACGTTGCCGCCATGGAGCAAAATACATACAAGTGGTTCAGAAGAAGAGAGGGCTATGAATTAGCTTCGTTTTACGGGGATGCAGTTACCTGGGCTACCAAGTGAAGCCTTCTTCTTCTCGTCGAAGTTTGCAATCAAGGAAGCCTTTAGACATGCAGCAAATCAGTTCGACGACATCCATTTTGTCATGCATTTACCGAGCTCCCTGCAAAATATAGACGAACCCTAATGTGACTGGAAAACTAATCATTTGATGGATATACTTAAATTAATCTACCAGTGGGATTGCCGACAGAAACGACTCTGGTTATTGTGGATCAAAGGTTAGTCGTCAGCTCACGTAACAAGTTATCGAAACATAGTGTGGGTGATTCCAGATGTACTATTTGTTCCATTGCAAAAGACTTTCCTTTCTGATTTAAGAACGCAAGCCTTTCAGGAATGGACACAAACGTGACAGGTTCGTTACAGTCGAAAGGAAGTTTCTTTATTTCAACTTTCTGCTCTGAGCAATTTTAATGTCCTGGTATTTTATTTGGATGACGTTACGGGATGAAAGAACCTTCAAAAAGAATGGGAATAACCTTTGTACCGGTAAGGTTCCATGTGCAAGATTTCATTCGAATCTCTTCCTTATCCATACCAAACGAGAGCGCCTGCTTTCGTCTGTAGTTAGCTTACTGCTTTCGTCAGACTTAAAGTAACTAAAAAAGATACAAACATAAACCAAGTCTTAATTGAGTCTTCTGCTCATCACTTGCCGTGTTTGCCTTTGACCTGCAGTTCCTCCCGGCTTCTTAGTTTTCCACAGTGAATTTTTACAACATAGAAAATACCGAGTGTATTTTACATCCATCGGTAATATTATAGGCTCGATGATATTCTTGGTTTTACTGTCGCTAAAAAGTTATATTTGTCACTTATCCACCTTTCTTGTAATTCGAAATTTAAAACCATCAACTTTATTAGAAATATCCTGGGCTAACATGCGTCATTTACTTCGGGACAACACTTGTGACATTTCGGTGTCTAGTGTTATACTCTGTGATCATCACTATATTCTTAATATGATGTCGTCAGCACACATACTTATATTTCATTACCTACTACATCATGATTATGTTGTACATTTGCCTGACACTGCTTTAAAAGGACACTGTAACGTCTCACTCTTGTCTTATTTTGTTCCTGTAATAACATGGTGCACTGAATGAAAGTCTTCATAGGTTTATTACCATCTGCTAGGAATTACGAACTTTACACAATACGATGCAAGAAATCGGTTTCTTATGAAGTATCGAAGCGAAGATTAAGAAGTAATGAAGAACAAATAATAAAACGTCGTCATTTTCGTTCAAAGTCAATACGCTTGTTAGCAATAAAGCTTTCGCAAGGGGACAAAATTAGCGACGTCTTGGAAGAGAGAACGAGCAATTTATGTCCGACTGGTTCGGTATTGGAATAATCAGCAGGGAAATAAAACGCTCGCTGAATTTTTCTGCATGAGTATTCTGAGACTCTGTTAAATGAATTTTTATCTGATTCAGGTGTAAGAACTGAAAACTCTTTTAACACGTCACACGCTTTTGATTGAATATTTTTGTAATTATCGTGCAAGAACGCTTTTTGCCAATTCAAAAGGCGATGTTACTTCCAACTGCAGATCGTATCAGAAGAATGCAGTGTCCTGATATTATTTTCTTTCCTTGGCCGCAGCAGCCGAATCATTCTCGTGAAACTGCGCTGGTACTGGTGGTAGGGCATGGGACGGACCAGCTGCAACCAGTGCACCAAACTGTTAAATCAGTCACGGACAAGTAAAGCCCGCATCTCGTGGTCGTGCGGTAGCGTTCTTGCTTCCACGCCCGGGTTCCCGGGTTCGATTCCCGGCGTGGTCAGGGATTTTCTCTGCCTCGTGATGGCTGGGTGTTGTGTGCTGTCCATAGGTTAGTTAGGTTTAAGTAGTTCTAAGTTCTAGGGGACTGATGACCGTAGATGTTAAGTCCCATAGTCCTCAGAGCCATTTGAACCATTTTTTGACAAGTAAGGGAATCTATTAAATAAACATATTCGTTATATACTAGCTATCTTCTGATAAGGGGATGTGTCACGGTTACGTTGTCTTCCCATGCTATTCTCTGGTCTCAAGATATGACTGCGTTTTGTGTCAATGTAAAGAAAATAAACAGAAAGGAATATAAAGAATATACGCCTCGCTGTGGTGCGCATCACAGATATGGTCTTTGACACTGTAGAAATACATAAAAATCCCCATATTCCTAATAACAAAGAGTTTGGAAATAAAATAGTTGTTTACATATGAGCAATCCTTCCTTATTATGGAGAAATATTCAATGACTAGACGAAGCATTGATTATTTTTTCTGAGCAGAATTCCCAGCAAAATAGACAGTTTTGAAAGACACAGAAACTTTCAGCTTCTTATGTTGCCCACACAGTGATTTTCAAGTGGATAAAAACGTGCCTAAGCAATATGAAAAATCTGTAAAATCCTGTGCCATATGTGTGCTTTTCACGCCAAATGCGTCAACTATGGCAAGACATGTTTTTGTATCCCAGGGTCTGTTCAAAATCCTTGAAACATATGCTGAATCGCAAATTCTGCTTCATCACAAGCTTATTATGATGGAAATTAAAGTCGCAATTACTAGAGTAAAACTGACGATGAAACTTCAAAATGTTCAAAAACTACGATTAGTGTTAAAAGTCGTTATCAACCAGTTGAATACACTTCAAAGATCACAACACGAGAACCTGTACTTGGAAAAGGTCTGGAGATAAGAGATGATTCCAACTGGATTACATTATGGTCAGACAGAGAGGCGTATCCAGGATAAAATATAGACTAGGATCACAATTTAATAATAATCCAGAATAGGCTGAAGTTCGAGAGACTCGTCTGGACGAGTCAATATGCCTAGAAGTGGGATACTGAAGTGCTGAGGAAGGCTAAGACGTGTTCTTACTCGGAGTCTGTAGATACTTCAATAATGAATACCACTTTTGGCAGTTCAATTGAAGAGGAGTAAACATATTTGAAAAGAATTTGGACAGACAATCATAAGTACAAAGAAGGCAGCTGCGAAGGTACTTTGAGTAACGGAAGATATACAACAAAGGAGAAATCACAAAAGTATTCACGAAACCTTCAAATAACTTACGGGAATGCAGCCGGATGACGTTGTCGACAACCGCCGATGTTTCGACACGAGCACATCATGCCATTTTCAAAGGAAATAACTCTGTCCTTCTGTTTTTTGACAAGTGAGGAACCAGGATTCCATCAGAAGTTAAATAAAACCCACCATCTCTATACGGTTACTTGATACTTTAATTTCAACAGTCCTGATTGACCAATTTATGGCATACCACAACTGCAAGGAATAAGCTAGACATCCGCCTTACGCAAACTAAGATCATCCTTTACGGAAACTAAAAGGACCCTGATCTTAGATGGTGGCCGGCAAACAAACTTCACATCACATTTCCGCAAAATACGACCAGTCCTATTCGTAATTCTTCCTGCGTTAGGAAAAAGGCCGTAGATTTTGGTGCCATCTTGGTATTATCACTCATCCAGTGCCCAGAGGGTCAGAGTTTATGTGCCTCATCCGTTGATTAGTAAATTCAATGTCCAAAATTTTTGACGTCAGTCATCTTTGGTTCGTGATGGCGCAAGTGTTTTCAGTCTGCATGAGTTATCTTTACGGAGCTTCTTTGAAAACTGAAGTTTTAAATTCAATTACACAAGGCTTACCTGCTGCAGTTCTGCTTTTAAAATGCAGGGTGTACTCCTGTCTAAATATCGGTGGTTGTCCACATCACCTCGCTGCATTCACGTAAGTTATTCGAACACTGTATACGCTGGCGGAAACTAACTCTCATATTTGGCGAAACTTCAGCCGAAATTTTTACAAATGACCTAACGGTGTTCAGAAAGGATACGTTAAATATAGTTGGTTATGGAGTGTTTGCTACTGATGGAAGTAGCTTCCTGCTGATGATGTGGTTTTCTGTCCAAAGAGTGCTTTGATGCAGTTCTCTATGCTACTCTATCCTGTGCGAGCCTCATCATCTCAGAATAACTACTGCAACGTACATCTTTCTGTGCCTGCTTACTGGATTCATCTTTTGGCCTCCTCCTACGATTTTTACCCTCCCCCCCCCCACCCACACAATCATGACACACACACCTAAGTCAAATACTAAAGTGGTGATCCCTTGGTGTCTCAACATGTGGCCTAGCAACCAATCCCTTATTTTGGTCACGTTGTGCCACATATCTCTTGTCCCCCCAATTCTGCTCAGTATCTCCTCATTAGTTAAGTAATCGATACATCTAATTTTCAACATTCTTCTGTAGCACCGCATTTCGATAGCTTCTATTTTCTTTTTGTCTAAACTGTCGACAGCTCACGTTTCACTTCCACAGATGGCTACAGTCCAGACAAAGATCTTCATAAAATATTTCCTAAATCTTAAATCTGTATTCGATGTTAACAAATGTCTCTTCTTCAGAAGTGCATTTCTTGCCATTGTCAGTCAACATTTTATATCGTCTCTGATCTGACCATCATCAGTTATTTTGCTGCCCATATAGCAAAACTCATCTACTACTTTACGTGCTCGTTTCCTAATCTAGTTCTCTTAGCATAACCTATTTAATTCGACTACATTCCATTATCCTTACTTGGCTTTTATTTTTGTTCATCTTATATCCTCCTTTCAAGACACTGTCCATTTCGTTCAACTGCTCTTCCAAGTCCTTTGCCGTCTGACAAAATTACCATGTCGTGGGCCAATCTTCTCCCTGGACTTTAATTCTTAGTCCAAATTTTTCTTTGGTTTCCTTTACTGATTGTTCAGTGTACAGATTGTATAACATCGGGGACATGCTGCAACCCTGTCTCCCTCCCTTCTTAACCACTTCTTCCCTTTCACGCCCCTCGACTGCCATCAAGCTGTTGTAAATACGAGTAGCTCTTCACTCCATCTATTTTACCCATGCTGCCCCCATAATATCAAATAGAATATTCCACTGAACATTGTCGAAACCTTTCTCTAAGTCTAAAAGGGCTATAAACATAGGTTTGTCTTTCCTTAACCTGTCTTCTAAAGTAGGGCGTAGGGTCAGTATTGTCTCAAGTGTTCCTATATTTCTTCGGCTTTCAAACTGCTCTTCCCGGTCGGTTTCTACCAGTTCTTCCATTCTTCTGTAAGGAATTCGTGTTAGTATTTTGGATCCATGACTTATTAAACTGAAAGTTCGAAAATTTCACACCTGTTAGCAACTGTTTTCTTTGGAACCGGAATTACTACATTCTTCTTGAAGTCTGAGCGTATTTCGCCTGTCTCATACATCTTGCACACCAGACGGAAAAGTTTTGTTAGGGCTGGCTCTCCCAAGGCTATCAGTAATTCTGACTGAAAATCACCTACGTCCAGTGCCTTGTTTCTATTTAGATCATTCAGATCTCTGTCAAATTCCTCTCGCAGTATCACATCTCCCATCTCACGTTCATCTACTTTCAGTTCCCTTCCTATATTATTGCATTCATGTTCATCCCCCTCGCATAGACCCTTTATGTACTCCTTCCATCTTTCTGCTTTCCCTCCTTTTCTTAAGACTGGTTTTCCATCTGAACTCTTGATATTCATACAGCTGCTTCCCTTTTCCCCCAAAGACCTATTTAATTTTCCTGTAGGCGGTATCCATCTTTACCCTAGTCAAATATGTTCTTAAATTCTTACATTTGTCCTCCAGCAATTCCTGCTTAACCAGTTTGCACTTCCTGTCCATCTCACTTTTAAACTGTATTCCCTTTCGTCTCCTTCATTTGCTGCATCTTCAAATTTTCTCCTTTCGTCAATTCAGTATCTCTTGGGTTATCCAAGTTTCCTGTGTAATGAAATTGAAGTAGACCGTTCATTTAAGTTAATATGGGTAGAGGTTATACTTGACAGTGGGAGTAAATTAATAACTGGCTCCTTTTACCAACCGCCCGACTCAGACCACAATTTCTGAACCTTTCAAAGAAAACTTGAATCTAATTTCGAGAAGGTACTCTGAATACGTACACAGTTATACTTGTTGATGACTCCAATCGATCCTCGATATGTTGACGAAATTGAATGTTTAAAGTCGGTGGTAGGCTTAAAACACGGTCCGAAATCGTACTGAATGCTTTCTCCGAAAATTATTTGCAACAATTATTTCAGGAGCCCGCTCGAAGTGTAAATGTTTGCGAAAATATTGATGACCTGTCAGCAACAAATAATCATGACGGATGCGGGGATTAGTGACAAGACCGTTGTAGTAAGGCTAAATACCTTAACATGCAAATCCATCAAAAACAAACCCAAAATATTACTTATAATCCGTCTTGATTGCAATTTTTTTTTATTCATATGACCGGTTTCGGTTCATTCAGAACCATCTTCAGATCTGATATTTCGGTTACAGGAGTAATCCGTCCAAATCCAGCAAGTTTCACATGTTGCGTCACATGTTCTGAATGAACCGAAGTCGCTCATATGAATAAAAAAAAATGTTGCAGTCAGGACGGATTATAAGTAACATTATAAATCACTGACTGCTGCTATCCCATAAGACATTATGTCTGTTTTTGCAAGCCCAAAATATATCTATTTTAAAGACCAGACAAATCTTCCCCCGACTTGTTCCTAAGAGACAGTCTCTACTCTTTCCAATATAATTGTAAAAGCGTACACTTGATGTGGTTTAAATTTAAACAACTAGTACTGGCGGTATTTGTGAGGTATATATCAAATGAATGAATGTGAGATGGTACTGGTAGACCACAGTACAAAAAACAGATCAGAACAAAAAAAATGGTTCAAATGGCTCTGAGCACTATGGGACTTAACATCTGAGGTCATTAGTCACCTAGAACTTAGAACTACTTAAACCTAACTAACGTAAGGACATCACACACATCCATGCCCGAGGCAGGATTCAAACCTGCGACCTCAGCGGTCGCGCGGTTCCAGACTGAAGCGCCTAGAGCTGCTCGGCCACTCCGAGGTTAGAACACTGTTGCAGAAACAATGAAATGTCTAGAAGGATGCAAAATCTCCAAGACTGCTAATGCTTTAACAAGCTCGAAATTTAGCGCGGACTGCAATGCGAGATGCTATTAACGGTCTCCATAACGAAACTCTGTTTCGGATTGTGGCAAAAAATCCAAAGAGATGTTAGTCGCAACTAAAATGAAACAACGGTAAGACAGAATAAATATTTTCACTGTGGTAATGTTACCAATACAGTGCCACTAAAGGGGAGTTACTGAACAAGGTTTTCCGAAGTTCCTTCGCCAAAGAAGAAGTAGTAAATGTTCCAGAACTGAATAAAGAAGAGCTGTCAACATCAGTTATAAGTAGAAAGCCTTTGAGTAGCGAAGCCCTCTTGAAGGCAAGTCCTCCTCGAGAGCATACTGATACGAAAACTCCGATCTTAAGTTACGAACTTGCTTCATGCTGCAGATGAAAAATAGGTCAGCAGCTTATCTTACAATTCAAGTAAATCGTTGTAGCTCCGTCATAAGTTGCATTGAGGAGCATCATTTTTTAATTCTTGATCGTGACTAGCTTCGGGCACCTGTGCCCGTTTTCAAAACATCCGTACCTTTACATTTGACAGATACAGCCGACAGCTTATGTACGAAATCTCTCCCCGCAGTGATCAAAGCGGCGTTATGGCCAGCTCAGCAATAGTTAAATACAGGAAGTCGGAGGGACATTAGACAACTAATTTTAGCAATCATATACAGCCACTCGTTCGAGTAAAGACCCATACCTAAAGACTGGAAAGTTGTGGAGATTACAGCAGTACTCAAGATAGGAAATAGGAGAAATCCGCTGAAATGGAAACCATCGCTGACGTCGATTTGCAGTAGTATTTATGAGAATGCACTGCTTTCGAGGATTATGAATTATCTAACGAAAACGGCATATTGACAAGTAGTCAGCACGGACTCAGAAAAAGTTTTTCTTGTGAAACACAACCAGCTTTTTATTCACACGAAGTAACGACTGCCGTCGACAGGGACTCTCATATTGATTCCATATTTCTAGATTTCCAAAAGGGTTTTGAAACGATCCTCAAACGTGACTTCTCTTCAAATTACGTTCCTATGGGGTATCGTCTCAGTTGTGCGACCAGATTTGTGATTTCTTGACAGAGAGGTCGCAGCTTGCAGTAACTGACGCGAGGTCATCGAGTAAAACAAATTATATCTGTCGTTCGCCTAGAAATTATTATTGGCCCTCTGGTGTTCACAATTTACGTATATAAACGATTTAGGAAACGACATGCGCAGTCCTCTTATACCATCTGTAGATGATGCTGTTATTTACAGTGCGGTCGCTGAAGTCCACAGAAGATCAATACCTACTGCAAAATTATTTACACAAGATATGTGTATGATGCGAAAAGTGGCAATCGACTTTGTTTATAGGAAACTAGATGGTGGTTAAAAAATATTACGTCAATAAAATACAAATTCAGTGTCAGTATGTAATCACGTTTGAGTCCACAGGCACTAAATTCCTTAAATAGGACACTTTCACATTTTACTGTGTAGACAATTCTTTCATTTTTCAATAAACACTTCATTTCTTCGTCAACACTTTGTGCTCCTTGTGTTTCTTGACCTGTAACTTACTTGATTTTACAACGTTGACCGTTTTAGTTCAGCAGTTACGCTGTTGTATCTTATTGTATTATGTATACTATTAAGGTGAAAAAAATCGCATACGCGTTGCACTATTTTCACTTAACATGTCGACTGAACACTTGTGAGATTTGCATACTTATTCTGGCAACACCAGCCATGACTTTGTTCTTCTGTGCGGATGCACACATATTCCCCGAACTCTTACGGGACTTGGTTAGAATGTCTTCCGCGAGTAACGAGTGTGTTGGGGTGGGATACTACAAATGTAGTGTGTGGACATACAAGGTGAGAATGTGGGTCTCGCGGGTGGCGTGCGCGAGATAGTCCCTGCAGTCGCGCTGTCCTCTGTGCACTCGGTGGCTCAGATGGATAGAGCGTCTGCCGTGTAAACAGGCGACTCCGGGTTCGAGACCCGGTCGGAGCACACATTTTCATCTTTCCCCGTTAATATATTTCACGGCCCGTTAGCAGGTGAAGGTATTAATATAACTCCAACTTTGTGAGATTTGTTGTCTGCCCACGAACTGTGGTACACCTATATACTCTTTACTAAGGACGCCATCGCATGTTGTTTTTCCCCACAATGTGAAAGCGCAAGTATTTTTGGTGTGATCCGCCCATGGCTTGTGTTATAGTTCTTGCCAGCAGGTTGCTAGTTAATACCAAATATGCAAAATTTGTCACCTACTAATGTTTACCCCAAATATTTGAAGATATGAAAGAAAACATTCTACGCAGTAAACATCTACTCTGAAGTCTTTTCGAAATGACAAGTACAGAAGTCTAACGAAAACAGTCCCATTATTGGTGTTGAATCGTTTAAATCATCTATAGCTTTCGTTCTGCTTGTGAATTGCTCCGCTATTTGTTGCAGTGTTTCACTTGTTCCCGATATCTGAAGAGCTCACCTGAGCACGTTTCCTCCCTGCACATGACTCAGCAATGCTGTCCGCAACCTCTGAATTTTCGAGAGAGTAGCTAGCTACTACTTGTGAACTCAATCGTAGTGTTTGTGTAACACAAGTGTTATGCCTCCTAGGACCATTACTGTCACCACTAAGTTTGCTACCCTCCGTGAAAGTGAAGTAGAATTACAGTATGGGTTGAATGTACAATCTAATGAGCACAGAATGTGCACTGAGAGTAAACCGATGAGAGACGAAAGTAAATGACAAGCAGCATAAATGAGAACATAGAGAAACTTAACTTCAGAGTTGGGGATCACGAAGTAGACGAAGTGAAGGAATTCTGCTATCTAGGCAGCAAATAATGCATGATGGTGTATGGGGAAAGGAAAAAGTCGACTAGCACTGGCAAGAAAAAGCATTTCTATCCAAGAAAAGACTATAGCATGAAACATAGGCCTAGGTTAAAAAATACATTTCTGAGAATGTGCTTTTTGAGCACAGCATTGTACGGTAGCGAGACATGGACTGTGCGAAAACCGGAGAAGAAGAGAACTGAAGCATTTGAGATATGTACTGAGTAGGTAAGGAATGAGGGAGTTCTTCGCAGAATCGGCAAGGATAGGAATATATGGAAAACACTGACAACAAGAAGGGACAGAATGATAGGGTATGTGTGAAGACTTCAGAGAATAACTTCCATGGCACTAGAGGAAGAAGTAGAGGATGAACTGTAGAGGAAGTCAAATATGAAAATACGTTCAGAAAATGAGGAGGTAGCTAGGAACAGCTGCTCTGAGACGAGAAACTTTATACCGGAGGGTTCGTGGCGGGCGCCATTGAAGCAGTCGAAAGACTGATTACTAAAAAAGAAGGTGGTCTATTACTCCACCATATCGTGGGACTGTCTTTATTGGCGTTATTAGGTTACAGTTACACAAAGTAGATATCCGTCAGAGACAATGTATCACGTTTGCACCGATCAAGGATTTAATCCTACAGTTGGACAATTTATGTTTGTCTGGACAGTTGTCTTCCGCAATAATTGCTGTTTCGACAATAATGCCTTCTAATCAGCCAGTATATTACGATCACCTAGCTGATAGCCATTATGTGGTACATCCAACTCTGTCGCGGGTAACAGCGGTGATGCGTCGCGGCGTGTAAACATTGAGACCTTGGTAGATCGCAGGAGGGAGTTGGCACCACATCTGCCTCATAAGTCAGATAATTCCCGTCAATTCCCGGGAGTGAGGTGATGAGCTCTGACGCCACGTTCAATTCATCCGATGTATTCGATCGGGTTCAGATCTGGTGGAACTCGCCACTGTTTACCTCGAACCACCCCATCTCACTCCTGGTCTCGTGACATGACGTATTATCTTGTTAAAAAATGCCGGAAACATGATCATCATGGAGGGGTGTACGTGGTTTTTAAGCCCTGCACGATACTCCTTGGCCATCATGGTGGCTTCCACCTTCAGTCGTAGTTGCCGATACCGCGGCGTCAACATTGTCAAATGCATGTGTCAGTAACTGCGGAGGTCCATCGTTAGGAATTTTCAGTGCACTGTGTGTTCAGACACACTTGCACCCTGCTGAATATTAAATTCTGATTTTTGTTCCACCACACTTCGCGCCTGTCCTGTTTTACCAGTTTGTCGATCCTACGATGTCCGACATCTGTAATGAGGGGTCGCCGCCCAACCGCACGACGTCTGGACGTGGTTTTACCTTGGTTTCAGCAAGTGTTGAAGACACTCACCACAGTACTACTTGAACATTCGACAAGTCGTGCAGTTTCCGAAATGGTCGTGCCTAGTCTCCGGGCCATCAAACTCCTCCCTCGGATAGCGCGCCTTCCCCTTCCACCAATGGACAGAACGCTCAGTGATACGGCATGCATCCTGCGTGTGTTTGACTAGCAGTCATTCCTCGATAGGTAACGCTGATATCGGCTGGATAGGTTTTTATCGACAGTAGATCGATGGTCATAATGTTCTGATCAGTGTATATGGAGGTTAGTGTATAACGGATACAACAGTTTCTGATACACAAAGGATAAGAAATTTCTGAAAGAAAGAAAGGTACAGAAAACTACACTAAATTAATAGAAATATTTTGATCCACTTACTGTGTCAGTGCGTCTCTTTCTTGCCTACATCATCAAAAAGTTTTGTGGAAGCACCGAAATTGAATCGATAGTTAGTGGCTGGAGTTGTGGATTCATTTTTACGTTAAGTTCAATGCACATATAATGACGGTATATCATAATCTACTTAAACTTATTATCGTGTTAACTTTATCAATAATTAAGTTTTACTTGTAAATCTAATAGTTGTTTACTTATATGAGATATGTTATTTTCGTGTTGCAGAATCCGCAATCAAGGGAAATAATCTTGCGTTATTTTTTAGATGCACTATGTTGCTGTCTTGGCTCAAATTAAAAACAAATATTTGCCTTAAAATCTAAAACTCGCTATCAATTTAGGACTGTCATCTGCCAAAGAACAGAGAAACTGCTTCAATTTATGCCCCAAAGCACTGCTAGACGGAAACTGTTGCTGACCATAAGGTACTGACCTACAGCCGCAAAGAAAAATTGTGAACTATGTTCAACGTGGCTACTGCCTTAGTATTGAGAGGTATCATCAACAAACATGGTATTTCGTCAACTTTTTTATAGCAATTTTTTACAGCACACATACTGATTAACGTCATTTGACGTTACCAATGTTTTCTTTTTCTCTCAACGTAGCGCAAAACATAACACTCTAACCAAAAACACACTTTACACACACATCAAAGGCTTAACAGTAGTGCAGGATCGGCTAGAGCCTATTAAATGTTTTGTGACTAATATGGAGTATGTCAATAGTAAATTAAAGATGTTTCTGTTGAACACCTCCTTCTATTGCATTTAAGAGCATTTTCATAGAGACTCTTAAAATTATTATGTTAGGCTGCTGTTCCTTAATATTAGTGCTGACATAGAAGACTATTTCTTGTTGCGAAGTCATTTCACTACATTTCAGTTAAATGAAATGTACAGCATCGGTTTATTTCCGCTCCCAAGAGACTTTCCTCTTGGGACGCTTAAAATACGACTAATAGAATGTAGTATGACACGATCTCTCCGTAGAAGGCAGGGGAGACGAAGAAACATTACATTGATGAAATCCTTATTTCACTACGTTGCGTATGTTTTAGATGGGTGCGATGAAGTTCCCTCTCACATACAGTGTCACGAATAAGTCCAGTTATCTCATAGTTGAAATGTAAACTATTCGTGGACCTGTTGCATGTAATGAGAAACGAAATTAACACAGAGAATGTTGCAATGAATTGTCACACATCCATTCAGTTATCTTCATAACGTCATCATCATTACATTATGATTAAACTACCCCGTGTGTGCAGTAGGGACGAGAGGGTGAGAAGCTCTAACAATTCAGTTACGCCGTTGCTGTCGTAATTACTCTCAAAGTTTGGGTGTGTACAACTAGCAAACTTGCTACAGTATCAAATCATGATACGACAGTCTAATATACCTAGGACAAATGAATTAATCTCTTTCAGTATCTCTTTCTTCAGTGATTACTTCAACTATGAAGTTTGGACTCACTTCAAACAGTCCCAAAGACATTATGCTATAACTAAGAGTGTTTATTAGGTCCTTAAATGCAAAGAATTGCACTCTGGTCACGGAGTATATCCAAGCAGCCGCTCGTATCTTTTTCTTTCCTGCGATGGGTACAGTATCTTACATTGCTGGGAAAATGCAACACCTTCAAGGACTAGGACGGGCAACGGCGATGCCGCAGTGGACAAAACGGTTCCTGTAAGATCACCGAAGTTAAGCGTTGTCCGGTGTGACTGGCACTTGGATGGGTAACCATCCAGCCGCCATGCGCTGTTGCAATTTTTCGGGGTGCACTCAGCCTCGTGATGCCAGTTGAGGAGCTACTCGACCGAATAGTAGCGGCTCCGGTCAAAGAATACTATCATAACGATCGGAAGAGCGGTGTGCTGACCACGCGCCCCTCCTATCCGCATCCTCAACTGAGGATGACACGGCGGTCGGATGGTCCCGATGGGCCACTTGTGGCCTGAAGACAGAATGTTTTTTTTTCAAGGACTAGGTATTACAATTAGTAACAACTTAAATTGGAAGGAACAAGTAGAAAATGCGAGTGGGGAGGCAAACCAAAGACTGCGTTTTAATGGCAGAACATTTAAAAAATGTAACAGATCTATTAAAGACACTGCCTACGCTAAGCTTGTCCGTTCTCTTCTGGAGTACTGTTGCGCGGTCTGGGATCCTTACCAGATGGGATTAACGGAATACATCGAGAAAGTTCAAACGAGAGCAACACGTTTTGTATTAGCATGAAATAGGGGAGGGAGTGTCACTAGCGTGATTTAGGATTTGGGGTGTACATAATTAAAGCAAAGGCATTTTTCGTTTCGGCAGAATTTTCTCACCAAATTTCTGTCACCAGCTTTCTCCTAAGAATGCGAAAATGTTTCGTTGACGCCAGTGTACATATGAAGAAACGATCGTTGTAATAAAATAAGGGAAAGCAGAGCTCTTACGAAAAGATATAGGTGTTCGTTTCTTTCGCACACTGTTCGAGAGTGGAGTAATGGAGAATTATTATGAATACGGTTCGATGAGCCCTCACGCACTTAAGTGTGATTTGCGGAGTATCCATGTAGATGTAGATGTGTGTTCATTGACACCAGGGTATAATATGTCCTAACGGAAGGGTTAGAGTGTTAGGCATTAATTTGTCATGGTCATCGGCAATCAGATGGCACCCAACAGTCCTCCCTGTACACCTTCTGTTTTGACTCTGCGGGCAGTAACTATGCTGAATTTAGAGACGAACAGTATTTGAAACAATCATTCTACGGCACAACCGTGCCCCATCCGACGAGTATGTACTCCTGTTGAATAGCATTAGCCATTTCAACGGGGTCGCATTGTGGGCCTGTGGGAAGTTGGGAGGGCATATAGAGGTATTGCTGCACATGTTGGGCACAATGATCCTGTGGTGGGTCACTGCTTTCAACAGTGATCAGTTGAACATTACTTCATCTGTAGACCAGTTTCTGAACGTCCTCGTAGTACAGACGCAGGACAAGACCGGCCCATGGCACGATCAGCAGTGGCCGGTCGATCATCCAGGGACGAAATCGGGTCACTTGTTGCATTTACTGTGTCATCAGGGACCATTGCGAACCGTCTGCTGGCTGCAGCATTATGAACAAGTGTGCATCTGACCAGAATGACACTACGACACCGTGAAGCCTCTTTACTCCGGTTCGAGAAAGAGGTGGCTGGGGAGCAGAATGGCGCTCTGTTGTCTTTCGTGATGAATGTAGGGGCTGTCTGTAAGCGAGTGGTCGACTTACATGGCCAGGCGTAGGCCTAGTGAGGCGCCTATTCCAGGGGTGGTTGGGAGGTGGCCAGTTGTAGCACAGACGCATGTCTCCTTTACTGATATTAACTTTTCTTCACCTAGAACATTTTTTTTTTGTAGGATAAGTCATTTCGAGGCATTCATTTTTCTCAAGTCAAAACAAACAACATCGGATGCTCTACGAAACTTTTCGGGTTTTTCGGATCGATTGATTAATTGCGTTCTTAAGATGGCTGAGTCGGTCGTCGAAATATTGTACGTAAAAGGCAAATAACTTGGCAGAATATCTGGAAGCGCATTGTTACTCTACGAGATATTTTGCTGATGATGCAGCCGTATATTGAGTAGACCGGAAATTAGAAAATGGTAGCAAAATGCAGGATCTGCAGAATACTAACGCTTGGTGAAAGAATTGACGACTGATCCTCAACATTAACAAATGTGACGTACTGTGCATGAGTTTGCGGAGACACCCGTTACTGTATGATTGTAGGATTCCTGAACAGTCGTTGAAATCAGCCACATCAATTAAATGGGGTGTGTTGTTATATTCGTACGGAGTTATTTACAGTGGAAAAAAATCGCACTAAAGGTAGACGCCAGACTGAGATTCACTAGAAGAATACTCAGGAAGCATAGTCCTCCCAAGAAGGAGGTAGTTTACAAACCACACGCTCGTAGTTGAATATCGCTCGATTGTGTAGGAACCGACCCAGGAAGGATTGATTGCGCCCATGGGGGTCCAAGGAAGAGCAGCGTGTTTCTTCACAGGTACGTTCTGTAAACGCAAAAGCGTGAAGGAGATGTTCATCCAAATCCAGGGGTTGAGAGGCATTGTTTATCACGGTACGGTTTACTGTAAATATTCCGTGAGCGTAATTCCCTAGAACCGTGAACAAATATATCGGTGCCTCCTACGTAAATCTTGCAAAAACACCTTGAAAGCAATATTAGAGATGATCGACCTCACTCAGTGAGTAATTCGTAATCCTCCACACCCCTAGCGACTGGAAAAGGAAATAAGGCAACGGGGGTGGGAGGGGGGTGGGGCGTGTGGTTAGGGGAGGGTATGTAAGTTACAGTAGTACACAAAGTACATCCGCCTCACGTCATCTGATGCCTTGCGGATTATAGATGACGATATAGATGTAGATGATTACAGAATTGTGACTGCAGTTGTTTTTGCGGGAGAAGTTACAATCCACCAGCCAGTGTTTACGGGCCTCAAGTTCCTTAGCTCCATAGACAATGTGCTAATGGTTTCATATTTTCTGTGTTTCTGTGTTTCTGTGTTTGTAACAAGTTCTGCATTGTGTACTGTCTTTTCCTATTGTATTTACAATCTGTTGCAAAATTAAGGAAGTCACCACTCACTTGATAATAGAAAGATTGTTAGTAACTTATGAGTGAGCCTGTTTCATTATACTGTGCACAAACGACAACTGTTTACAATGTACCACAGTGGGTACGTGATGTCGAGTCGAACAATTAGATATAAAACACTTGTGGTCTATCAATCTGGGAAACTGCTTCGAATTGGCCTACACCTATTAGTGACTATGAATATGGGTTGTGACCACCCTTCACCTACATACGTGCAGGAACACTGCTTCAAGGTGTCTGGATGTCTGCAGAACAATGACAGATAATTCACATGCACATTCATCAATAGTTACTAACGTATTCCAGAATTAATACGTTACATACAAGCTGCCTTCTCTCTGTAGCATAACAATGATAATAATAGTCAAACAACTGAAAATCTCGATCACTGTTTGAAGACTGCAACATTATGTAACTTTTACTGTTATAAATAAACTGCTCTCGGATTAACCATGTATCAACAAAGTGTTCATTTTAAGCCATCCGCTGCTTTTCTAAACACATTAACGTATCAGTATGTTAATATAGTGGGAACTCATAAGACTTAGCTGTACGTACTTCTGAATATCTCCAAAAATGTTTGAAGTATCTATAGAGCTGACTCTCTCACAGCAGTCAACTATTGTTATTCTGAAGGTCATATAAAATTTAATTTCAACTGAATATCAACTGCTGGATGGGACATGACCAATAATTCGCAGATCCGTGTGTAATTTAAACGACTTAGTAGTGTAGATGGCCGTGACTGGATCTGAAATGAACGGACGCAGATACAAATGGCGACTTTCCTGCATAGGAACGCGTTCTATGGAGCATACGACCACTGAGACGAATCTTACAACTCAATAATCATCAATTAAAATCGCTACGCCACAACATTTTTCTACTCTTGGCACGTATTAAATTGTCAACTAGCTCTACTTTGCCTGCCTAAAAATTGAAGCCATTACGATGAAGTGCTGTAATTTCCCTTAGTTACACAGTGTCTCTGGAGTGCATCACATATATGTCAAAAACTCATAGAGAGGACATTTAAGTCAGACAGGATCAGGTGATCATGACTCTGAAATTGTAGCTGAGTTGTTTCATCCATTAATATTGTACGAGGGTTGTCCAGAAAGAAGTTCCGATAGGTCGCGAAATGGTAACCACTGGGAACATCCGGTGAAGCCTTGCACAGATGTGTTTGGCAGTGTCTCCAGTACGCCCGTCGATCGTGTCGCGTCGATCTTTTCAATTTTGAGTGAACAGTGAGCACGTAAAGATGCTTAGGGAATAGCGTCTCCCGCCAAGTAGGAGGGCCTGGTTAGAGATTTCGCCTGTGTCCTGTAGCGCACATAACACAGCTGTCGAGCAGTTCCTTCTTCATGCCAATTCTCGGCTGCACACTGCAGGGGCAACGAAGACGCTCCTGCAGCGTTTCTGGTGAGAAGTGTTTGATCACTCACAATACAGTCCGTAAAGACCAGTGCAGATAACTGGCCGAAAGCACGGGCGGCTGCTTTATATGTTGAGGATATTGTATAATTGATACAACAGTACGACAGAACACGGAGTGGCGACCATGTAGAGAAGTAGGTGGAAGGTGTACCTAACTGTTGCAAATAAAACGTTTCTGGTTTTCATTGTGGTTTCCATTTCGTGACCGATCGGAACTTACTTTCTGGACAACCCTCGTATAAGTAATCCAGCTCTGAGCTCTTTCATCTCATATGGTCAGCATGACCAGCGACTAGTCCAGTGTGACTCACTGAGAGTCTCTCTCTGACGTTAGGGAAGAAGTATAATGTTTGCCTTCCACTGGCAGAGTGCTCCTTCTCCCTTGCTTAAATCCATAACACGCTCTCTCATGCAGTAAATTGCTTACGCGAGTCACTAGTATTTCGTTTTCAAAATGTGATATGTTTTTGTTCATACCAGATGGCTGCTCTTTCTCTCAGAGACAGGTCAATATTCAGGACTCGAAACCGCCAGATAGCGTCTTGTTCAAATCAAGAGAATTTGGTTGCAAAGGCATCATAGTTCACTCCCATTCTCCACGAACAGGTGTAGTACGATTCTGACACTGTAATACAAACAGCTATCCTGATGGAAAATCCCAACGTCATCGGGGAAGATTTCAAGCTTAACGGATGTAAGTGGTCCTCAGAAATGTTCACCCACAGTATAACAGTACCTCTGCTGGTTTGTGTCCTTGTCACCGTGCATGTTTCGAGCATCCGCCCTTGTGGAGTAAGGTGAATCCAGACGCAACCATAGACATGGTGTAATAAGAAATTTGATTCGTACGACAAGTTTCCATCTATCTACGGTCCACTCTCTATGTTCTCGTGCCCCCCACAGTCATAATGGACAACGACGTCGGTGAACATGGCAGCACTTAGGCGATATCTGCTGCGAAGTCCCATGTTCAACAATGTCCGCATAACCGCATGCTCCGAAACCCGCCAGCACCAGCGTTGTACTCTGACGTCAGATCTGCCACAGACTTCCGCTTGTCCTCTTTCATAGACGCAGAAATCTTCTGATCACGTTTGGTCATGAGGTGCGTGTGGACAACTCGTTGTGTCCCGGTTCTCTGACCACTTCCCATAGATGCTCACCGACAGTAACAAGCGAACAGCCGACCAGTTTCACCGTCCCCGAGGTCCTCTTTCCCAGTCTTCGGACCATGACAATGGGCCTTTTGTCGAAGTCACTTACGTCAGTGGATTACACTTTTGCCATTTTCTATTCGTATCATCGCTAGACTGTCTATTTGTCTCTACTTCACTTATATATACCGCAAGAAATAAAAAGTTGAACAACCCAGAAAACATGGTCAAATATCAACGTCATTTCGTACAAGCACACACCAGCGGTGGGTATGCTAATGGTCAGAGATACATACAATTTATTTATTTGCGCATTTGCAGTTTCGGTCTCACTGCTATTATCCAGTGGTATACGGCAATTGTTTTTTAGCACCTGTCAAATCTAAAAATTGTGTGACATGTTCACAGCTCATCGTAATACATGTTTGATGTTTTTAGATCTGGCTTGTGCTAAAGCATAATCATTTGCAGTTTTCCACCTGATAATGGACAGAAGGAAGAATTTGCTACTGTGCAAATAAAACGATTTTAAAGTCTATGGTGAATATAATATATTTAAAAATTTTACATGATTGTGGATGCTAACCAGGAGAAGTTAATCAGAACACATTACTGTTTTCTGTGATTAATGTTGTTACGAGGCCTTATTACGGTATATAAGGGATGTGAACAGCGTTAGATGCTGAGTTATCACTTTGAAGGACACAGAGTTGCCACATACTCGAGTGAGACGTTGTTATCAATACCTGAGACACTTTGAAAGGTGTCTCTTTGTGGATCTCCATTTGACCAGCTGTTCGATCGTGCAGTACGCAGTGTGTGAGACATTCGAATCTGTCAGTGAGGACATTCCCAATGGGAATGTGAGGGCAGGCTTACTGGTCTTTACTGGTTTGGTCGGCCAAGTCTTTTCACTACGACGAAGATCGCCATATTGTGCACCAAAGAAACGTAAGCCTATCACATCTGCGCTTCTGATTCAAGATCATGTAATGTGCTTCTGGCAAATTTCACTGTCAACCCGCACCATTGTTTCATTGGTTCAAGAGTAGCAGAAGTTGGACTAGGCAACTGCTATCATATGGTTAGGTTTCCATTAACACGTGAATCGCATTTCTGCAGCAGCCCAGATGATCATCGTCGACCAGTACGGCAGCAACTTGGGAGAGGTCCGATTCTTCCATTGTTTTTGGCCAAACACAGCGGTGTTTTCCCTGGCGTCAGGGTGTAGTGACGCATCGGGTGTGACGTCACGTCACTGCTAGTGGTGATTGGGGGAAAACTCTGGCGACCCAAAGTTGTCACGGTCGTCCTGCGTCCTCTGTGGTACCTCTCTCGGTACAGTAGTGCGGTGCCATTTGTCAACATGATACTGCTCATGTCATTGTGAACTGGCTGCGTGACGTTGGAGCATTCTCCTGGCCAGCAAGGTCCAATATCCGTTTCTAATAGTACATCTGTGGGGCCAGCTTAGATGTCGTATCCGTTCCAGTGGCAGTATCCAAGATATCCAGGACCAGTTACAACAGCTGGAGGCCAGATTGCCCGAATCAGTACACATAACCAGGATGGAGGAGGCCCACTATAATACTGGTAATTGGGCTCATACTGCCAAGTTCTCTGAAAATGGAACCCGATTTTGTGATCACGCAAACAACATTACATGCAGTCTTGTACGCAGTACTGGGGTAAGGTGGCCTGGGAGTCGAACTAATGGAACACATAAGCGTTGAATGTCGTTCGTATGAAGATTTTTTATTAACACTTCCAGAAAGACAACTTCATTAATTACGCCTACAGGACCATGACACATTAATACAAAACTTAAATAAATTTACTTAAATGCTATTACCGATAATCGACCAACAATTCATCAAATATTTCGGTGAGATCAATTACCAAAAATAGTAGAGTTAATTCACATACTTGCTTCAACTCTCCAAAAGGCATTCATGTGAACATTAAGTATGAAGATTTAAATTTAGGACAAATTTACTCTCTTTCCAAAAATTTGCATGTGTTGTGTGCTACTCGTTACTATCGTTTAAATATTTATAGCAGGTTTTAATAAGAGAAACAATATAATACTTCACCAATTGAAGTTAAAGTAATGTCTTCAAGGGTTCTGAGAAAACAGTCTTCAAATAGGAAGCCTCCAAAGATTTCTTGAATGTGTTTGACTAAAATATGTCAAATAACTGAGCTTTGCCGGAAAAAGGGTTCATTAAAAGGGAAAACAGTTAAGGCTATGTGATCCTGACGAACAGACCAGAAATTACTTAGGGCAGGCTTTATACGTTACTCACCACACTCTTTTTCTATGCAACCAGTGGGAACACTTCCAAAGGCACAAACATACCGTGTTGGCTGGATGAATATATAAGTAATTTTTAAGTTCACTGGTGTCCAAAATTAAACAAAAAGCCGTTATTTCCGCGTCCTGCATCTAATTCACAATATAATCTTCCAGACAGTCAACAGATGTCCGTACGGTCATGTTCTGCACGGAAGATGGCATTCTGGTCGAGGGACAACCACGTCGGTAATGACGTCGGGGCACCCATCAAACAGGGTAGTGTTTGCATGGTAATCCCACATCCACAGTCACCGTGTAAACAATCACAGACGGTGCAGTATAGCACAGAGAAAACGCCCACCAGGCTCTCTGATGTGGAGGGCCGTAGAAAGAATGGAGGGAGGCCAGCCGCAAAGTGATGTGGCCTGATGGCTAAATGTGAATCGTTCTGTTTATCTCTCACATTAGGTGGTAGTAGATAGAGACTGAAACTGTATTCCGAAGACCAGGGCAGGGCCGACCACGTGTGATCAGAAAGAGAGCACTGTTATTTGACTGTAAGGGCACAACGATACCACCTTAGTACTGCACGGCAGCTGGCATCAGACCTCGAAGTATTCACTGCACGTGCTGTGTCGAAGCAAACGGCGTACAGAAAGCTTCGGTAGAGTGGTCTTCATTGTTGGAGACCCGCTGTATGTGTAACTCTGATACGTCTTCGCGGAAGGGAACGTTTAGAGTAGAGTCGTCAATGTGCCACTTGGACAGTCGAACAGTGGGTCAATGTTCTTTCCACAAATGAGTCCCGATTTGGTATGGAGAGTTATTCTCGACGGATCCGTATCTGGAGGGAACGTGGAACAGGATTCAGGGACCTAGTCGTGGAAAATAACCGATTTTGAGGAGAATGGTGTGGCTAGGGATTATGTTCACCACTCGAACTCCTCTTCCTGAAACTTTACGGGTGAATCGGCAAGGTTTAACTGCTGTCAAATATCGTGACGAGATCTTGGGACCTCATGTACAGTTATTGCGAGGTGCCCCCGAGCCCAGAGTTTTATTGATAAAAGATAACGCTCGACCTCAGGGTGGTTATGTTTTCTTGGAACCGAAAGATACTGCATTTATGGTGTCCCCCGCTCGCTCTTCTGATTTGAGTCCTATAGAGCATAACTAGCATACACTAGGGATACAGGCTGCATCATGTTAGCATCCACTAACTACTTTCGAAGACTTGAGAGCAGCTCTGCGAGAAGAATGCGTTATTGCTTCAACAAAAGATTGATGACAACATTGACAGCATGCCCCATCGTTATCAGGCCGTTGTTGCTGCCAGAGGTGGGCGCACCCCAAATTGTGCACATTAATCAGTTGTCTAAATGTGTGTACAAATCTGTTAAGTTGCAAAAAACGAAGAATATTTTTGTCTACTATAATGCATGTTGCAGTTTACTTTCTTCATTGTTTACATTGCTTCTAGTGTACTATCATCTGCAAGTACTGTTTTGCGTCAAAATAAATTCAACCTTCCAAAATTTCTATTTGTTGCTTTAATTTTGGACGTCAGTGTAAAAGGAGTAAAAACACAAGACATCAGACTACACGCTGGCATTACGGACAAAACAGTTGTGAGATGTTGCTGAGAGATAATAAAGTAACTTGCAAAGGCAAACACCCTCATTTACACCTGATAGTGAAGAAGTTCGGCGGCCAACCGACATTCAGCTTCAAATCACTTCGTGAGGTGCAAACAGTAAAAACATAACCGTCGCGCGGGACGGAAAACATAGGTGGAAGGAAGACGCGAACGGTTGGCTGATGAATCTCACCTATGTAAACATAAACGTGGCTTGTAAGTATAACCCACCAAAATACATGCAACAAGATTTTGTCCTCATAAGGCTCATGAGCTTTCGGGCTCCAAATAATTATAGAAAGCAACATGGCGATTTCGTATATAACGTACCAAACGAAAAACACTTTGAACGTCCTAAATAATGACACATTAAACGTTAAAAACATTTACGAAACCACAATAATTTAAAACACACTTTCAAATTACAACTCTATGACAGTTACCAAATGCAGGCTACTATCTTTTCATACGAGCGACACGCTCCTCAAACTGCCTGGCCACACACAGGAAAAAAGAACAACAACAACAGAAGGCTGAACCGAATCCGATATAGAAGCAGCAAGGCACAAACACGCTCGCAGGAAGCGAACCAGTCACAATTATCACGCTCACAGCGGAGAGCATACCAAGTTGCCGTGTGATGACAACAAGATGTGTGGATGACGACTACCCAACGCTAGCCTCCATACGTGGTCCATCAAAGGAATATTGTGTCCACTCTGGTTTCTGCTGCAGGTCCCTTGTGTCTTGAAAACGCTCAGCCAGAAAAACTTAGAATTCACACGGGCGGCAGGACAAATAGCCAGTCCGTTGCTCCGCAGACCTGTAGCCCATGCTGCTTCACACACTTCCTCTGTCCGGAACACAGTCTCAATGGCACTCGCGGCAAACGTGCCAAGTCCCCTTCAAACAAAAAGAATGTATCCCAGGAAACGTGGAGGAAGCTATCGATCACGCAACGGTTCACCCTCCTCACACATAAAGTTTAATTTCCTTTTCTATTTTTCTGCTATGTGCTATAGCTTTTTTTTTTTTTTGTTAGGCAGTGTATTTACAATGATTTTATCTCTGAACTCTTCCATTTGGTTCGTGTTTGCACAGAAAAATAGTAATATCAGAAAACTGAGTCCGCCTTGATGCAAAATATGTTGTTATTCGTTTATTTCTTTATTCTCCCAAACTAGTTTCGGCGACAAATATCACCATCATCAGTGTGTTTTCTTAAATTTAAAACATGCAGAAAATAGCTTGGTTATACAAACGCAGTAGCACATTTTTACATTTTTACTATTCTTTTCTTGAAATATAGTTTTCTATTGACACCTTTATACTACCTTATTTATTGTATGTCACAGTATGTTTTAAGCAATTATTGTCGCTGTCTGCGACATATTTTCTGTGCGTTTTTTTTCTGTTGCCGTTATCTGCAACCATGTGAGCGGCTGTTAATAAACAAATTACTAAAAGGTGAACTTCTATGTCAGCAATTTATACTTGGGGTTGTGGTGGTATTGTGGAAACCAGTTATTTGGTGTGTACTGAGCTGTTATTTAGGTATTCGTGTACTGACGTTCGTTGGATGATATGTGGCTGCTTTTATACACAGAAAAACAAAACTTTCGCACTCTGTTTCTGATCCAGAACATTACGCCATCTTGCTGTTCGCGTGTTTCGCGAGATGTGTATCGCATATGCCGAGAAAGGCTATGAAAAACTGTAGCGCCAATTACGACGACTTCTGTTCATTACCGAGCGAGGTGGCGCAGTGGTTAGCACACTGGACTCGCATTCGGGAGGACGACGGTTCAATCCCGTCTCCGGCCATCCTGATTTAGGTTTTCCGTGATTTCCCTAAATCGTTTCAGGCAAATGCCGGGATGGTTCCTTTGACAGGGCACGGCCGATTTCCTTCCCAGTCCTTCCCTAACCCGAGCTTGCGCTTCGTCTCTAATGACCTCGTTGTCGACGGGACGTTAAACACTAACCACCACCATCTGTTCATTATTTATGTCTCTGTGTGTGATGGGGAAGTGGTTCTTTTGCGTGTGTGTGCTTTCTGTTCTGTGTCCTTGGTCAGTTCTCTCAGAGCGGTAAAGAGTGTGTTGTTACAAAGTGTTGTGTTTTAGTTTATTACATTTTTTCCTTCGACTATAGCCTTTTGCGGCCGGCCGGTGTGGCCGAGCGGTTCTAGGCGCTTCAGTCTGGAACCGCGCGACCGCTACGACTGCAGGTTCGAATCCTGCCTCGGGCGTGGATGTTTGTGATGTCCTTAGGATAGTTAGGCTTAAGTAGTTCTAAGTTCTAGGGGACTGATGACCTCAGATGTTATGTCCCATACTGCTGAGAGCCATTTGAAACATTTTGTAACCTTTTGCTTGTAGCAATTTTCTTCTGTTGTTAGTTGTCGGAATAGACTGTTACTGTTTCTCAGAATGTGTAGATCGTTTTCGATATTAGTGGGGTTATGGTTTTTGTTCATTAGATGTTCCGCAAAAGTTGAATGTGTGCTGTCACTCTTTAGGGCTCTTATGTGCCCTGTGTATCTTGTTCGGAAGTTTCCGCTTGTTTGTCCTATGTATTGGGCCTGACAGGAGTTGCAAGTGAGTTGATATATTCCAGCGTTGCTGAATTGGTCTGAGGTTTTTCTGACTGGTCTTAGTCTTTTCTGAACTGTATTGTTTGTTCTGAATGTTATTGGGATCCCTTGCTTTTTCTAGATGTTTCCTATTCTATGTGATATTTTGTTATTGTATGTTAGTGTGTACCATCTCTCTCTTTTTTCTGAGGTGGTGTGGTCTGCTGTGTTGTCTGTGTGTACTGCATGTTTCCGTTTTACCTTGTTGTTGAGTTTGTTTATGATGTCTGTTTTGTAGTCGTTTTCAACAGCTATTTGTTTGATTATATTTAGTTCCTGTGTGTAGTTTTTTGGTTTAAGAGGTGTTCTGTTTATCCTGTGGAGCATGTGTGCAAAACGAATAACAAGGTGTTTTGCATCAAAGTGAATTCAATTTTATGATATGACAGTGTATTTTCCTTACTCGTCAATTGCTCGCAATGCCACCAGGCGGCATTCAGTCTCTCATTGGTCACTGATCACACTGTTTTCGCTCTTCAGTGTAGTTAGCTTCAAAAGAAGGCCTAACACTTTTCTCACTACATAAAATAGCTTCCCAACGTGGGTCTAACAGAAATCTTCAGTGCAAGAACTGACATGTTTTTGCAACACCACTGTTCAGTGTGCCAAATACGGACAATGAATCAACGACTGTACGTATGGAGCTGAACGCACAGTGAATCTTTGGTGGAAGAAACGCCCAGTCCACCTACTTCCCCACCCCCCTTTCGCGACCGGACACGGTATTGGCACCAGAGCGGACTCGGGCACGCCGCCGGCAACTCGCGGACGACAGCTGGGTGGCGTGCCCCTAGCGCGACTGCAGCCCAGCGTAGCACTACTACACGGCGCGTCACGGCTGCCGGCGCAGCCGCAAGCTATGGCACGCGGTGGCCGTGGCACGCGCGGACCGGGACGGACCCGCTTCGCATTAGCGCAGCTGCTGCCTGCGCCGCTGACGCAATCCGGCGCATTCCGTCGTTCCACGGCTTCAGCGTTTAACGGCGGAGAAACCGATGCTTCCGCCAACTACACTTTCGATGATATTTGACGACAATCCGCCACGAACGAAACTATTCTAACGCGGTTGCCAAGTGGTATTAGAACGGATGGTACTACCACATTTATCAGACACACGAGTAACGAGTAAAACTTCTCCCACCCCACACCCGCTCTGGTTCATTATAGAATCGAACTTTTATGTATAAACACCTTCCCTTCAAACATCTAATTACCTTAAACTTGAAATAAATATTTGACGTTTTATTTATTTAGTGTATGGCTAATACAGACGTATCATAAAATTAAATTACATGTACAAATGTACATATTTGACATTAACCATATAAGTGTGAAAATTTTTAGAGAAGATCAATGAAGTTGAGACGGACGGAATAGTACAAAAACTTATCTAGTTTCCCCATTTGGAATTATGTTTAAAGTTTGTTGGAAATCACTCAGTGTTATAACGGTACTTGTATTACGTAACCATTACGGCACCTCACCTTAACCTCTCGATACCAGCAATATTCTACTGTGTTTCTGTAAAATAGTTAACATTTTTCTGTGACAACATTCAGATTTGATTTCATTAATGTAGAGGTACTTTGATACATCGATATGTTTTTATTGCAATGATATTATTCTTATGTGTATTCTTTCTTTTGTCACTATGATCTTTGACATATTTGTAACTCTGAATTTTGGGCGCGTAAGCGGTGATTAGAGAGTCAAGTCTTGGTCGTCATATTGAAAAGACGCAAATTGTAGTCAGTTTATGAAATGTGATCTTTAACATTGAGGAAGATATTTTCAAGTATGTTTTATATTGTGAAGTGATGTTGCAACAAAAGTAATAAAAAAGAAGTGCAACTTAAATTCGGAGTGCTGATTACTTCTTTACATCACCATTGTCCTAAATTGCAAAAGTTTAATCTTCAAGAATGGTTTATGAAACACATGTATAAAACTTTTGAATACCTCAGAATAACACCTAGGTCTCTTTACATCCGAGCTTGGAATCATCACTACCTAGATTTTTGACGATTGAGCCATGAGTACACAACGAGACCTGCGTGGGAAACACGAAAAGATGAGGGCCAAGTTTATCCATTATTTCAGGAAATGACTTTATTAACTACGCTCTAATGACACCTGCCACATAATATAACTTTGTTGTTGCCCGAAAATTCAATATTTAGCAGCGTGAGAAACACTACAATCATAATTAATTTTTGACCTTTGTTGTGGCAGGGTTGTGAGAGTGCTCTCCTTATGAAACACTGGATGGATATGCTCTGTGCAATTTACGTTCCAATTTAGCAAAGAGTAGTTTTTCGTGCAAGGCGATTTGCAAAACGGAGGGACCAAAGTAACTTACGCATCATGTGTCGCTGCAAAGTAACATAGCGCGATGAATCATCCAAAATACATAGGAAGAACTGCCATAGTGTTGCATAGAAGGTATCTGAAAAAATACGCAAAGAGATGAACACATTTATTCGAAGACAATAATCACATAGAAATCGCTGCAATTCATTAATGTCCCCCCAGAGATTACAAAAACCAGACATGGTTTTTAATAGCTTTATGGTCACCATAGAGATGATGCAAACTCTGTAATTGGCACCCATGCTTGCACAATTTGGTAAATTCTTGCGGTAGGGTACTACGTTCCACCACCATAGTGGTTGACATCTCCTGGATGGTCGTTGGTGCTTGTGAATGCGCCGCATTACCTCTCCCCAACGCGACCCCCACATGCTCGACATGATTCATGTCAGGCGAATGGGCTGGCCAGTCCATTCGTCCAATATCCTCTTGTTTCAAGAGTTTCCCTACCTGCGCTGTTCGATTCGGTCGTGCATTGTTGTGGTATCACGTACCAATGTCACTGTATAAGCGTCGTTACGGTGGTAACGGAATTGAATGTTTCCGTTCGGCGCCGATAGCGGTCGCACAGGATTGTTTGGACCCAACAGTGCACGCCTGCAATGCCACACCTCCAGCTCCTCTGTGCTATGGTCACCCTCTACTGCGGCGATACAGGGCAGATGGCGGCCGTCACTCAGCCCCTTTGCTCTTGAAGCCACTCGCTACGAAACATTAGTTGGTGCTTCATCCTTGTTGACATTGAGATAATTGGACTTTGTTTCTTGCTGCATTATTAGTTATGAATCTTTGAAAGCTTTTAAAAATGCAAGTTAAGTAAATCTTGGTTTGTTGCGTTATCTTGTCAGTAATCGTTTCTGCTTCTGTCCAGCATTCCTATGACAACAGTTGCCAAACCACTGTTAGCCCACCTCTCCTTACCATTGTATACCAAGTCGTACACTATAATTATCATCAATAAATGGAAAGTCAGGACGAAAGGCAACACTGAAAAGACGCATTTGGGGAGTACGCTGATGCATTAGCTGCCAAAGACTGGAAAGTTGCACAGGTCACACCACTATTCAAGAAAGGTAGTAGAAGTAATCCACTAAATTACACGCCCATATCGTTAACGTCGATATGCAGCAGGATTTTGGAACATATATTGTGTTTGAACATTATGAATTACCTCGAAGAAAACGATCTATTGACACACAGCCAACATGGGTTTAGAAAACATCGTTCCTGTGAAACACAACTAGCTCTTTATTCAAATGAAGTGTTGAGTGCTATTGACAATGGATTTCAAATCGATTCCGTATTTCTGGATTTCCGGAAGGCTTTCGACACTGTACCAAACAAGCGGCTCGTAGTGAAACTGCGTGCTTATGGAATGTCGTCTCAGTTATGTGACTGGATTTGTGATTTCCTGTCAGAGAAGGTACAACACGTAGTAACTGGCGGAAAGTCGTCGGCGTTCCCCAAGGTAGTGTTATAGGCCCTTTGCTGTTCCTTATCTTTATAAAGGATTAGGGAGTCAATCTGAGCAGCCGTCTTCGGGTTGTTTGCAGATGACGCTGTCGTTTGTCGACTAATAAAGTCATCACAAGATCAAAACAAACTGCAAAAGATTTATAAAAAATATCTGAATGGTGCGAAAAGTGGCAGTTGACCCTAAATAATGAAAAGTGTGAGGTCATCCATATGACTGCTAAAAGGAACTCAAACTTCGGTTACACGATAAATCAGTCTAACCTAGAAGCCATAAATTCAACTAAATACCTAGGTATTACAATTACGAACAACTTAAATTGGAAAGAACACACAGAAAATGTTGTGGGGAAGACTAACCAAAGGCTGCCTTTTATTGTCAAGACAGTTAGAAAATGTAACAGACCTACTAATGAGACTGCCTACACTACGCTTGTCCGTCCTCTTTTAGAATACTGCTGCGCGGTGTGGGATCGTTACCAGATAGGACTGACGGAGTACATCGAAAAATTCAAAGAAAGGCAGCACGTTTTGTATTATCTCGAAATATGGGAGAGAGTGGCACAGAAATGATACAGGATTTGGACTGGAAATCATTAAACTAAAGGCGTTTTTCGTTGCGACGGAAACTTCTCACGAAATTCCAATCACCAGCTTTCTCCTCCGAATGCGAAAATATTTTGTTGACACCGACCTACATAGGGAGGACATTGACGATCATCGACAGTGTTCCTGGGTGGATTACGTGTTCCTATCACTCTGTTCATGACGTTACGTCCAGAGTCAGTACGCAGACTGAAACTGCCCCCATTGGAGAAGAGCAAGTTACCCCACTTCCCGTTGATTCAATCCCTAAACACTTGTAACCATCGCAAATCTTTCAGTTTGCTACTCTCGCCGGTTAACATTATTATAACCGTGTATTCCTTCAACATATGTATCTTTTCAGAGGTGTATACCACCCTGACTTCATTTTTGTCAATGGCATTGCGTGGTCACATTGAACAGGGCAGGTAGAGGAGCACTTGGAAAGAGTATACTGAGCTAGTGGACTGGCCTACCCTGACTTAAATCCCATGAAGCACGTTCATGTTGGAACGCATTGGGGCTAAGTATTTCAGTGTGTCGACATGCACCAGCGACCGTCCAGCAGTTGTGAAGCACACTGGTAGAGGAATGGGACGACCTACAACAAGAACTTCTGATCAAACTTGTGGCCTGCAACTGAATACGTTGCATAACATGCATTACCGCCTGTGGTGATCACACACGGTATTACGAACAATGTAGCCTCCAGGGAACCATCACGAATCGCGGTGACTTCACTGCAATCATGATCAATGAATATAAGTACCTTTTCTGTCCGTCTCATTGCATATGTGCAGTTCTTTCTACGCATGATCCAAGTTCCATGATTTATTACTTGTCAGTGACACATCTTGCCGTCATTACTTCCGCCCTGAAATCCTTCTCATGAAACTATATTACTCACATCTCCTGAACTATGTGTTGTACGATGAAACAACTTTCAGGTATGGTCAGTAACATATATGGATATTGCCTCCAGGAGGTGTTGCGAACAGATCTTGTAGAACAGAAGTAGTAACTTAAAATCAGGTTAAATTGCATTAGGAACGTGGTGCAATCAACGACTGTGATACGACTTTCAAATAACGGAGCACAGCGATCAGTCTGCCTTTTCTTGCAGGTTTCATTCGGCAAATCTAGATTTCGGTTAGTGCCTAGCCATTATCAATGCACCATTTCATAGTATCAACGCATGTTACAGTACATCAGTCCCCTGATGTTCTTTCAAGCCTACTGATATATACAGTAGTCTTGAAAGAACGGTGACATAAACCCTAACAACAGGGGACTGACATTTAAGAACATGCATTGATACTATGAAATGATGCATTGGTAATAGCTAGGCACTATCCGAAATCTAGATTTGCCGAATAAAACCTGGAAGAAAAGGAAGACCGATTGCTCTGCTGTATCATTTGAAATAAATAAATTAAAACGTCACACCTGGTGCTACAGTTTTACTGCGTGGACAGTGAAAATGTAGTGAGCGGTAATGTTTTCTTCATTACATCATTTTTCAGGAGACGATATATCGTGAAAAAGCTTCATAAAATTTGAGATCAAGTGTAAAGTTTATTGGAAGTTGCGAAGTGCTCGAATTCTCAAATAGATGAATGTAGTCTAGATAATTTTCGAGTCCTGTGTTACGCTGTCTCACGACATAGCTATACATACACTCCTGGAAATTGAAATAAGAACACCGTGAATTCATTGTCCCTGGAAGGGGAAACTTTAGTGACACATTCCTGGGGTCAGATACATCACATGATCACACTGACAGAACCACAGGCACACAGACACAGGCAACAGAGCATGCACAATGTCGGCACTAGTACAGTGTATATCCACCTTTCGCAGCAATGCAGGCTGCTATTCTCCCATGGAGACGATCGTAGAGATGCTGGATGTAGTCCTGTGGAACGGCTTGCCATGCCATTTCCACCTGGCGCCTCAGTTGGACCAGCGTTCGTGCTGGACGTGCAGACCGCGTGAGACGACGCTTCATCCAGTCCCACACATGCTCAATGGGGGACAGATCCGGAGATCTTGCTGGCCAGGGTAGTTGACTTACACCTTCTAGAGCACGTTGGGTGGCACGGGATACATGCGGACGTGCATTGTCCTGTTGGAACAGCAAGTTCCCTTGCCGGTCTAGGAATGGTAGAACGATGCGTTCGATGACGGTTTGGATGTACCGTGCACTATTCAGTGTCCCCTCGACGATCACCAGTGGTGTACGGCCAGTGTAGGAGATCGCTCCCCACACCATGATGCCGGGTGTTGGCCCTGTGTGCCTCGGTTGTATGCAGTCCTGATTGTGGCGCTCACCTGCACGGCGCCAAACATGCATACGACCATCATTGGCACCAAGGCAGAAGCGACTCTCATCGCTGAAGACGACACGTCTCCATTCGTCCCTCCATTCACGCCTGTCGCGACACCACTGGAGGCGGGCTGCACGATGTTGGGGCGTGAGCGGAAGACGGCCTAACGGTGTGCGGGACCGTAGCCCAGCTTCATGGAGACGGTTGCGAATGGTCCTCGCCGATACCCCAGGAGTAACAGTGTCCCTAATTTGCTGGGAAGTGGCGGTGCGGTCCCCTACGGCACTGCGTAGGATCCTACGGTCCTGGCGTGCATCCGTGCGTCGCTGCGGTCCGGTCCCAGGTCGACGGGCACGTGCACCTTCCGCCGACCACTGGCGACAACATCGATGTACTGTGGAGACCTCACGCCCCACGTGTTGAGCAATTCGGCGGTACGTCCACCCGGCCTCCCGCATGCCCACTATACGCCCTCGCTCAAAGTCCGTCAACTGCACATACGGTTCACGTCCACGCTGTCGCGGCATGCTACCAGTGTTAAAGAGACCTCACGCCCCACGTGTTGAGCAATTCGGCGGTACGTCCACCCGGCCTCCCGCATGCCCACTATACGCCCTCGCTCAAAGTCCGTCAACTGCACATACGGTTCACGTCCACGCTGTCGCGGCATGCTACCAGTGTTAAAGACTGCGATGGAGCTCCGTATGCCACGGCAAACTGGCTGACACTGACGGCGGCGGTGCACAAATGCTGCGCAGCTAGCGCCATTCGACGGCCAACACCGCGGGTCCTGGTGTGTCCGCTGTGCCGTGCGTGTGATCATTGCTTGTACAGCCCTCTCGCAGTGTCCGGAGCAAGTATGGTGGGTCTGACACACCGGTGTCAATGTGTTCTTTTTTTCCATTTCCAGGAGTGTATTTTCTAACTATAACTTTTGTTTGACTTTTAAAGTAAGATTGGTGGTCTTCAGAAGTGCTTGCAATAGTACTTTAAATTTTTAAATCCAGTCGATAACTGTATGAGATGTTGGAAATAAAAGTTTTGTTGGCCCTGGCATCCGCTAGATAGCCAATCTGCAAATGGGTTCGTGCCCCGGGATATCCGTTTTGTAGTATATATTATCGGTACTCAGAAATCAACAGCATTTTCAATTTGACATGAAACCGTACAAGGTAATTATACGGCAAAAGCGCGCGCTTGCGCAGAAGGGGGAAATCGGAGTGAGCTGTGTTATTGGTCGCTAGGGTTATTGATGACATTTTTGGTCAGCAGCTGAATTAAAGCTATCTTAACGTAGCTTTCACGCATTTGTCAGTGGCTAGATATTCATGAATTTAGTTGTTCGATGAATACAGCATTTATTCCGGAATATCAATTTTTATAATTATTCCTGTAGCGAAACACTTCTTTGTATCGACTGGTTCGTATTGTACGAATGGAACTGAGTAAGCAAGGCTTGAGCGTCCGTAAGTCGGTCCTCTATCGCTAGGCCGCGCTCGGGACTGTGCGGCCTAGCTAGTAGTGACTTCTATCACTAGTGAGCTGTTATTCATTTCGTTCGGGGGAATCACTAGTGTGCGATGTGCGGTTTAGCTCTCTCTAATGGACACTCTCTTGTCATTTGGTGGTCGATTCATCAGACCTTGGGGGGAACCAGCTGTGGTAGCCGTAGTGTACGTTTGGTGAATGCGTCCGTTAATAGGGGTGTTGTTTGGTGTCGATCGGTGTAACAAACGGAGCTCACAGTCCCTGCCTCTACTACGAACGGACTGTGGACCCTTCCCAGTTCATAGCTGATGGATTTAAATGGTAGAAAATTACCAACACGTGAGTGCATGAAATGGTGTGACAGGTGACTTACTTACATTAATGAAATTGCGGCGAATGAATCTGCCTTCAGGTTTTCTACATTTGCAGGACTCAAGGTGTCTGAAAGTTTAGCAATTTGTGCATGTACAAGTTATTTGGATTGGCTAGTGTAACACGTTAATCTATTTATGTGCTATTTTACTTATTGGGTAACGTTAATTTTTCCTGTAAGCTCGCTTCAGGTCGATAAGTGTAAATTATTTTGTTTTGTTTGGTTTTCATTCGAGTGACTGAGATGAGCCAAGCATGGCAGACGATTAACCATAGTATTTTAAGTAACCCCTCTTTACAATCTGCGCATTTAAAGTAATTTAATTTCTTTTAAGGACTACGGCTGTTCTATGCGCAGTTGTCAGTAAAATTTTATGGTTCGTTAATCATTTTTAAGTTTTATTAATTGTAATTTTCGTAATGATGTAATTGGCTGAACAACTTTGCTTTTTTTAAAAGCAGTTTCTCACTGCTGGACGTTGGAGCCAACTTCATGCTGAGTCTATAACCTCCCCATATCCACGTACAGCTTTCCGCGAAATGCATTCTTCATTCGCCCAAACAGATGGAAGTCTGAAAAACAGTCCAATGAAGTTTTGTGACCTCGTCTCGGGTGCACAGACTTTTGTGAGATCTTTCGTTGTCATGGAGAAGGAGAAGCTCGTTTGCAGGCTAAAGTTGTTTCTCCATTTCCTGAGGGTACCAAAGCATAATTCAGAGTAGATTGTTGCACCCTGAAGGAGGACATGAGAATGGATTAATCGCTTCAGAGTCCCGTAAGATAGTCATCATGAGTTTACAGGCTGAAGGTCAGCTCTGAACTTTTTTTGCGGGAGAGAGGTTGTGTAGCGTTATGCTTTCGGTTCGAAGTGACGAAACCAAGTTTCATCGCCTGTGACGAAGTTCAACAAAAATTACTCCCAGTCAGCCTCCTAACGCACAAGCAATTTCGCACAGTTGGTTCTTCGTTGTTCTTTACGGTCTCGTGTTAGGCAGCGAGGAATCCAGCGGGCACACACCTGTGAATACCACAACTGAGTGTGTCAGTACTACCAACAGAGATTTCCAGTTGTGCAGCGAGGTGTTTGTGATGCGTCGATCACCTCGAATGAGATTATCCACACTTTACAATAGTGCAGGAGTGATAGCTGAGTGATACCGGCCGGCAACCGAAGATGGAATGGGTTAACACAACCTTATTCTAATGCTGGCAGACGCATCGGATAACGACTCAGTGTGCTTTTGTTACCTTCCAGCTCTACGTAAACATCCTGCAAGAGTCTATCAGTATCTGCGGTGCTCTAGTTTCCCGCCAAAAGGAAATCTGTGAAACCTCTGCTTCTAGCGCACCTCCGCTGCAGACGCCATTTTGATGGCTACGTATAGCGCCACCACCCGTCGGAACTTCATGAACTATAGGGGTGTGAAGTAGGAATACTCCACGATATCGCGAAACAAATTCCGCATTTTTTCAACCGAAATTAGCCGAGGAAAAAAATGTGTTACCTCACTTATTGGACGCCCCTCGTAAATTGGGGTGGCACTGAACGCTTAGTTTGTTGGCGCTATGTGTGCAGTTATTTTACGTACATGTGTAAGTAGGCTATTAAGTTTATATGCTGATAACGCCACGTAGCGCTCTGTATGAAAATCACTGACTGTGCTGTGTGCTGTCTGTGGCTGGTTGGCATTGTTGGAATATTCGCTTGTGTAGTGTTGGGCAGTTGGATGTGAACAGCGCGTAGCGTTGCGCAGTTAGAGGTGAGCCGCCAGCAGTGGTGGATGTGGAGAGAGAGAGAGATGCCAGAGTTCTGAGCGGACGATCTGGACGTGTGTCCGTCAGAAAAAGGAAATTTGTTTAGTTGGATATAATGACTTTTGAACGCTATTAAGGTAAATACATTGTTTGTTCTCTATCAAAATCTTGCATTTGCTAACTATGCCTATCAGTAGTCCGTAATTAGAATCTTTTATTTAGCTGGCAGTATTGGCGCTCGCTGTGTTGCAGTAGTTCGAGTAACGAAGATTTTTGTGAGGTGAGTGATTCATGAAAGGTATAGGTTATTGTTAGTCAGGGCCATTCTTTTGTAGGGATTGTTGAAAGTCAGATTGCGTTGCGCTAAAAATATTGTGTGTCAGTTTATTGATGATCAGAATAAGTAAAGAGAGAAATGTCTGAGAACGTTCAGTTTTACTCAGCTGTCTCTGTATCAAATAACATAGAAGTTTACCAGCAGAGTAATTTATAATTTCTCTAAGGGGACGTTTCACATGTTTTAGATTTCCCTGAGTCTTGTAATACCAATTTGTGCAGGCAGCTACCAGGAAGGTCATAAGTCATTTTGTTATGGAAGCTACATCAGCTGTATCTACAACACTAGTATAGCCTGAATTTGTTACTAATTGTGCAACGTAGCACATGATGTATTTTGTAACTTACAGATTTACTGTAATTTAGGGTTATGTAAATGTGAACAGTTCATTGTGTTGCCTCTAGATTTGTGTCCAAGATTCTTCCACCTCAAAATCGAGCGTAGGTTGCATTTTAATTCTATGTTGTGAAAGTATAGCAGCTCAATACTAATACAAGCGCATAGTGGGGAAATGTATAGACTAATCATGACTAACGGTACGATAATGAGGTAGGTACGTAACATTTTACTTCTTAGTATATATGAATATAACTTCACATGTGTGGCATTAAGCCAGTTTTCACAACTTTTCAGGCGAAGGAAAAGACGGTATGCATCTAACAAAACTAAATAAATTTAGATTATTAATGCTGTTATCCACAAAAAACTTTCTAGGACATGAACTTTCTTAGCGAAAGTACAATCTGAACGTTCAATCCACATTTATTTTTGTTTTTCAGAAACGGGCCTAATGCTTTCCTAATGATGATGATATTCGGTTTGTGTGACGCTTAAATGCACGGTTATCAACGCCCGTACAAATTCCCCCATCTTTACGCAGTCCAATCCCGCCAGTTTCACGAATGATGATGAAATGATGAGGACAACACAAACACTCAGTTCGCAGGAGGGGATGCTTTTCAGCTTGGTGGTCACTAGTAAATACACAAGCTAAGTTGATCAATAAATTTAAGATGCTATACTGATCACATGTGTTTTGAAATACATGTTAATGGACAAGAGTAATGTTAATTATAAAATATTTAATGACCGTGAGTGAGTACGATTTCAATTCATGAAGAAATAAACAAGCACACATGACTTGTTAGGTTTGTCTTTATACAGATTCACTTCTCGTCCTCGTAAAATTCCATAGCAACGAGGAAGATGTTTAACTAGTTTTCCAATGTCCTGTATCATTTTAAAGTTTATTGGAATTTTGTCCCTCAACAAGCAAACAACAAATGAATGAATATGAAACCATTCGGAGAGAACTGCCTAGTAATAAGCACTTACCAGCGTAAACACACACAATGGAACAGAGCTGGAAAGTAATGTGTTCATTTAAAGCTTTTCTGACCCGCGCACATTACGTTCAGCACCAGTTTAACATACAAGCAGAAGGCGGACTTAGGCTTTTCAGTGCCATTTGATGCAACTTGTCTAAGTGGTTCACGATGTTCACCAAAAGAAAAACCGCGCATTTGAACTCAATGGGTTAAGAATAAGACACATTGACGTCTCAGAAATTTGTAATATGAGTTAACAACAACTCTACAAAAAATCAGATCTTCTGGTTTGAGTTTCTGCACCTTTCGGGTACATCTTGCAACCGGGCGACGTGAACTTGTCTGCAATTCGAAACGTGCATGTGAAACGTGTAATACTGTCTTAAGAAGCTTAGCAAAGCAGCGCACAAGGATCAGCCAGAAAATACGCACAGCACCCGAAGAAACCCACCGCGTCGGTCAGAGAAATAGTGAACGTGGAATGTAAACAACGACTCAGATAAACACACGGAGTGCTCCATGTAAATTTACTTACCTTTTTTTGTGTCTCATTACTGACCTTTTTGTGTCTCCCAAATTTCTTGGGTTTTCATCATCTCCGATCTTCCTCCGATGATTACCAGGTGCTTTAAACATTTGATAAGGATTTAACACATCAATGTCGATTATAATTTTCAGTTCATTTATATTTACTATTTTTAAACGCACGATCAGTAACTTTAACAGGATGTAGTATAACACAGACCAGTAGGGCACATAGAAAATGACTGGTCTAACAAAATTTCGCAAGTGTTCGCAGAAATAACTAACATTGTACCTTTGTTCTTTGAACACTAGCCGACGACTGACTAAGTGAATGAATAAACTAAATGACAATGTCTAACACGGTAACTACACATGTTGACTGCTCAAACACGACTGACGTGAGATATATATACACGTTTACGTATTTACTACCGGGGGAGGACTGCCAGATTGAATAAACAAACAGAATGACATGGCATTTTTGTTGACTGAGTGCTCTCCACAGAAGCAATTTGCGTATTGCACGATATCTATTTACAAACGTGCATAGTACAGAAATTAAAAAAGAAATATTAAAATACAAAGCTACTACCTCTTCAGTAATAATATAAACGACATGAAAAATAGGTAATACGTGAACCCATGAAAAATAACTTATTTACCTGTAAGTTTTATAATAAAAAAAATGGCAAAAATGAGTAATACTTTCACAAAGACTGCCAAGAATTTTGTGCATACTCAGATTTTTCTAATTGCAATGTTTCATAAATTAACATGTCATTCTATTACATTTTTCAAGGGATACAAAACTAAATTAACAGTGGAATTTTGGAAGGATTACATTGCTTTGATTCGAACATTCTGGAATTAAACGATTTCGAATAAGTAAACTTCATAAATACTACTACTTTCGAAAACTTAAAACGTTCATTTGTTAAGCGGAATATGGAGGCTTTTAAGCAAGGCCAGTCAAACCAAATTATTAGACGAGTGCGATAGAGAAACCCCAGTGTTGTCGCTAGTGATGGTTGTGGTGCCATTTTTGGAACCATCTCGACAAGCAGCGCCGCCTGCGACGAGAATTTACGTCCCATTTGAGGTGTAGTAGCAGTTGTTGGGAAATTTGGAACTGATCAAACTGATTATTTGTCTAAACTCGTTGAGAGTTGGGGTACTCAGGATGGGGCAGGATAAGGTTACGACAGTGGACGGGGCTGTAATCAGTTACTTTCGGTTGCACAAAAAATAAGTAAACTTTATTTAAGGAAATTGAAATTTTAAAACCATCTCTTTAAAACGCACATTTGAGTGTATGACGGCTGCAGGCCTTATCACAAAAAAATCCACAATTTTAGGGTCGAATCCCATCAACAATAACCTCAAACAACAAAACTGCTGAAGGCCTGAATCAGAAGTCAGAAGAAAAATTCCAAATAGCATATATTAAGATAAATACTTCGTTTTAAAACAAACTGTAACACGGCTGAAGGCCTTATTATAGAAGAAGTGAAATTATTTCTCAGCTGAAGACCACAAACAATTTCAAATAACAAACTTCTGAAGGCCTGAATTAGAAGTCAACTCTTTTAAAATATATCCCTTGCTTTGAAAACAAGTTTGCTTAAAAAACAACTTACTGTAACACGGCTAAAGTTCTTATCACGAAAGAAGCAAAATTATTGCTCGGCTGAAGGCCACACCAACAATAATTAGGAAATTACAAATATCCTTAAAACAAACATAGAAAGTTACAAATATCCTTATAACAAACATCACAATCTACGGAACCAGGACAAGCGGTTACCAGCAAGTGTTCCAAGGGTCGGCCTGGTGCATAAGGTAAGGTGAGATAGGCAGCCAAGAGTTTTACTCACGTAACAGGATAGCAACTCAAACTAGGGGTAACTTAAACGCCGACCGTCCGACTAACCAATCCGCCTAACGTCCGATCACCGGTACAAAGAAGGAATATTTTTAGGCAAGGACGAAGAGACAGACAGCACTACGTCTTCAGAAAACATCCAAGGCCGAAGGAAACACTAGAACCAAGGTAGACCTCCCAATATATATATATATATATATATATATATATATATATATATATATATATATATATATATATATATATATTGCAGTATTGCACTGCCTCGAAACACTTCACTCATTGCCACCAGGCTCAGCGGCCCTGGGAGCAACAACCCGCCGACCAAAGGCGATATCTCAGAATAGTCGAGGTTGCATTAGCAGTTAACTCTTCACTCAAACATTCAGGGTTCGGTGAACAACGAAGTCGTCGCTCTCGCAGCTACCCCCTCCTCGATCCGGCAGACGCGGCATGCTGCCAGCAGCCACAGCTTTCCTTCGTGCTGCACGGACCTGCTCGCTGCTGCGCCTCAAACGAACTGATGTCCGTTCGCCACTCCTCACAAATCCAGTACGCAGACAGCATTAAAATAACTGCTCATTCAAAATCACGAGATACACACGCATCTGGGAAAACAATTCCACCAACAACGCACAATACTGAAACCAGTCACTGTGAAACTACACGAACGAATTATAAGTCGGCACAAACACAGAGAAGCCAGAAGCGGTCGGAAGACCAAATGCACGTCGTCTGCTGCAACGACCGACCGAACGACCAACCAACGGTGGTCGCCACTCAAGTCAGGCACGGGAAAGATCCTAGTGCAGGTCGTCGACTGACAACTTATTGCCATGAGGTCACTACGACGGGCGGACACACACATACCAGTGAAAGTTGCAATACTCGAATATCACGGTCCATTCAACTAAAACCAGCTGAATGCGGTCCTTGACGTGGTCTTACACTCTCGCGACCACATCCTTCCGTTGGACAGTACATGTGTGTTGCCAGGGGTCGGGCGAGTACTGGCTGTCCGAACCTCACTGCTATTCCGTCCCGACTCCACTCACTCGACACACGACGACTCGGAAATACTAGAGGCCTCTCCAGAGATGGTAGCACAGTACACGCTATCGATAAGCGCTGTTGCTGCCACTCATGGGCAGACAAGGCGAGCAAACCTATTGGCGCCCAGTGAACACCCTAAAAAAGAAAAAAATGGAAAATAACGAGACGCCACTATCGCTATTACAAGATGCCAAAGCTATGAACGGCATCAACGCGAGTCGCACACGGCTCACTCGTGGAAACTCTGTTAGTCATTGATATGTGAAAGCATATGGAATTCTATGAACGGCAAAACCTCATAAGTATTCGTCGCACAGCTTATCAAGCAGAAAACAGACGATGGAGTCAGGGGATCAACACTTGGAGCAGCTTTTACAGTCATGCACAACGACAAACTCTACAATTCCTATAACCTCAGATTAGCGGATCAGAACCATCGGGACAAATAATGACAGTAAGTGTAATAAACCGAATAACCACAATGAAGCTGGTTTTTTTTTTTTTTTTTTATAAGAGGCTTTAGTGGGTCGGGTTCTTTTCTGATAAACACTATCTGCTGCCAAACTTCTTTCTTTCTGTGCTGTTATTCAGAAGTGTTCAGTTAATTGTACTGGCTGTCATTAACGCAAATTCCCATATCCGTCATGTTCCTTAATTTTTGGCCAAAGTTAGTAACATAATCCGCAGAGACTTTAAAATCCATGTATACGAGTTTGAAAGTTGCCTCTGAAATTGGCATCCCACTTTCAGTTTTCAATTGTATCGTTTACTTCGTGAAGCAGTTATTGCTGACATAGTGTAAATATAGTATTCTGTATCAAGAATCGACTGCAGTCTGGTCAGGTTATGTAGTCTTTGGAGTTTACGGGAAGTCATGTGTTTGGTTTTCAGTCCCGCGAGCTGGTCTCGCTGGTACCCACCGAGCGAGTAACTCCGGATTGAGGTTTGAATAAGGCAGTCGTGTGCTGGTCTGCCTGCAAGTGAAAGAAACGTGCTGGGCTGTATGCAGACGGTCGCTGTGTTTGCTGCTTGGCGATGCAGCTTATGTTATTGGGTTATCCGTACGCCAGTAACTACACTTGCAATGTTACATTCTTAAGAGGGGTAGGACGTCAAACGGGCCGACTTGGAGCAGGAGAGGCATCACAGGACATTTTAATTTCCACTGTCTATACGTTTACAAATAAATTCATAAAATTTTGTTGGCATCACTAGGAAGGATTCAGGATTTACACTCATTGCAGTGGAAGTTCGGAAACATAGCAAAATAATTATTTTTTATGTGTGAAATTTCATCATTTTTTCACTTACTAATGGCAGCATTTGTTGCTGTAGGTACACTTTTCTTCATGAGTTACAGAGATTCTTCGATGAATTTTCCACAGCATACAAATCATACTTACAGGTGTATGAAACTCTAGAATTTATTTAATTTATTAAAAAACGAATTATCTGATGTATTTTAAACTTCATGTTTATAAAAAACACAAATTTTGTAGTTAATTACCTCAATTTTTACCACAGTTTTTAATAGATTTGGAAAATTCTAGAGTTTCATACACCTTTAAGTATGGTTTGTATGCTGTGCAAAACTCATCGAACCATCTATCTTACTTATGAAGAAAAGTGTACCTATATCAACAAATGGTGCCATTAGTAAGTGAAAAAAATAATGAAATTTCACATGTAAAAAAAAAATTACTTCGTTGTGTTTTCGAACTTCCACTGCTATGAGTGTGAATTCTGAATCCTTCCTGGTCATGCTGACAAAGTTTTATGAATTTATTTGTAAAAGTATAGACAGTGGAAATTAAAATGTCCTGTGGTGCTTCTCCGGCTCCAAGTCGGCCCGTTTGACGTCCTACCCTCGCTAAGCATTTGCATTTCATGGGTTGATTTTCACCGATTTACATAGCTAAGTTATTATGAACGCCACGCGTGGAATTATATTCTGTGTTGTTGTTGTTGTGGTCTTCAGTCCTGAGACTGGTTTGATGCAGCTCTCCATGCTACTCTATCCTGTGCAAGCTTCTTCATCTCCCAGTACTTACTGCAACCTACAACCTTCTGAATCTGCTTAGTGTATTCATCTCTTGATCTCCCTCTACGATTTTTACCCTCCACGCTGCCCTCCAATACTAAATTGGTGATCCCTTGATGCCTCAGAACATGTCCTACCAACCGTTCCCTTCTACTAGTCCTATTCAATACCTCCTCATTAGTTATATGATCTACCCATCTAATCTTCAGCATTCTTCTGTAGCACCAGATTTCCAAAGCTCCTTGTTAATTCCTTGCGTTATTACGTCAGAAGCCACGAGGCTTGGTACATAATCCATATTTAATCATTTAATTCGCATTTCAGTCGTTCTTCCATTCATAATAGCTTATTCAACAGTTTGTGTCGTGTGTACAAACGTGGCTCATATGATGTTCGCGTATCTGGCTTACCTTCAACGTGCCTTTGTACTGCTACGTAGACGTATGTTTCCCTGTTCACATACTGTAACTGTATGACGCGGAACATAATATTAATTCTCAGTTTAACTTCTTTGGTCATTTTTCTACTCTTATTCGTCCACCTGTACATAATACCGTGTCGGGAAACATAACCTCTGTATCTGCTAACTGATGCAATTTCTAATTTTCGAATACTGTTTCTTATCATTGATAGCAGGACATATTCTAAACGTTACATATTGCCGTTGCATGAATGTAGTTCACACTAAACTAGATGACTGTGACGCTATTTCAACAGGCAGAGATGCTGCATTCGCTTCTATAAAACATTGTACTTATACATTCGATGACGAAGATTTAACTATTATGATTACAATACGTGGTCTATATCCCCATGGCACCACGACAGACTGTAAGTCGTCTTGCTACAGCACATTCACTCCTGCAGGAATGTTAGAAATTATTTTCATGGCAACTTTTCCTGAATCACATATTGCTATGGCCACTGTTTTATCGTTGCAACCTTTATGTATGTGCTACTGCCAAAGTAACTCAATTTGTAGTCAGATTACATTCAGTACTTAATCACATTGTTCGTAACTTTATCCGTAATAGGATACAGAGTGTTCAAATCAGGACATACCAGAAGTCATTTCCATTAGTTGTGCTAACTTTAACTCAGCACAAACACGTTGAAAGTTCGCTCAGCTCTATGTTATTCAATTTTTCAATCGTGAGTAACGAAAGCTGGCCATATCTGATGGGCACTTTCCTATCAGAAGTATTTAACTATATTTGACTGTCCTCTTAATAACCAAAGCGGTAAGTATTTTCCTTTCATGCGGCTTCAGCCTAGAAACTTATTGTCACAGTCTCCATCGAAGGTACACCAGTCACGTTGTTGCTCATAGAGGAAAGATCTTTTACGCTCGTAGCAGCAGTCCAGCAAATTCATCAATCGTCCTGACACCTTTGTTCTGTACATTTTATTTCGAAGGCTGAGTTTGGTAGTAAATCTCGGATACGAATAATAGGTTTGAAGTAATTATTAAATTATACGCACCAAATGTTATTTCTTGGTAAAGAAGAAAAGGGTAAGTTCAATAGATGAAACTAAAAAAGTCAAACAGTTAAAAATAATGTTATATCCCTAGACGGTTTGATTGAACATAAATAACGGAATAGTTAATAAACAGAGTTGGTAGAACTGTGCAAACGTTGGTTTGAACAGCACATTGCTTTCCTAGATTTGGTCCTGTTAGATTTAATACGGATGGTCCGAACAGCCTTCGACCTTTGAACTTAATTACCTGACCGTTAGCTCAGCAGACAACACATAACGTTTGTGTCAGAAAATTCGACAAGCTGTGGACTTCTACGTTACACACCCGATCCGTTTTTAATGAAACAGTGGTGTACGAACACATGCAATCCTGTCGTATGACTTGCTCATTCTCTCAAATTAAAGTTCACAGAATAATAACGAGCGACATTAGAGTACCATCGGTTACTGCACTTATGACGAACGGCTAGTGAAGCTAGAATGAAATTCCGCTTAATGTTGGAAAGGTCAAAAAAATTTTAAACACGCTGCTAATCCTGCATTAATTTATTTAGATTTAAGGCAATAGCAGTGCATCAGTAAGGATTTATGCAGTGCAGCTCAAACCGCAGCCTAGGTAAAACAATATATGGACCAAATTACATTTAAAGAAACATACGAAATTCTTTTTCCCACTTGGATGAGCGCACATGCTTCTCATTAGCGTGCTGCGCGTGTAATGCAGCTCTGCCTTTTAAAATATTTTAAACGATTTTTTGGGTTTGAATAATTCTTTTATACTTTCGAGATGCTGAAACCTAATATGTTATTCGGTTTCTCATAATCATGTCACATTTTGTTAGAAACGAGGACAGTAACTCATGCTTTCACATACTTTTTTTAATTATACAATATGTGTTGTCAGTCATCATTTCTTACGAATTAGGTCAGAACAGTCAATAATTTCCCAGAAACAGTGAAAAAACAAACCAATAAGTGACACATTCAGGTCTCAACTTGTCAAGGAAGAAAGGTTTTTCGTTTAGCCATTTTGCCAACACTTTCTGTATGGGTTGTCTCTCTTTTCAAAGGACAGCAATAGTTGGCCATCATATTAACTGTCCAACCTCCATCATGTCTTTCTTCAAAGTCATCCTGAAAGCGTTCACCATATTCCTCGCTGTAAACTATAAGACTGATGCAACGACCTATGTGAGAATGTAAGAAATGCAATTTAACACTCATGTAGCATCCGTGAACATTTTTGGTTTTCCAAGAATTGATGATGAGGTCCCACACTCCAAGGAGCGTAGGAAACGATGCGGGAGACCTGCACCGCCGACTAGGCTTTATTTACATTGTGTACTGACAAGGCTACCCACAAAGTTTTCAATAACATTTGTGAAAATTGTCCAAGCTTCTTTCTCAACTGAGGTCATAGTATCCTCAAATTGTGGATCACGCATTAACGTTATAATCTTGAGCCCAAGAAGATCTCCATTGTGCAGTAACAGACTTTTCAAGCATGATTGTGAGGACTCAATAACAAGTCTTCACTAACGTGCCTGACGGTTCACACCTAGCCGTTCCACCAGCCCTTGTATATCATGTCAGTAAACCGTGGACTCATATTCAGAGAAGATACATTCAGTGTCCTGTTCCCTTCTTCTCTGCCAGCAAATGTTTCGATTTGAGTCTTAAACCTAGCAAAAAAAATGGTTCAAATGGCTCTGAGCACTATGGGACTTAACAGCTGTGGTCATCAGTCCCCTAGAACTTAGAACTACTTAAACCTAACTAACATAAGGACATCACACACATCCATGCCCGAGGCAGGATTCGAACCTGCGACCGTAGCAGTCACGCGGTTCCGGACTGCGCGCCTAGAACCGCGAGACCACCGCGGCCGGCTTAAACCTAACACTTTTGCACTTTGGTTTGATATATTCAGTTTACGGATCAAGTTATTAAATTGTGGCTGAGTAAATTAGTACTACATTGAGGTAGCACTAACACAGGACTTAAAGTCATCACTATTTGAATGTCATATAGCACCTTCATTAGTGTCAGATTGAGTGCTTGTTGATTCATGTGGCACTGGGTGGGAGGGTATGGGCAGAATAAGAACGTGAGGCACGGGTCACATGTCACATGATAGACTTGGATACACTATACTCTTCTTATTCCTTGTGCCATAATCAAAGTTTCACTTGATAAAAATAGTAATCACTTTTATTAAAGGGTTCCCTCCACACCATTGGTGTGGCCAAGGGAATGCTTTTCTTCTTATGACTCATCCATAACGTTATACCTTCGTTACATGAGCTATACACAATATGCGGAGCGAATGTTTTATTCAGATGACAAAATAAGCAAGATATGCATCTTTCACGAATTCTTTGATATTTCTTCATTACATAAGCGCAATGTAGGTCCCACAAATGTAACGAAACACGTTAGCGGTATTTAACCAACTAAGAGAAGACATGACTACTGTGAAACTGTGATTACAATACTTCATTGAAGGACTAACTTCTTCTTCTTCTACATGCAGAATCAAAACACTGCCGTACTACGCCGTCCTGGAACAACTACAAGTATATCAAGTTGCTGTGGAATAAAAACTTCAGATTACAATGAATTCCTGAAACAAATTCAAATACATTAAGAGCCTGTTCAACAAAACCATGTATTACTGAAAGTTCCTTAAGCGTATTTATGAAATTTACAGTCACTACAAAACCTAAAGTCATCGAAAACCCGAAAAGGCTTACAGTTTTTAACAGTACAGAAATAACTCGTTTAGAAAGCGTTGTTTCTCGTTAGGCATAGGAATCAACGCTGAGTTGTGTAATCAGAAGTACTGAATTAAAAGTGACAATATTTATATATTTATTTGACCCATAATTACATTTATTTTGTTGCCTATATGTTGTTCTCACAAACATCTTGTTGTTTAGGCAACACGATAAAAACGTCGTATTTCAAAAATTTATTTTTCAGTGTAATACAACAATAACATCAAGAACAATAGTCATAGTCGTTTTCGTATTCAGTTCGAAGGCTTGTTGCAGCTCTACGCCCTACTCTATCTTGTACAATCCTCTTCCTTTCTGCGTAACTAATGTGTGATACAATCGTTTTCCTCTGCTTACTGTATTCATCCCTTGGCCACCAATGTTTACCCTCGAAAGATTCCCTCCATTAACAAACTGAAAATTCCTCCATGCTCCAGAACATGTTCTGTCAACTGATCTCATCTTCCTGTAAAATTGCGCCATAAATTTCTTTCTCTCTCAGTTCGAATCAGCATTAAGGTTCACTTCTTGTCGAGACCAACACAGCTGACGATATTGTAGTCTAAGTTTGCAGTTAATTTGGTATCTGGTGACGGCTTACATATAGCTAATATTTGGGGCAAAAACATTATACTTTTATTTTAATATCGAACATTTCTTTCACATATTATTATTATTGTTATTACTATTACTATTATTACCAATACTATTACTATTCTTCTAACAGAAAATCAAGGTTCAGGGGAAAGGAATTGTGAAAAATCTGATTCGCCAATAACATTGTAGTTCTGAAAGAGACAGCAGAGTATTTTTGAAAGCTGCTGAAAGAAACGGATACTGTCTCGAAAAGAGGTTATTATAGGAAGATAAACGAAAGTAAAACAAGAAGAATGTAATGCAATCATTAAATCAGGCGGTGCTGAGGCAATTCAATTAGAAAATGAGACACTAGGCATAATTGATGAGTTTTGCTAATTTAGGGAGCAAAATAACCGATTATGGCTGATGAAGTAAGGATATAAAATGAAGGCTGGCTCTGCTAAGGAAAATTTTTCTGAAAAACACGACTTCCACATTTAATACAAATTTATGACTTAGAAAATCTGTTCTGAAGGTATTTCTTCCGAAGGATTTGTTTAGAGCATAGCTTCGTATAGAAATGGAACGTGGGCGATTGTCAGGTCACACCAGATGTGAGCAGAAGCTTCTGGAATGTAGTGTTGCAGAAGAATTCTGGAGATGGGATGAATAGATCAAACAACTTATAACAATAACGAAGAACTATTAGAAAAAGCCGCAAACTCATTCAGTCAGGTCTTTATCAGATTTCAGAATGCTACACAGATTGACACTATGATTTACTCAGAAATGTAAATTTGTGTACTTCATACAACACAGAAAACTAGCATTGAATTTCTACAGTACCAAAGAGCCACGATCACGCAAGCTCAGCTTTAGATAAAACACTGGGCCGGCTTCGATGTACCAGATGGGTACTAGCGAAATGCAGTCACTCTGTAGTCACAAAATTAACAAGCGTCCCATTCTAGAGTATTACTTTTGTGTGTGTGAGACCCATATTAAATTGTACTATTGCGGGATATTGGACGAATACAAGAAAGGCTCCATGAATCGTCACAGATCTAATAGTCCTGCATGAGAACTTCAGAGGGAGGGATTAAGAATCTGATCTGAGAGACGCTAGAAGACAGACGTCAGTTACCTCGCCGAAGCCTGGTCACAATGTTTTAAGAACTAGTATTACTAGGATAATGCTACAGCCCTCCATGTATTGTTTTCGTAGTATGCACTTCGTACTTGAGTGGAATGGCAAGTAAGCCCAACACGTGTTACAACGGAAAATACCGCATACCATGCACTTCATATGTACGTGTATTTAGTACTAGAAGCGCAAACTAAGTTGACACTCGGCGCAGTGGATGATGGGAGCGACTGTAAATGGGATATGCTTTTACAGTTGCTCCCACTAGCTACACACCGACAGTCAACTTAGTTTGCACGTGTGGTAGATATGTAATTTCGGCACATGTTATCTCAAGAATTCACGAGATCCTAAATCAACAAGAGATGGAGCTAGCATTTTCTACAAATTTTTATGGTGTAGCTGTGAAGTAGGCAGCACTTTAAGAGAATCGTTTGGGTGAAACACTCTGGAAGGAAGTGGGATACTGAAGTACTGAAGACTCATGAGATACGTCTGAAATTCTTGAAGGATTTGAATACCACAACAGAAGAATAGTCATCTTCCAAAAGGGTAATCACAGATGTTGGACAGACAATATATGTAGAAGGAAGGTAACAGCGAAGAAATCTTAGGTAACAGAAGAAATCAGATGGTCAACGAAAGAGGAAAGTACCAAATTGTTCATTAAAAGACAGGAATACGTCGCTGCAAATCATTTAAGAATGAATAAAATAATAGTGCAGGGAAGCCAATGTGAAATGCCTGCACAAAAAATGGGAAGAAACTGGAAAAATGAAAATACCAGGGGACTCATTCTGCACATAGAGAAATCAAAACCAGCTTCAGTGGAATTAAAATCAAAGGTGATAACGTAAGCAGTGGAGCGGGAATTCCACATTTAAACACAGAAAGAAAAGCAGAGAGCTGGAAAGTGTACCCTGAACTAGGGGGAGAAGTAGTCTGATGACGTGATAAAAGAATAAATGAATCAATATGGAAGACACAGTGGATTCAGGATTATAGTCAGTGGTATGGAATATTTACTATAAAATAAGGCAGAAAGGATTGAGAATACCCCTCATGAATTTATAAAATAATTTGGGAAGATAGCAACTAAGCAACTGTTCCTATTAGTCAGTAGAATGAATGTACTGGAGACATATACAACCCGTACGATCACTAAGATAATCACACACACACACACACACACACACACACACACACACACACACACACACACGCATGCGCGTGCGGGCGCACACAGACGAGCCGAAACATGACCACAACCCACCGTGAGAGTGAATGCCTCCTGGTGTTTCGTTACTGCGTCAAATGCCTGCAACATCACCAGGAGGTGTTGCAGGCATTTGACACAGTAAGGAAACAATGTAAGCGGAAGTGTGATGAATGAACAGTCATTGCAGCGAAGCTACGGGCCCCAAATGCGGAGATCCACTGACATAAGCGGTTTTGACAAAAAGCACATTTTTGTGGCGCTGCAGCTGGAAACGAGAATCTCTGAAGCGGCGAAGCTGGTCACCTGTTGGCGTACTATTGTCGTGAGCACCTATGGAAAGTGGTTGAAGGATAGTGAAATAACTCGTAGGCCATATAGTAATCGGTAACCACTTCTCTTCACAAAACGTAGCAGTCGGAGGATCTCCACCGTGTAAACCAGGATAGGCAGCGATCTGTGGCAGATACGAAGACAGAGTACAACGCTGGTGCAAGTACAGGTGTTTCGGAACACACAGTTCTAAGCCCATTTTTGAGCACGGAGGTCCAAATCGAACGACTCCTACATGTTCCTGTATTGACCCAATAACATTTCATTTATGATTGCAGTGGGTATAGTATCATGGAGTTTTCATCGTGGATCAATAGAAACGTGTCACCTGTCTAATGGATAGCATCGATGATTTCAGCGGTGAATAGAAATATTAAAAAAGGTAGGAAGATTTTTCTGTTTAGCAAAAGTGACAAAAAGCAGATTACAGAGTACTTGACGGTTCAACACAAAAGTTTTGTCTCAAGTACATATAGTGTTGAGGTTCAGTGGACAAAGTTCACCAGCCGGAGTGGCCAGCGGTTCTAGGCGCTTCAGTCTGGAACCGCGATAGCGCTACGCTCGCAGGTTCGAATCCTGACTTGATCATGGATGTGTGTGATGTCCTTAGGTTAGGTAGGTTTAAGTTGTTCTAAGTCCTAGGGGACTGATGACCTCAGATGTTTAGTCCCATAGCGCTCCGAGCCATTTGAACCATTTTCTGACAAAGTTCAAAACCATCGTACATTATGCATTAGATGATTATGTGCCAAGCAAGGTCGTAAGATATGGAAAAGAGCCACGTGGTACAACAACCGAGTTAGAAAACTGCTACGGAAGCAAAGGGAACTTCACAGCAAAACATAAACATAGCCAAAGCCTTGCAGATTAACGAAAATTACACGAAGCGAAATGTAGTGTGAGGAGGGTTATGCGAGAGGTGTTCAATGAATTCGAAAGTAAAGTTCTGTGTACTGAGTTGGCAGAAAATCCTAAGAAATTTTGGTCTTATGTCAAAGCGGTAGGTGGATCCAAACAAAATGTCCAGACACTCTGTGACCAAAATGGTACTGAAACACAGGATGACAGACTAAAGGCCAAAATACTAAATGTCTTTTCCCAAACCTGTTTCACAGAGGAAGACTGCAATGTAGTTCCTTCTCTAGATTGTCCCAGAGATGACAAAATGGTAGATATCGAAATAGATGACAGAGGGATAGAAAAACAATTAAAATCGCTCAAAAGAGAAAAGGCCGCTGGACCTAATGGGATACCAGTTCGATTTTACACAGAGTACGCGAAGGACCTTGCCCCCCTTCTTGCAGCGGTGTACCGTAGGTCTCTAGAAGAGCATAGCGTTCCAAAAGATTGGGAAAGGACACAGGTCATCCCCGTTTTCAAGAACGGGCGTTGAACAGAAGTGCAGAACTATAGACCTATATATCTAAAGTCGATCAGTTGTAGAATTTTGGAACACGTATTACGTTCGAGTATAATGACTTTTCTGGAGACTAGAAATCTACTCTGTAGTAATCAGCATGGGTTTCGAAAAATACGATCGTGTGAAATCCAGCTCGCGCTATTCGTCCACGAGGCTCAGACGGCCATAGACACGGGTTCCCAGGTAGATGCCGTTTTTGTTGACTCCCGCAAGGCGTTTGATACAGTTCCCCACAGTCGCTTAATGAACGAAGTAAGACCATATGGACTATCAGACCAATTGTGTGATTGGATTGAAGAGTTCCTAGATAACAGAACGCAGCATGTCATTCTCAATGGAGAGAAGTCTTCCGAAGTAAGAGTGATCTCAGGCGTGCCGCAGGAGAGTGTCATAGGACCGTTGCTAATCACAATATATAAAAATGATGTTGTGGATAACATCGGAAGTTCATTGAGGCTTTTTACGGATGATGCTGTAGTATATCGAGAGGTTGTAACAAGGAAAATTGTACGGAAGTGCAGGAGGATCTGCAACGGATTGACGCATGGTGCAGGGAATGGCAATTGAATCACAATGTAGACAAGTAAGAAAGAAAGATCCTTTATCATTGGCTATAATATATCAGGTCAGCAACTGGAAGCAGTTAATTCCACAAATTATCCGGAAGTAGGCATTAGGAGTGATTTAAAATGGAGTGACCATATAAAATTAATCTTCGGTAAAGCAGATACCAGACTCAGATTCATTGGAAGAATCCTAAGGAAATGCAATCCGAAAACAAAGGAAGTAGGTTACAGTACACTTGTTCGCCCACTGCTTGAATACTGCTCAGTGGTGTGGGATCCGTACCAGAGAGGGTTGATAGAAGAGATAGAGAAGATCCAACGGAGAGCAGCGCGCTTCGTTACAGGATCATTTAGAAATCGCGAAAGCGTTAAGGAGTTGATAGATAAACTCCAGTGGAAGACTGTGCAAGACTCTCAGTAGCTCGGCACGGGCTTCTGTTGAAGTTTCGAGAACATACGTTCACCCAGGAGTCAAGCAGTGTATTGCTCCCTCGTACGTATATCTCGCGAAGAGACCATGAGGACAAAATCAGAGAGATTAGAGCCCACACAAAGGCATACCTACAATCTTTCTTTCCACGAACAATACGAGACTGGAATAGAAGGGAGAACCGATAGAGGTACTCAAAGTACCCTCCACCACCGACCGTCAGGTGGCTTGCGAAGTATGGATGTAGATGTAGATGTAGATAGTAAGGTCCTTACACGTTGTCATCCAGGCGATTGTCTGCACGAACGTTCACCGCGCGATACAGACCGAAGAGTACAGAATTGTGCCATGGGGTACATTAAGGTGGTCATCGATGAGATCTGTGGTTGTAATCGAAGGCGTCGTGACAGCAGCGAACTTAGTATTCGTTGTTGCGGACCACTAGCATAGCTTCATGCTATGGCGATGACAAATTGCAGCAGCACAACTGTCCGTCTTGCAAGGTCAGACTCGTGCTTTAATGGATTGAGGGGCATTATAGTGAACTCATGTCTTGGCCAGCAAATGTGTCTGATATATACCCATTGGAACACACATCGGGCGCCATACGCGTGGCTTTAAAACACCACCCTGTAATATACAGGTTGCCTGTGCGAAGACATCTGGTGTTACATATATCTGGATTCCTGTCAAGAACTTTTATAATCCATGCCAAGCAGAATGTGTCGTATTGTGGAACAACATTCTATTAAACAGGCACTGATAACGTTTTGGCTCATCTGTGTAAATATGGGGAATGCCGCACAATCAGCTTAACAGCTCATGCTCAATCATGTAACACATCATGCGTCGAAGTATCTGACGCGAATGATACGCAGAAGAATAAAAAGGAATATATAAGATGTATTCGCAGTTGCGAATACGAACATCACCACCTTCGTAATGGAAAGACAATGAAAATTTGTGACGGATCAGGACCTGAAGCTGGATTCCCCGCACATCGCGAGCGTTAGCCTTTCTAGTTTGTGTTTTGTTTTTATTTTTATTTATTTTTCATTTTTTATAATGATTCTTCAGGAAAATGTAAGAAATTAACTAACGTAAATATTTCATTTTATGTGACAAAGTCTTTATTTTTCGTGATTTATTTAAACTTAATTTCTTCTTAATTGTGAATTAACTGATAATGAAAATCTTCCATTTCGTGAAACTGAAAAATAGAAGTTATAGAGTAGTGAAGTTCCTTTTGATGGTTGTATGTTCGTTCAACTTTAAATTGTAAGCGAATGTTTCCTTCTTCTTAAATCCTTCATGTCCCTCTTACTTCTAAAAATGAAGTGTATGCTTTTTTGTAAATGCGAAAAATCCTGATATTCTGCCTAAATCGAATCGCTTGTCGTCTATAGAAACAGAAGTTCTTGATTCTTTGTCAGAAAAATCATAGAAATAACTGAAATAAATTCCTTCTCTTTCGTTGAACTTCCTTTATCCTACTTCGAGATCAAGTAAATGTGTTAATCGTAATTACAGAGTAACAGAGCATTCAACAACCTATAAACTTGTTTTAATATTTCAGATGCAGGGATACCATGCTCTCGCGTAGTTTGCAAAACTGTTTTGATAATTTGTTTTGTTCTGCAGTTCATAGTGTAATGTTGTCAGTTTAAACTTAAATTACATTAAACTCGGTTGTTGTTGCGGTCTTCAGTCCTGAGACTGGTGTGATGCAGCTCTCCATGCTACCCTATCCTGTGGAAGCTTCTTCATCTGCCAGTACTTACTGCAACCTACATCCTTCTGAATCGTTAGTGTATTCATCTCTTAGTCTCCCTCTACGATTTTTACCCTCCACGCTGCCCTCCAATGCTAAATTTGTGATCCCTTGATGCCTCAGAACATGTCCTACCAACAGGTCCCTTCTTTTTGTCAAGTTGTGCCACAAACTCTTCTTCTCCCCAATTCTATTCAATACTTCATCATAGTTATGTGATCTACCCATCTAATCTTCAGGATTATTCTGTAGAACTGCATTTTGAAAGCTTCTATTCTCTTCTTGTCCAAACTATTTTTCGTCCATGTTTCACTTCCATACATGGCTACACTCCATACAAATACTTTCAGATACGACTTCCTGACACTTAAATCTATACTCGATGTTAACAAATTTCTCTTCTTCAGAAACGCTTTCCTTTTCATTGCCAGTCTACATTTTATATGTTCTCTACTTTGACCATCATCAGTTATTTTGCTCCCCAAATAGCAAAACTCCTTTACTACTTTAAGTGTCTCATTTTCTAATCTAATTCCCTCAGCGTCACCCGACTTAATTCGACTACATTCCATTATCCTCGTTTTGTTTTTGTTGATGTTCATCTTATATCCTCCTTTCAAGACATTGTCCATTCCGTTCAACGGCTCTTCCAAGTCCTTTGCTGTCTCTGACAGAATTACAATGTCATAAACTCGGTTATTGTGATATTATCACGTAATGTACGAACTGAACCGATAGCCAGACTACTGTATCGTTTTCCAGGTCGAAGTATCGCTTGTGGTGTGGTGCCGTCTGCAGTAGTGATTCAAGATTTTTTATTCATTCCCAAATTTCGCCGGTATACAAGCGTGTCGTCTTCATTAGACGTATCACAGTTCGATGTATCGGCAAATCGACCGAATATAGCCTTGTGCGGACTGGAATCGTTTTGACGTAGTTGACGAAAGCTGTTTATTGTGAGTGTTCTTCCACAGTCCAGGCAGTTGGAGAAGAGGGTATTTAGTTTACATTCTGCTAGGAACTGAACGTTTCTTAATATGATGGTACCATTTCGCAGCATTACACATTCTGTCTTCTTGAGTTACGTAGCTGTTCTCGCCTATGGAGGTTCTGAGCAAGCTGAGCTTTGAATGTTTCGTCAGTATTGACTGGTGCCACTTATCTGTCTCGCTGACTGCTTTCAGAAGTAAACCTGACAGGTTCGTAGGACTGCATTTTGATCTTTTACGGACATTATCAGTAATGCTTTGACTTTTGCGTCAGTATCTATTAATCCGATCCCACCTTTTTCAATCGGTGATGTTTGTGAGCTTCGTTTTACCATGAAAATATTTCGATGGCATACGGAATATCCAGTGACTGGTAGATTTTTGGCTATTGGTGCTGTTACTGGCAAAACTTGCGCTATGTGACATAATTTCGATAACATGAACTCGTTCACAAGTTTTACTTCCTCGATCATGTCGAGACTTCGTTTGTAATGCAGATGTGTGCTGGCCATAACTTTGTTCAACATCGATCGCCAGTTGACACACTGCATGCATCCTTTGTACGTCTGACACCAGTTCTAGCCCTATACCTCGAAACTTTGTTGCTGTGCGTAATCATTGTTGGTCTTTCTGCCGTATACCTTTCCGAATGTTCATTATGTCGAATTTGTTACAGTTCACCATGGCGTCTGTCGCTGTTCAGTTGACGTTTTGGGTGCGGTATCTGGTCTTCTGCCGATAGAAAAGTGCCCAGACCATCTGCCAATGCTCGACATTTTTCTTTCCTAGTAAGATCAGGCCTCGGTGTGACCTTTTAAGTTTTCTTAGAGGAGGTTCGACCGCAACAGCATATAGGGCAACCCTGACGGACTGATTGCTTTATACCGAATGGCTGAGTTAGTTGCCCGTTGAAGATGATGTTGGATTGAGTTCCCTGTAAAATGACTCTGAAAAATTGAGGGACTTTGTTGCAGATACCAATTTTCTTTAGTGTGAAAGATCCAGTTGAAAACTTGCGAAATATCAATAGATATTACAGAAGCCTTCTTTTATTTTTTTTAATTTATTTTTTTATTTCTTTACGGATATTCGTGACGGCTATTATGTCACGGTAGTCTCTCAGGCTGTCAGGTATGCTGAATCCAGGGACTGCGCACGTTTCATTAACTATCATGTTTTTCGTTAAGTCCCTTAATCTTGCATTTACTTCTCGAGCTAGTATTTCGGAACCAGCGTGCATCATAGTTATCGGCCTAAGGGATTCTATGTTTTTTGGCGGGTACTTCTTGGGTATCAACACAATGAGGCCCTCGTGGAAGCTTGTAGGGAGCTGTTTGATATCCCACGCATCATTGAATCCGTTAATTACCTCTTCTCTCAATAAGCCCCAGTAACTACAAAATTCAGTTGCTATGCCATCTGTTCCTGGTGACTTTCCTTTCGCACTTCTCAGTAGCGCTTCATATATTTCCTCCACCGTAAATTCCTCGCTGTGCGACATGTTGTCTGCTTCTGTCATCACGACGTCAACATCATCCAGAAAAATTGGTTCGAGTTTCTCGCTTACGTCTACTGCATCACACAACTCACAGAAATGTTGGAGCATTGCTCTTTTGATATGTCTGCTGCAGTACTGTCTAGTTTCCTATCTTGAATTAATTATTTTGCTTTTGTCCTTGTTGATATTTGGGTTCATCTGCATCTGTATGAATACTCTGCAGATCACTCTTAATTGTCTGGCAGAGGTTTCACTGAACCGCCTACATAGTAATTCTTATTAACAGAATCTTCCGTCGGTTCTTGGTAGAACAACATTATAATAATAAATGAAAAGCACCAGTTTGCTTTTGTTCAGCCACTTAAATGCCGTCTTATATTTATATCGCCGTATCCAAACTTTCAGATCTGTTGAGAATTACGTTGTATCCTGTAAATTAATGTAGATCGATAGTTTCGACTTTTTGCAGTAATGCTGTACCTATTGTAGAACAAAAGCAAACCGGTGCTTTTCATTTATTATAGTAATTCTTTATTATACCTATCTCTAACACCGCAAGGAGAAAACTAACACCTATGTATTTCTTTGCATGCTCTAATTTCCCTTATTTTATTATGATGATCGTTTCTACCTACGTAGGTCGGCGTCAACAAAATATTTTCGCATTCGGAGGTGGAAATTGTTGATTGAAACTTCGTGAGAAGATTCCGCCGCAACGAAAAACGCCTTTGTTTTAATGGAGTCCACCCCAAATCCTATTCCACGCCAGTGACGCAAACTCCCCTATTTTGCCATAATACAAAACGTGCTACTCTTCTTTGAACTTTCTCCGTATACTCCCTTAATCCTATCTGGTAATGATCCCAGACTACGCAGCAGTACTCGATAGGATGACCGAGAAGCCTAGTGTAAGCAGTCTAGTAGATCTGTTACATTTCACAAGTGTTCTGCCAGGAAAACTCTTTCTGTGTGTTCTTTCCAACTTAAATTATTCATAATTTTAATTCCTAGGTATTTAGTTGAATTTACGGCCTTTAGATTTGACTGTTTTATCGTGTAACCGAAGTTTAACGGATTCCTTGTAACATTCATGTGGTTGACCTCACTTTTCATTACTTAGGATCAATTGACAATTTGTTTTGACCTTCTGATTAGTTAAGTAGTCGATAAACAACGTCATATGCAAAAAGCCTAAGATGGCTACTCCGATTGTCTCCTAAATCGTTTATATTGATAAGGAATAGAAGGGGGCCTATAACATTAATTGGGGAACGCCAGAGATCACTTCTGTTTCACTCGATGACTTTCCGTCAATTACTACGAACTGTGATTAAGTGGTAGAGTGACGCATTCTCCTTTTGGGTAGTACTGTCACCTCTGGATCCCATTTTCACATCTATTTTTCTTCTCTGTACTGACATTACCTGTCCTTCAATCTGCTTTATCTGCAACTTGTCACTGATTATATCCTGTGTATCCTGACACAGTTCTAGGAGACATATGAAATAAAATTTCTCTGCACTTTTCTCCCGCTCATTTTTGTTAAGATAGTTTCGTAGCTTGGGTTTCACATAAGCCATCCTCCACTTTAATCTGCTGGGCTACTATGTTAGTTACGGAGGCCTCCTGTGTTTCCAGCACCAAAATTCGTAATTCCTCTTGTATAAGTAAAATGATATTTAATTTTCAATATTATTTTCGGCGGAAAGTTGTTTTCGTGTGTGAATTGATTCTGGTAATCTTAGCACAATGATCGGAAAAAATTACAGGCTAGATTTCTGACCTGGTGACGTTACGTATTAAGTCTTGTGAGATCTAAATATATTCTATTCTTCTAACTGAATTACTAGTGACGTAAGTGTACATTAGTTAGTCTCGGGTTGTTGCCTCCCATGTATCAAGCACTTTTAAGATTCGAGCCATGTATTCGAGTTCCATGCATCAGTTGAAATTTGGCTTTTTGTCTCCGTTGCTAATAACAGAGTTAAAATCACAACCAAATACGACTCTGCTCCATGTCGTTCGTAAAACACACATGATTTCCTTTTTGAAAAACTGGACTCTCGCCTCTAAGATTGTCCACACGAAGCATACACTTTCACAACGATTGTGTCTTCTATTCCCCTACCGCTTAATAGTTTATCAGGTTCAGCCACTTAAATGCCGTCTTATATTTATATCGCCGTATCCAAACTTTCAGCTCTGTTGAGAATTACGTTGTATCCTGTAAATTAATGTAGATCGATAGTTTCGACTTTTTGCAGTAATGCTGTAGCTATTTCAGCAGCGTGCAAGAATCGTTGTAGACAGGTCAGTTGAACTTGGTTGATATTTTAAGTACAAATTGTATAATTTTTAAAGGTCATAAATGTCTTTTGCAGCTGTGGATTAATTCGCTTCAATGTAACTATCCCTTAGGTCAATAATGTAAGTTGCTGTCGACCCTTCGTTTACATCGTTTCGCCCCCCCCCCCCCCCCCCCTCCACCACCCTCCCTGCTTCGTTACTACTCTCATAAATGTTACTCTTAAACCCATCCGTCGAATCTTGACCCAGCCTTTCTGTACCAGAAAACTCACTCGTGTCCATCTGTGGTTGTTGTATTGTTTCCAATAGTAATCCATAAATGTTTCCGCTGGATGTATCATCGATATCGTTTCAAGACTTGGCTCCGGACCACCACCCATCGCGTTGCGATGAACGACCTCAGTCGTGGACATTTCTGAATTGGTTGTCGTAAACTACTCAGCTGTGATTGCAGTGTCCCATTGAGGGTCCAACAGTTTACCATTTATTGCCTGGACAACGTTCGTATCAGCTATGGTATCATCGTCAGCTATGCTACTGGCATGGGCATGACTGTCATGTAATGTGTCAGCATTCCCCATTTCTAAATCGGTGTGACTCTTTCCACTTACGCCTAAAGGTGGAGAGACACTTTCGACACAAACATTTAGAACATCATTTCCATGTTCAGGCTTATTGGTTACAGTGTGGAGACCATTCACAGTAACTGAAGTAACGGCAGGTGCTGTGGCACTGTTTGCCAATAGTTCACTGCTGATTTCTGCTACGAGGTCTGAAAATAAAGGTTCGAGACGGAACTTTCCTCTGGGCAGTCTTGTTTGACGTGATCTCTTTCATTACAAGTGGAGCATGCTGGTAGTTGCTCCATGTACGTAATGTATGCTTGATAGAGCCCAAAACTAATTACAGAGGGAATCGGTTTTTTTCTTACTTCGATTTTAATAGATCTGGTTCCATTAAGGACGCTGATTGGATAAACCTCTGCCCACAGCACGTTCCGAATTGCAGGAACGTTTCCATAAAGCTGCAACATGAATTTTCATGGCTTCGTTTGGAACCATCTTAGGGATGTTAAAAACATACACTAGTTGCCTTCGACTGGACTAACGGTCAATTTAGCGACAGAGCCTTTTTCTGATATTAATGAACCAGTACACTCACGGATTTCGCATTCTTTCACTAAATTAGATCAAATTTTAAAATAGTGACTCGACTCATTTGCATTCACTAGCGCACTGTCTACTTGATCTCTTTTTGTTTTCATACTTTTAGTTAACCATCTTCGAATTTAAGGAGCTGATGGCCTCTTGTTGTCCTTGTCAAATTCTAATTTCACAGTATTATTCCTATGGGAAGGTTTCCATTGTTGTCTACACTTTATACTTTTTCACACTCTTAGAAAAGTGTGATGACTATCTTGTCCTTGCTGTGGGAAACTGCTCCTAAAGGTGGAAGAATCAGCAGTGATCAGCGGCATCAGGATGAAGATATCAAGGGAAACCACTGCATTAAGGACACAAAGTATATCCACTGGACACGAGGTTCGTAATTGAAAAAGTGCCATGATGATCTCTCCACTTGCAAAAGATTCCAGAACAGTTACCCACTCGGATCTCCGGGAGGGGACTGACACGGGGACGTTATCATGAGGAGACAATATAAACACCAGTATAACGGGAATAGCATTCGTTATGAACAGGAAGGTAGGGCAGACAGTGTGTTACTGTGAATAGTTCATTGATAGGGTTGTTCTTATCAGAATCGACAGAAAACCGAAACCTCCAGCGATAGATGAGGTATACAAGTCGACATCGCAAGCTGATATGAAGATATTGAGAAAGTATGTGAGGCTATTGAATAGGTAATACAGTACATAAAGGGAGATGAAAATCTAATAGCATTGGGGGACTAGATTGCAGCTGTACAGGAAGGAGTGGAAGAAATGGTTACAGGAGAATATGGGCTTGGGACAAGGAATGAGAGAGGAGAAAGACCAATTGAGTTCTGTGGTAAACTTCAGCTACTAATAACAAATAATCTGTTCAAGAATCCCAAGAGGAGGTGGTGTACTTGGGAAAGTCCGGGGGATACGTGATGATTTCAGTTAGGTAACATCATGATCAGACAATGTCCAGTGACGAAGAGTAGGCTGTCAGTCAGAAAGAACCAATACGCAAAAAGTACTAAGGAATGACCTGAGGCGTTTGAAGTTCCCTAATGGTATGGATACAGCAACAAGGAAGCCCAGAAGGCAGTATAGTTGAAGAGTAAAGGACATCTATAGAAAGCCAATCACAGAAGTTGCAAAGGAAAACACTGGTACAAAGAAGATAACTGCGAAGAACAGAAGAAATGTGAGACCTGAACTTTTCCTGGTGAAGTGAATGTTCAAATAGCTTACGGTTTTGCTGCCGGGTGACGACGTCTACCAGCGCCGATATTTCGACAGGAGCACAGCCTGCCGTTCTCAAGGCACAACTGCAAGGAGGAAGCAATGTGCAAGGGAATTTAAACCTCGGTTCACAGAAGCGAAACAAGGAAGATACCACACACAGAACAAGTAACCGCAGAGTCAACACATAAACAAAGATAACCAACATCAGAAGTATCGTTAGTGACCATTAAAAAACAAGTGAGATAACACTAATTCTGTCCCTCTGTTTTTTGATCAGAGACAGAGCCGGATTCCAAGTAGCTTTTAAACAAAATCCACCATCTCTGTTTATAAGGTTGCTTGATAGTTCGATTTCAACAGCTTCCTTAATAACACTATCCTAATAGCTGGACGTGCAAGCCAGAATCTCCGTGTTGTTGTATTCCATACTATGACCGGTGTCAAGGCAATGTTGTGCAATAGCAAATTTGCTCTGCTGTTGTAAGCGTATGTGACGCTTATGTTCAATACACCGGTCTTCCACAGTCCTGATTGTCTGACCAATATATGGCATGCCACAGCTGCAAGGAATACGATGGACACTAGCCTTACGCAAACCAAGATCATCTTTCACGGACGCCAACAGGCCCTTAATCTTACAAGGTGGTCGAAAAACACATTTCACATCATATTTCCACAAAATATGGCCAATCCTGTTGGAAATGTTTCCTGCTTAAGGCAAAAAGGCCGTAGACTTAGGTGCCACTTCGTTGCTATCGTCATTCACCCGTTGCACAGAAGGCTGATAGCGCAACGCACGTTTGATCTGCCTCTCACTATAACCATTCTGACGAAAGGTGACTTCGAGATTTGATAGCTCAGCTGCCAAACTTTCAGAGTCTGAGATAACGTGAACCAAGGTACGAAGCACTCCTTCACGCTGAGCTGGATGGTGACAACTATCAGCTCGCAGATACAAGTCAGTGTGATTAGGCTTCCTATAAACAGAATGTCCCAACGTACAATCAGTCTCCCTTCTGACCAACACATCAAGGAAGGGAAGGCATCCATTCTTTTCCACCTCCACAGTGAACTGAATATTCGGCTGGATTGAATTCACGTGTTCCAAAAACCGGTTTAAATTCTCACTACCATGAGGCCAAACAATAAAAGTATCGTCTACATATCTGAAAAAACACGCAAGTTTCAAGGTCGCTGACTCCAATGCACATTCCTCAAAGTCCTCCATAAACAAATTGGCCACAATAGGTGACAACGGGCTTCCCATTGCAATCCATCAGTCTGTTCGTAGTACTGACCACTGAATAAAAAGTAAGTGGAAGTCAGCACATGTCGAAACAAATTTGTTAACTCGACACCAAATTTAACCTCAATTAGCTGCAACGAATCAGAGAGAAGAACGCGAGTGAAAAGAGAAACCACATCAAAACTGACTGAAATATCAGGCATTCAAACGTAGTCCCTACAATCGACGTAAGAAATCTGCAGAGTTCTTAATGCAGTGTTCACACCTACCTACTAGTGGGCTCAACAAACTAGCAAGATGTTTAGCTACACGATATGTCGGAGCACCAATTTTAGAAGCAATAGGCCTCAACGGGACAGCCTCTTTGAGGACATTAGGGAGGCCATATAATCTAGGTGGTACAGCACAGTTAGAATTAAGACTCTTGATAGTCTCCCGTGACAAAGAACTTTTCTTCAGGAGGTTATTAGTCTCTCTCTCAACACTTTTAGTAGGGTCAGCACCGATTCTGCGATCGCCGAATCAGAAAATAGAAGCTGCATCTTTTGAATGTAATCGTGCTTGTCCAACAAAACCGTGGCATTTCCCTTGTCCGCAGGTAAAATAACAATATCAGGATTCATTCTGGGTGAACGTAAAGCAGCCGCCTCAGCTGCTGTAATGTTACACTTGGGTGGACGGGCTCCAGTCAACACACGACAAGCCTCCCTCCTAACCTCTTCCGCAGCCTCGGATGGTATTTTATAAACAGCCTGTTCAATAGAACTAACAAAATCAACGAGTGGTAAACTCTTAGGCGTTGGTGCGAAATTCAATCCTTTCCCCAGCAGAGACAAAGCTGCGTCGTCAAACGTTTTCTCCGTGAGATCGATCACAGAACATCAAAAAAAAATGGTTCAAATGGCTCTGAGCACTATGGGACTCAACTGCTGAGGTCATTAGTCCCCTAGAACTTAGAACTAGTTAAACCTAACTAACCTAAGGACATCACAAACATCCATGCCCGAGGCAGGATTCGAACCTGCGACCGTAGCGGTCCTGCGGTTCCAGACTGCAGCGCCTTTAACCGCACGGCCACTTCGGCCGGCCACAGAACATCGAGATCGCCGAATCAGAAAATAGACACTGCATCTTTTGAATGTAATCGTGCTTGTCCAACAAAACCGTGGCCTTTCCCTTGTCCGCAGGTAAAATAACAACAACAATTAGAAACTGAACGAAGGAAACTTTCGAACTTCGCCGAATGACGAGCACTTACAGATTGAAATTCCTAGTCAGACTGCTACCAACAGGCACCGTGCACCCAATCCCAAGAAAATTCAGAAACATTAGACGCCATCATTAAATGAAGCTGAAATAATTCCTTACAAAAAAAAATCTAATTGACGGCGAGTATAGTGGATCCTTTCACGAACAAGAGCTAAACCAGCACGTTGCTTGATGCGATTGGCGGCAGGAGAATTAATATCATGCACGACCTTAGCAAACGTTGGAACCACACTATGATTTCGACACTTCAATAAAAACGATAATGCACATTCCAACCCTACTCTACTGCTGCGAAGTTTATCCAACCTCCGCAAGCAACGATACATTTTCTCTCCGTAGAGGTAAACAATGTGGTACCTTAACTTTTCCCGGCGAGTTGAATGTTCAATTAGCTTACGGGTTTGCTATCGGGTGACGTCGTCGACCACCGCCGATATTTCGACAGGAGCACACCCTGCCATTCTCAAGGCACAACTGCAAGGTTGTGTGCTGACTCTGCGGTTACTTGCAGATGCGCCTTGAGAATGGCAGGGTGTGCTCCTTTCGAAATATCGGCGATGGTCGACGACGTCACCCCGCAGCAAACCCGTAAGCTATTTGAACACAGAAGAAATACTTCAGCTGATCGATGAAAGAAGGAAGTACCTAAATTTTCAGGAAAATTCAAGAACACAGAAATGTAAGTCGCTGAGGAATGAAAGAAATAGTAAGTACAGGAAAGCTAAGACGAAATGACTGCATGAAAAATGCGACGAAATTGAAAAAGAAATGGTTGTCGGAAGGACTAACTCAGCATAGACAAAAGACAAAATGACCTTGGGTGAAATTAATAACAGGGGTGGTAATGCTGGTATTAGGACTGCTAAGGGAATTTCATTGTTAAATGCAAATATGAGAGCGGATAGGTGGAAATAGTACGTTGCTGGCTTTTATGAGGAGATTGTCTGATGTGAAGAACAAAGAGTAGTCGATTTAGAATAGGAGTTGATCCACTATTAGAATCAAATTTAAGAGACCTTTGGAGGACTAAAGATCAAATAAGGTAGAAGGGATAGGTAACATTCCATGAGAATTTCTAAAACCATTGGGGAAAATGGCAACAAAACGACTATTCACGTTGGTGTATGGAATACATGAGTCTGGTAACATAATATCTGACTTTCGGAAACGTATTATGCACACAATGCCGAAGACCACAAGAGCTGACAAGTGCGACAATTATCGCACAATCAGTTCAACAGCTCATGCATCCAAGTTCCTGACTAGACTAATATACTGAAAAATGGAAAAGGAAGGTGGGAATGTGTTAGATAACGATCGGTTTGGCTTTCGGAAAGGTAAAGGCACCAGACAGGCAATTCTGACATTGCGGTTGATAATGGAATCAAGACTGAGGAAAAATCATGTTCATAGGATTTGTAGACTTGGAAAAAGCGTTCAACGATGTTAAATGGTGCAAGATGTTTGAAATTCTGAGAAAAATAGGGATAAGCTTTAGGGGGAGAGAAGTAACATACAATATGTACAGGAGCCAAGAGGGAATAATAAGAGTGAACGACCAAGAACGGAGTGCTCGGATTAAAAAGTGTGTAAGACTGGGATGGAATCTTTCGCCCCCACTGTTCAATCCGTACAGCGAAGCAGCAATGACTGAAATAAAAGGAAGGTTCAGCAGTGGAATTAAAATTCAAAGTGTAACGATATCTACGATACCATTCGCTGATGACATTGCTATCCTAAGTAAAAGTGAAGAAGAATTACATGATCTGCTGAATGGAATGAACAGTCTAATAAATACAGAATACGGACAGAGTAAACCGAAGAAAGACGAAAGTAATGAGAAGTAGCAGAAATGAAAACAGCGAGAAACTGGACATCTGGTTTCATGGTTAGGAAGTAGATGATGATATTGAACTCTCTACCTAGGGAGCAAAATAATCAATGACAGACAGAGCATGGAGGACATCAGAAACAGATTAGTACTGGTAAGAAAGGACATTCCTTGCCAAGAGATGCTACTAGTACCAAACATAGGCCTTACTTTGAGGAAGAAATTTCTGAGAATGTACGTTTGGAGCGTAGCATTGTATGGTAGTAAAACATGGACTGTGTGAAAAACGGAACAGAAGAGAATCGAAGCATTTGATGTGTGGTGCTACAGACGAATGTTGAAAATTAGGTTGGCTAATATGGTAAGGAATGAGGAGGTTCTGCGCAGAATCGGAGAGGAACATTTGGAAAACACCGACAAGGGGAAAGGACAGGATGATAGGACATCTGTTACATGGGATTGGAATACATCCAGCAAATAATTGAGGACGTAGGTTGCAAGGTATTACTGAGATGAAGAAGTTGGTGCAGGAGAGGATTTCGTGGGGGACCGCACAAACCAGACAGCAGTCTGATGACTAAAAAAAACTGTCATTTTTCCGCGTGACACAGCTACACAGTCGACGCTACTCGAGACGGCACAGGTTGCACCCGACTAGTAAACGCTGACAGCAGCTCACACTACAAATCGCCGCGTCACCAACCGCTACGGCCGCTGGAACGGAACTACCCCAACTTCCATATGTGATCAACCATGTGTCTACAACCTATCCTCGTACATCCATTGTGTACCAGATGTGGAAGTATGAACCCGGAATTTGGTTTCAATAATTACACGTCTCTTTTTTGAAAATGATAAACAGTACTTTATTCAAAATAATATCCATTGACATTTATACATTTCTCCCACCTCTCCGGTAGGCTATGAATTCCACGCCAAAACATTTCTTGTTTTCAACCGAACCAGTCAGCGAGTCACATTCATACATTTTGATAGCGAGAGCGTGTCCAAATAGATGATAATCGTACGGAGCCAACTCTGGAGAATAAGCCGCATGCCCTGGTATTTCCCAACTGAACGCCACCATCATTTCGGTGTCACGTTTTGCTGTGTTTTATGGGGCGTTACCGTGGTTAATATGACTGTGCTGCTTTTTCCATATTCGGGTCGTTTTTCCCTAATGTTCGATTTAAATCGATCATTTGTTTTTGGTAGCGTACAGTGTTAACGGTTTCACCAGGTTTTAATAGTTCAAAATGGATGACACCCTTCTGATCCCACCAAACACACAGCGTTGTCTTCTTTCCAAAGCAGTTTGGTTTTGCAATGGCTGTCGGTGGTTTGCCTGAATTCACTCATGATTTACCCTGTTTAGGATTCTCAAAATGCATCCTTTTTCATCACCTGTCATCATTCGATGGAGAAACGACTTTCTTTTGTATCTGGCGAGCACCATTACACAAGCGGTCTTTCGATTTGCTTGCTGTCTCTCATTGAGCTCATGCGGAATCCATTTTACTTCCTGCACTTTTCCCGTAGCTTTCAACCGAAGAGAAACTGCTTTCTGTGTCACTTTCAATTATCCCGCGAATTCCTGTTGAGTTTATCATCTTCATCGAATAAAGCCTGCAATTCATTGTCTTCGAATTTTTTCGGTGGTTTCCTGCTCTCGTCGTTTCTCAAGTGAAAATCACATCTTTTGAATTTTTTTAACCACTCAAAACACCGTTTTCCCAAGAGCATGTTCACCGAAAGCTCCGACAATCATTCGATGCGATTCTGCAGTAGTTTTCTTCAAATAACAGAAAACCAATTATGTCCGCAAATCGTTGTCTGTATGCACAAAACACGGCAACTTTACGGGTTTGAAGCAGATACCGATGTATGGAACTTGGATTACTGCATGTTGACATTCGTCGTCAGCCGTTACAAGAAGCAGATGCCGCTGCAGACGCGATCTCACAGGCTCTACACTTACGGCTGGCACCATCCATAGGTGAAGTCCGGTTTCATAATTATACACGTGGTATATTCCCGCATAGATCTGACATTTACTTGAAAGTCGCTTACGCGGTATATACGATATTGCTGTATCCTTGTTATTGCGAACTATATTGCAATTCGGAATAATATAGGCACTGGTATCGTAAATAAACAGGAAACTGCCTGTGTGTTAGGTGACCATTAGTTTTGCTTTCGGTAAGGTAAGCACACAAGAGAGGCTGCTCCGATGTTGCGATTGCTAATGAAAGCAAGACTGAAGGAGAATCAAGACACGTTCGTTCATCAGGGTAAAATGGTTTAAGATGTTCGAAATTCTGAGAAAAAGGGTACTAAGTAGTAGGGAAATATGGGTAACGACAATATGACAAGGGTCAAGAAGAAACGTTAAAGTGGAAGACCAAGAAGGAAATGGACAGCTGTGAGACAGGGATGCAATCTGTCGCTCTGCTGTTCTAAAACAAATAAATGTTCAACAGTGGCATTGAAATTAAGACTGGAATAATAATAATAATAAGCTTCCTTGATGGCATTGCTACCCTATTGTAACTAACGAAGAATTGCAGGTGCTGTTGAATGGAACGAACAGCAAAATGATCACACTATATGGATTGAGAGCAAACCGAGGAAAGATAAAAGTAATCAGGAGTAGCAGAAACGAGATTAGATATAAACTTGATATCAAAATTCGGGACCCCATAGTAGATGAAGTTAAGGAAACAAAATAACATATGACGAAATAATCAAGGAGGAGGAGATTATCACAGACAAAGAAGGCATTCCTGACGAAAATAAGTGTTCTAGTATCAGATATTGGCCTTGATTTGAGGAAGAAATATCTAAGAAATTACGGTTGGAGTATGACATTGTATGGAAGTTAACCACGGGTTACGTGTGAACAGGGAAAGAAGAGAAACGGAACATCTGAGATCTGGTGCTATAGAATAATACCGAAAATTAAGCTGACATAGTAAATGAGCGGTCCTCTGTAGGATCGGCGAGGAGAGGAACACACACTGAATAGAAGGTGAGGCAGGATGACAAGACGTGTGTTACGGCATCAGGGGAATACCATCCTTGTCACTAGATGAAGCTGTACAGGGTAAAAATTGTCGAGGACGACAGAGACTGAAATAGATCCAACAAACACTGAAGACCTCAGCCGCAATTACTACCTGAGTTGAAGAGATTGGCACAGGAGAGGAATTCTTGGCAGGCCCCACCGAGTCAGTCAGAAGAATGCTATTCACGTATTACTTTCCATAGAGACTGTGCGTATCACGTATTTCACGTGCTGCTAATCAGGTAGACATTCAAGCATCCTCATTGTTGAGAGCAAGAACTGCCTTTTCCGTAACAAAAATCCGTTCAGTTTTTTTGTGCTCCTCGCTCGTTATGCTGTCGCTCCACCAGGCTGTTTTCCTTTAATCGTTGGTAGACTCATCAGCATGGAGTGCATTCTCGGTACTCTTGTCTGTTTGATACGTCAACTTATCCCGTAAGCAAATGGAGTATCACTAAGTAAATCGACTACTTCTAATTCTAAATACCGCAACCTTGCACACGTTTACGGTGCCAGTCTACTGACTGTAGTAGCTGCTATGAATTAATGGTGGTTACTGACCGCCAGGACTCAAGTTGCTTGGTCATCTATACCATACGATGTTAGCAAGTATCTACATAATAAATTTATTACGTCATACAAATAACGATATTAGTTTCCCGTATTTCAGTTGCAGAGATATCTAATAACATGAATGACTTTTAACTATCATCTTTTCCAGAACGGAGGCCATGATATCAAATTCACAAAATTTCGTTGGTTGTTCCAGTAAGTTTTTGTCATCGTCACCAAAAAGCCCAGTGAGTAAATTTTATATACTGGTAGTGTCAACTTCCCCTTAACTAACAGTTTCTAAACGTTTAAAAGTTAACTTATAGGCCAAAACCAGCAACCTACTGCACTCGTCATCATAGTTCACACCATAAGAAAGTGGCCACTGAAGTCGCTTGACGCCAGTACTATGATGTCGATGCAGATAGAATAAAATAATTTGTGGCTGACAGACTCTAGTGATAAAGTGCAGTGCCACCGGCGTGCAGCCAGCCACGCCAGACAAAGGTATGTGGGTGAGTCAGAAACAGACAACACAGCGAAAGCTTAGCATTTGATGAAGAGCTATAGTGACTAGCAGCTGTCTCCAACCATTCGGCTCGCTGAAACGTCAGCCACAAAATTATATCAGTGCAAATATACTCAACTACTATTTCAGTTTTGTAATTTTGAAAGGATAAACGTAAATGTAACAAGCAGTCTCAATATAATTTGGGAATGAGACCTACATTGGAGAGGAAGATGATTGGGAAAGAGGAGTTAAACGATGGGATAGAACAGAGGGAATTTGAAGTAGTGAAGAAAAACCAGTTTTTAAGTAAGAAACGATTAGATGTGGATGACATATTTAACCAGCATACAAACACTTTTTTATTACGAACACGTAATGTGTTTCTCCCGTTCAACGTTATACAGCACCTTGCACACATAAGCTGACTCGTGATGCAACTGTTCAACGAAGAGTTCTTCGGAAATACACTACATACCTCCCTTAAATACTTGTTTTCAATTTCCTCTTGCACTCTTCTATATATTAATTGTATTGGTACTACAGGGCGATTGTAATTAAAGTTCCAGTTTCAAAATGCTGTAAAAAGAACCACTCTCAGAATGACGTCCAATTTGAACGGAATGTTGTCGAAGACAGAACGTTATGGAAAAAAAAATTAAAAAATGTTACCACTAAATGGCGCTGTAAGCGGCAGAATGAGCATAATGAAAGAAGCGTGGTACACGTCAGTTCCTCAGTTTGCAACCTGAGACGCTCGGTGTGACTGTTTCAATGCTGGATCGCATGCTGCTTGTAAAGTTCTTTTATAAAAATGCTGACTGTGTGCCAGTAGTTCTGCAGACGTTCCTGGCACTCAAAGGTATATAAAAAAGGATTTGAACCGATCTCTGGAGAAAAAGAATACGAAATTCTGAAGAACAGGCTGTTTTGAATTGCGGTTTGGCAGACGTAACTAAACAATTGTTTCGACGTCAGTAGAAGATGTGGCCACAGCATTGCAGGGGGGGGGGGGGTGTAAACATGCAGTGGATGGTGAACTGCCCGAATTTTGGCATGTCTGAGCACTATTAATAAAATTCTACGAAGCATCCGGAACTGCTATTGATACAAAATTACCCTTGTTCAGGAGTTGCTTCATGCTGACCTGCCAGCGAGGCAAACGTTTGCTCTACAATTTCTTGCTCTCATGAAAGTGGACTATGGGTCGCTTGAATAAAGAAGGGAACATTCCCCGGACAACAGTCTCAGAGCAAAGGAACATTCTCTTAGCAAGTCCTCTATGAAAGGCCTCTGAGTTCCGTATGAATAAAAAATTCGAAGCATGTTCTCCGACGAGGGAGTTGTTTCTCACTACATCCCCTCCTTCCTGAAAAGGTTCTCCGTGAGTGTCTTGTGCCGCGTTCCAGAACACATATATAAACTTTTATTTTATTCAGAATTGTCAAGCAGGAAAACTATTGAATGTACATATATGGAACTGGCTTCAAAGTGTTTTGGAGGAGTTGCACTATGTTTAGATTTTAGTTCTATGTGCGGCAGTAAATTATTAACGCGATTACGGATAGCTTACAGAGTTTCATTCCCTGTTGATGTTTACCGAATTTTTATCATGTAGGTAACTTTTCTGCTATTGAAGTTGGGTGAACACGTTATGCGATCAAAATCTTAAGACTACAATCCATTTTCATCTACTCCAAACTTCTTTTTACACGGAATAATTGGGGTTAAATACGACGCATGATGGTCTGCTCGCACGTCAAGTACTTCATAGGTCGTCCTTGCGCTCTCATTGCCAAGGACAGATCACTCGGTTTGTAATACACTAGCTATTAATTTTTCTGATCCGCCTACTTATTTCTAACACAACAAAATGTAAAATTTATGCTGTGAGGAAAACGTGATAAACATCTGTCTGATGTAAACATAAGTTTTCTCGTACAAGAATCTGAAAACCTGGGTCTGTTAAATAGCACACAGACGTTTTCCATTTCACTGCGCTTGAAAGGTCAGCCCCTTTTCTATCATGATTTTTCGACAAGGAAATTCGTCTGCGAAATATTTTGTTTATTGTTAAACCTGTGTAATCTTCTACAGTTTCTCCTTTCTGCACTTACTGGGGCACGTATTCCAAAGCAATATAAAATCTGCCGTTTTACTGAAAGCGCGGTAAAACTTAACCTCAATAGAACTTACTCAGCTCGTAGTATACTAAAGAGCTCGCCTCAAAAAACCGAAGAGTGTTGTCTGCTTATCAGAAACTTCTCTAGTTTTATTCATACGAAATTGGAGAATGTTCTTCACGCTGCCCAACTTACCCCACCCTTTTACTCAATCTGAGAACATTCTCAGCTGGTGTACATTCTCCGATTCGCTTTACCCATGCGAACTTGAGAATGTTCTCCGAAATTCTGAAAATAAAGTACATTACCGACTTAATCAATCGCCGTGGAATGCTCTGTGGAGAGAAGCCCATTTCCATCTTCAAGTAAATGTCGATACACGGAATTCAGAATATGGGCAACGAAAAATCCGCTCGCACGTCAAACGGTACCGCTTCATTCTACAAATTTAACTGTGCGACGAGGTATTGACCGCATCATTTGCGATAGGTTCATATTTTTTCAAGTAGATGGGTCCTACGGATCCTGTCATCTGCATCGTCACGAATAAACGCGATGAGTGTTTTGCGCACCAACGTCATTCCAGCACTTAAGCGTGGGTGTCAGGGAAGGATAATTTTCATGCAAGACTAGTTAAGAAAGCACTGTGTTGTTATTTATTTACAGAAGTGGCTGGAGACTTTCTGCGCGTGATATTTTTGACTTATAAAGCTTCTTTGCACAAAACATTTGAAGTAGTGTGCTTGGAGACGTGAATATGGAGCTTGTTTGTTTCACTAACATGGGAGAAAGCCACGTAGAATTAGCCACGCGAAAAGCAACTGACAGTAACGTCCATGGCCGCAAAATGCTGTGTCTGTGTTTTGTTTATCTTCATGGCGTAAGTTCACCGGAAATTTCACACGTTTAAAGCGAAATGGTAAATTGTTAGGAATAAGCGGGAAATAGGATATAAAAACTCGCTCGCCTGCGCCACTTCCCGTCAATATTTCCAATTACTTGATGTTGTGCTAGAGAGTATTTTTCTCTGTGAAGGAAGGGTTTTGAGAAGCGAGATAATACACGACGCTCTCGATCGGTGTTACATCGCACCTCGCTTTCGGAAAGAGTTTCCAAATACTGAAAGCCTGATGTTCTCAAGTTGCAATAAGTCTTGCCTCACAATCATCGTTGGATTCTAGAGACTGTGTATTCTTTTAGACGTTCAGTATATTGTGAGGGACGTGATCGTTTTTAGGCATTTTTATTTATAAGCAAACCGATATAAAAACTAATAAAAACATTATTCGTTTCTCCTAGCAAAGAATATAAATCAAACCTACCTAAAGAAGCAAAACAATATGGTTAAGTTTTTAACACACAAATCTGAAGTCCCTACATCCTAGCCAAGTAAATTCGCTGTTAATGTTTATTTTTAAAGATAATATTGCGCTCCTTCATTACGTTACTGACGAACTTCCGAAAATAAATGTCACTGACAAGACGACCTTGTCTACTCACCAGCATCGATTTCGTCCAAATTTATCTTATATGCAGGCCTTGGCCAGAAATGAAAGCTGCAGAAGTGAGACCTCCAGATGACCAAGCGATTAGAAAAAAGAGCGTTCCTGCTACAGGCTGGGCGAGGTATGAGTCATTTATGTTAGTGTAGTTTCTAGGCATCAGTTTTCGCTGCGTTTCATGTAAAAACAGGAGAAGCAGTAATTATCTCGGCTTCTTGCACTCGTTGAATTTTTACAATTTCAAATTTTTTTAAAGTTTCTACAGAAACACAAACTTATTTTACGTTCATAAAAGTTTCTCTCTAATCGCACAGCTTGGCTGCAAATCAACCACAAATGCATTATTTCGCCAAATATTGGTGAGGATGGCTGGTGACGTACAACGGAATTTATTTCGATGCAGTCTTTTCCTCATTCGATGAGTTGAGAGTAATTTTGAAGCTTTTTGATCAATTGACGACAAAAATAAACATCAAAGGGTACTTCTAGCGGAGTGTATTCGGAGGAATCACTTTAATACTACACGATCCCAGTTGGAAATATTTGTCACCCTTTGAGTCAATGAACAAAATAAGTTTGTTCACCTGCAATAAGGGCCTTATTGTCTACTCTAATTTTCCATATGCCTTTTCATTTCATGCTTTTTATGAGATTATTAATGACTGCAATATAGTGTGTATTACTTCAGTTTATTTGCAGTACATGCAATGTACATTAAAAAGCGCTCCTACACAGGAGTACGACCCCACGACCCTCGAATTAGCGTTCTACACTTTTTCGGAAGCGCCAACCACTGCCTGGAAACGCCACTAACATAAATGTCTCATGCCTCGCCCGACCCGCGGCAAAAATTTTATTTTTTTCTGAACGCTTGGCCATGTGGTGCTTCCACTTCTGTCACTTTCCTTACTAGTCAAGACCTGCATATACAACAAATGTGGGCGAAATCGGTGATGAGTAAGCGCAGTCCCATTGTGAATTTAAAAAATACGCTAACAACTCCATCTATCGGTTGTTTGATGTACTACTAAACTAACAGCGCCATCCATTGGTTCTTTTGTATATCGTACTTCCCGTGATGAGTTAACATGAGTATTACTATGTTGAACAGTCGATTTTAGATGCACGTTTAATAAATTACGATACCTGTTTTTCCGTGATCCGATTTTAGTGAAATAAAGTCTACGAGGTGCGACAATAAAGTAATGAGACTGATGTGAAAAAAAAGTTGCTTACCGTTTTAGTCAAGTATAGTGTTGTTTCCTTCAAAGTAGTTCCCTTCTGATTGCACACACTATTTCCAGCGCTTCTGTCATTGATGGTAACATTTCTGGAACTCATCTTCTGTAATATCCTCCAAGACCCTCGTCACAGCTTTTTGGCCATCTTGTGTTGTTTGAAAATGGTGTCCCTTGACTGCCGTTTCTACTCTTGGAAATAGAAAAAAAGTCGCACGGAGCGATATCTGGTGAATAAGGTGGCTGTGGTAGTACTGAAGTTTTGAGGTTAAAAATTGTTGTAGTGACAGAGCAGTATGGGATGGCGCATTATTGTGATGCACGGACACGAAGAACTCTTTTACGAAGTCTTTCTAAAATTGCTCTGTAGTAATATTGGTTAACTGTTTGTCTAGGAGGCACCCACTCTTTATGAACAATTCCCTTGAAATCAAAGAAGCACACAAGCATGCATTTCACTTTTGACTTCTACATGCGAGCTTTTTTTGGTTTGGGTGATCCCTCTGAGCACCATTGCGAACTTTGACGTTTTGTCTCTAGATCGTACTGAAGAAACCAACTTTCATCACCAGTGACAACGCAGTTCAACCATTCTGGATTGATTTCTGTTTGCTCTAACAGATCGGCTGCTACATTTTTCCGTGTTTCTCGCTGTTGTGGTGTGAGATTTTTGGGGACCATTTTTGCACAAATCTTTCTCATACCAAGATCTTCAGTTATGATTAGACGAACCGTTTCTCGATTGATGTTCAGTGCTTCTGCAATCATTTTGACGGATAATCTTCGACCAGATCGTACGAGTTCACGCTCGCTGGCCAAGTTGACATCCGTCCGTGAGGTTGATGGCCGTCCACTGCGGTCTTCATCTTCAACATTCGTTCTGCCTTCACTAAACATTTTATGCCAACGAAAAACTTGAGCTCTTGACATAACCTCCTCTCCAAAAGTCTTATGAAGCTTACCGTAAGTTGTCGTCTCGTTTTCACCCAATTTAGTGCAAAAAGAAATGGCATACCGTCGCGCAATATTATGCTGTTCCATTTCCGTGACGAGAGACACAAACACGTGTTAACTTATTACAGTACAACTCACGACTGAGCAGTTGCATCGATGTGCCGCTGGGATAAGAAGCAGCTTATAGACAAGGTCAAAATATAATGCCTACGCAAGCCTGCACGGTTGCCACATCTTGCAAAGAAAATCAGTCTCATTACTTTATTGTCGCACCTCGTATATTTTTTCCAAAGCTAAGCTTAACCCCTTTTTGACCTGCTTGAGATGTGTTCCACTTCACGTTTTCGTGGTTCAGGACCAAGCGGACAATATAAACCCACATCTGTAGTGTTCTTCCATCTACTGGAAGCCTTCGCTACTACCTGAAACCATTACACACTTCTTCCCGCCAAACAGCTGCATTCTGCTGGATGTTGTTCGATGCAGTGCACTTGTTGGTTTTGTTTTGTAAATAAGCAAAGTAAGCATAATAACCGTATTTATTGTGTTTCTTCATATTTATTTGTAAATATTGTGTGGAATTTCCGTGTAAAATGTATTTCAGTGACGTAGTAAATAGCTTTTAGTTTTTGGCTGCATGAAATATCAATCACATGGCCAGTGGGACATATTTGTCCCACATATGATTTATACTTTCGTCATACATTCGACATTTTGGCTTTATTTCTTTCTCTGTGCGATACTACATCACTTGGCTCGGTAAAGTATTAATACAATAATAATAATAATAATAATAATAATAATAATACTTCGTTGCACAATGTGCTAGCCCAATTGCAGACCTTATTTCTGTTTTCTTTTTAGAAATGTCACGTCTGAAATGTGATGAACTTCTTGAGTATTTCTTTTCGCTTCCTAATAATGATGAATTTTCGGAGCGAGAAGGTTATGATGAAGCTGCAGATGAACTCACCCGTCTTGATGCATCCAATAGTACAGCTATTGATACTACACCGACTGGGATATTGGCTGAGCCACCTATCTATGGTCGCCACAACAATGGTGACAGAGGTGGCAGAAAATGATGGTACTGCGTGTGCAGTGAAAGAAAATGTCGCCGAAATTACCTATGACACTGCAAATCAAGTTGTTGTGTATGCAGAACCAGAGAATGGGGCAGAACAGGCCAATGAAACCGAAACAGAGTGAACTGACGACGTAACTTATTTTGAAAACTTATCAGCAGCTCTTGATGAAAGTGCAGATTAAAAGTTCCAATTTGGTCAAAATGATAAGGAAATAGATTATTTTTTACAATTTTTGGTGATGATTGATTGAGGAAGATCAAAGATCATACCAACCTCCAGGCAACTCAAATACGTGACAATATTACTAGACGTAAAAGGGTAAGACAGGACAGCTGCAATTGGAAAGAAACTGACATTGAAGAAATAAAATATTTTATTGCTTTCACATTCTAGTGGGCATACATAGGCTGCTTGAGCTGAGTCACTATTGGTCCACCGAGCCACTTTTAGGTGTAAGTGCAATTTCTCAACTACATGCAAATCCAGGTTCAAAAAACTGACTAAAATCATTCGTTGCAATGATTATGCTACAGCAGTACCAAGAGGTGAAGCTGGCTATGATGGATTACACAAATTGCGCCCAATAATTGACGCTATTAATAACAGTTTGAAAGAACTATACATTCCTTCAAGTATCATGGCTGTTAATGAAAGTATGGTCCCATTTAAAGGGTGTTGTTCTATAAAGCACTGCCTTCCAATGAAGCCTGTAAAACGAGGTTACAAAATGTGGTGTCTTGCCGATTCTAAAGCAGGTTTCATAACCCCGACTTTGAACAGTGAGGACAAACAGGAAGGGACTTCCAGGTATGATGAAGAAACAAAACAAATGATAACGGTGGCAGTTTATGTTCAAAACAAAGGGATGTGTCTCAGCAATAAAATGGCAAGACAAGAAGACTGTGACAACAGTAAATACTTATCATAGCCCAAAAGATGTAATATTTGTCAATAGGAAAAACAGAGATGGTACTTCATCAGAGGTCTTTCGTCCTAAAGCAGTTGCAGAGTATATGGATCGCTTTAATCAGATGCGTGAGAGGTATGCAATTGGAGGGCGATCTCTAAAGCGGTGGCATCGTCTTTTCTTTTTCGTAACTGACCTGGCATGTGTTAACAGTTTCATAATGAGGAACTGTAGGCATGGAGGATATAACCAGTTCTCCTTTCACTAGATGACTAACAGCAGGTCATGAAATCAAAAGAAGAGGAAGACCAAATTTTCTAAGAAGAAACAAGCCGTGTGTCAAGATGTAGCAGACGAAGTTCGCCTTTAAGCTGGAACACATTTCCCAGTAAAAGGCACAAGGAAACGCTGCAGGTTCTGCAGCACAGAGCAGAAGGGAGTACGATCCAACATGATGTGCATACACTGCAAAGTTCCTATATGTGCACATCCCTGTTTCGAACAATTTCATAGAAAGTAAATGTTTCTGATATTGGCATTGTTAAAATCAACATCAAACAGCATTTGCAATATAACTCTTGTATTTATACAAACTGGTCACAATTTTTTTCTCTTTTATAAAAGTTGCAGCTGAAATTAAATGTTCTCTCTTATGCTCTGTTTTTATTCAAACCTATGCAATACTCCCAGCTAATGACCAATGAGTCATATAAAACCCACTTAAAATATTAAATAACTGGTCGTAGCAATCATACACTTTCTATACATTTCACTTTAGAAGCTGTTCCTTGAGCAAAATACAAAACAAATGAGCAAAAAATAATTCAGTCATGGAGATTGGCGCGCTCAGACGAGCGCTTTGCAGTTTTCTTATTACTATCTGAGAGATTCTGTGTTCCCCGCTCCGATCACAAACGTAGCTGAATTTAAGGCATGTATTGCGCAACGCATTCTGAACGCTACCCCTGAGACACACTGATCTATTATGGAACAAGCTGTTTCTCAATTTCAACTTGTGGCAGTGACGGCGGACAGTATACTGAACATGTCTTCCGGCAGTTTCAAGACAGTTAGAAACCGATATCACTGATACTTTTCACGTGGTTCTTGGCCGTAGGACAATTAAAAAACCATCTTTATTTCCGACGTGGCGCGACTTTGCATTGGTGGATGGGCTTACCTTACTAAGAGTGCCACAACTTTTGAATGCCAAACTTACAGGGTCGTGTACATCGTGCAGCATGATCGGTATAATGTACAGCCCACACCATAGCCGTCGAATTGCAATTCATCTGCCTTTTTTAGCCGGATCCATTTACGTTATATTGCTTACAGTGCCATCCTGTGGGAAAATTTTGGTTAAATTTTTTGTTTATATGACTTTTACCCTTTTCTCGATTATATTCCATTCAAATTTGACATCATTCTGAGCAGCGCTACTGCTTATACAGCGTTTGGAATCTGGAACTTTAATTATAATCACCCTGTATGTCTCTTCGGAAAGCTTTCACTGTTAACCGTACATGAAATAACAATTCTTCTGTAACTTTCACTGCAGTACCATTTTCGTAATTCGTTGAGGTAATTAGTAGACTTCTGATTAGTTTCAGTTGATATTTACATTATTGGATCATAAACGACTTCCACACCACCCTTCTCTTCAACTATTACACTGTCTCGATGCTCTGCCTGTGGTCCCCTTGAGGTATTCGCTAAAGTTTGTTCCATGCAGTAGGTCGAATGTATATCACGACGTACGGGTTAATGAACCACTCCCTTTCAACACTTTATTGAAAACAAGCTCTCTCTTTTCAAGCGCCGTCAATTCAAATAAAATCTTCGAGAGTGTGACAGCTGTCCCTCACATACTCTCTAGTGGATGGCGGCAGTGACAGCTGTCGAAAGCTCGATAAATTTATTCGAAATACTGGGGCTTTAAAACCAACAGTATTTTTATTCAGCCATGCTACCACGAAAGACTTCAAGACCAAAAGTATTTCACTTTGTTTACCAAACAGTCATGCGTGTGGGCTCTAACACAGTGCGTTGAACTTTTTTATGTCTAAACAACGCCTTCTTGTCATACATATATGTATATAACCTTTCATTTTGAATGTGTCGTGAATACGTTTTTAACCAACTGACATTTAAATTAGGGACAAGTTTCCACAGAAGTGCTCTGACACACATCATGTAAACATTCCAGTCATTTATATAAAGCTGAGACAGGCTTCCCCAAATAAATCGAGAACTAGTGATAGAAAGTGGAGTATTTTTCTGAGGCATAAACGCAAGCAATGTTGCCAATTTAGGACACAGGCACCTGTTTACAAAATTTGAACCGGATGCTTTCTGCTATGGCACTTGAATAAGGATTCTAAGAGGACACTGATACAAATTGCGTGGAGCGAAGTAAAGTAGTTGTAACAAGTGATAACACCAAGAAACTGTCTCGTCATCAGGAGAAGTTGTGCCACAAACATATGGTCTGCTATGTCAGATTTAAGTAAATATGTAAATCAGGTACGGTTTTTTATGGTTTATTTTGAGTGTCATATCAGTTATTCAAAATGTTAACGTTGAGCACTGACACATGCTATAAACTCGTTCTGAACAGATATTACAGCACTTAGAATTACATCCGGACTCATCGTATTACCGCAGGCCCATGGTTATTCCACATTTCAATGTCTTCTGGAATCTCCGGTCTTTCCTTTTAGACCTCGTGTTGGTCAAATTTTGAGCGGGTTGAATACAAGACTCCCTATAAATTATAGAATGAATATTTGAACAAATTTTTGTAAAGAAGTTGATCTTCTCCAGGTCTAGGTATTTTGAGCATAAAAAGTTAAACTGAAGTGATATTTAACTGTAAAAATGGTTTCCTTCGAAGCAGGTACTTAATTCAGGCTATTTCGACAACAGAAGTCACTAGGTAACCAAATGATATGTCAGTAAGATAGTGCTTTCTAATCAAAACTTGAAAATTAAAAAGAAAATTTAAAATTCAGCCAAATATTTTGTGAAACGGTATGTCCAAAAGCAAGAAAAAAATAGATTAGAGAAACATTTGAAGTGCCTTTCAGTGCAGATAAAAACCATGTACAGCAAATAAACTGCGTCAAATGTTTCTGTACTACATTTTCTTCCTTTTAGACATGTCGTATCAAAAACATTTCACCGATTTCTTCATTTGTTTATGTTATGTCTCCCCAGCGATTAAAGTGACGTTTCCCACATACCTCACCTTTCGTGTGAATTTTTTGCTTAATTTCGAATACGTTTTGCTATGATACATTCTTATCTAATTTTAGAAGTGCATTACCTGGTTGTTCCTGTGTCGACATTATGCTTGGTTTAGCTCCACGAACTTGCAGCGAGTGTGATTTAGCTATCTGCGTGAGAGGGAGTCGCGATTTGGGCTTGTGTCTGAGATGTTAAGTGTTTCGTAACAAGCTCCAATGGTCTGGCGCGTTTATTGAGCAGAATATATTAGTATTACTTGTTTTACCTGTTAGGCTGTGAGTTCATTTGTGACATATGTTCCCAAAAGAAGTAAGTAAGTGACGATTGAAGTTTTATGTAAATAAGCATTCCGTATTTGACGGCTTTTTCGGTAACTTGCGACCGTCAAAGATTTTTCTTAGACCTGGCAGAACAGGATCCGGCCATCATTCGGATGTGAGTGCACTAATGGTACCATCACGATATGAGGATCAGAATTACATTCAGAGCCAGAATAAAACACAAGGGACTAACTAAGCCTACAAGCGTTAATGAGGGATTGCGGGCCTGCCTCGATACGAAATATTTCTTGTTATTTATTTTATTCTCTTTCCCAAACTAGTTTCAGAGGCAATATCGTCACTAGCGGGATTTTTCTTTGTTCTAACACGCGCAAAAAAAAAAACACGTTTATAAGCATTATAAAAATTATTACGTGTGTGCTGTTTGGTTACAAACATTGTATTCTGTGATTGCTTGCATAATACTTGTTTACTTTATGTCTCGGAGTATGGTTTTTACTTTTGTTGCCGCATTTCCAGCGTTTATTTTTCTGCCGTTTGTTCAAAAATGGTTCACATGGCTCTGAGCACTACGGGACTTAACAGCGGAGGTCATCAGTCGCCTAGAACTTAGAACAACTTAAACCTTACTAACCTAAGGACATCACATACATCCATGCCCGAGGCGGGATTCGAACCTGCGACCGTAGCGGTCGCGCGGTTCCAGACTGAAGCGCCGAAAACCGCTCGGCCATCGGCCACTCCTGCCGGCGCCGTTTCTTCGGTATACAGCATGTCACCTGCAGTTGTTTGAGTGACTGTCACTAACAAATATGAAAAGGTTGACTTACATGCGTCAACATTATACCTTTAGGAATTGCGTTAGTGCACGACACACACACACACACACACACACACACACACACACACAAGCATTTCCGCACGACACGGAGATACGTAAATAGTTATGGGAAATCGTCAGAACTACCATTAAAATTTGTAAAACCTTCTCACAATATATGATGCATGCTTGCGACACACACACACACAAGCATTTCCGCACGACACGGAGATACGTAACTAGTTATGGGAAATCGTCAGAACTACCATTAAAATTTGTAAAACCTTCTCACAATATATGATGCATGCTTGCGATATAGCAAGACACGGAGATACGTAAATAGTTATGGGAAATCGTCAGAACTACCATTAAAATTTGTAAAACCTTCTCACAATATATGATGCATGCTTGCGATATAGCAAGACAATGTAATAGTTTAAATGACTAAGGTGTAGCAGTTATATTTTTCTGTGTTTAATAGCAACTGCGAGACGAGCAACGAACGTAATAAAATTAAAATTACATAACAACACAGTGCACGACAAAATCTTATCCACGATGCTAATGCAATTCCAGGTAGTATAACGACAATGTACGTAAGTTCCCTTTTCATATTTGTTAATAACGCCCAACCCAGAGTTACAGATGACATGCTGCGTGCCGAAGAAACAGCAATAAAAAGAAAACAGAAAATATGCGGGAAATAACGGTAACAAATGTAAAAACAATGCTGTGACTTAAAGTAAATAAGGTATTACAAAACTACACACAGAACTATTTTTGTAACCAAACGATTCACACATAATGTTTACACCGATGCTACTTTTTCAGTTAAAGGAAAGGAAAACACTGATCATGGCTACATTGTCGCTGAAACTAGTTTGGGAGAGAGATCATATTAAATAAAAACAAAATTGTTTTGCATCAAGAAGGGCCCACGATCCCATATTGTTGCTTACATACAAACACGGACCAATGGAAAAGTTTTAATATTATATGCTTCATAAATTAAAGACGAAGTATGAAAATGAGCCCGTGGACATATTTTGTCATTTTATTTTACAGGTCCGTCTTGATCACACAAACTTACACTTCACTATTACCAGTTTTGGCTACTGCCATCTTCACATCTGTTACAAACGAGAACTGGGTGTAACCAACTAAGTTCAATTCGCTGACGCTAAATCTATAAAGGCCTGGTGTTACATAAGAAAGATAAAAGTGTTTACATGATTAATATCCACGTATACCACAATACATACCTTTAAATATTCTGATGCAGTATCAGCGTCAAACATGCAGGTACTTACTATGTGGTGGTGGTGATAAGAATGCGGCTGGTATTTATACAAAAAATGAGGCCAGCGGAGGGCACTATAGCTAGGGTACATGATTAACCAGTGTCGCAAACGTAATGGTTAAAATGCTGTATGCATAGTCATTAATTAAAAGTAGATCGCATGGCAAAACGAGCATCTGACAATAAAACATGTACTGACATACTATACGTGTAATTAGAACCATACTTAAAATCCACATAAAAACAAATACTAATATTGTGAAGCTCCTAGCCGACGAAGTAAAGCATACAATTGTGTAAAAACCAGTATAAAAATCTTAAGCATAAAATCACATTTATAAAACAAAATTTTCCAGCATGACAATTCAATCATCACAACCGTAAGTGCAAGGTAATTAACGAAACAGTGAGTTATTAAAGAATTAAAAATCGACAGTCGATATACATCCGGAATTGGAGTTTTTCGTGTATCCCATTCTGCTACTTCACGTATTTCACTTTATTTCATGCCCCAATTACAAATTGAACAGGGAATGAAGCAGAAAACAGAGCAGCGTATACTTACAAAAAGTCATTCATTGTCAAGAAAGCGAATGATGTTAAGGATGTACCAATCCAGATTGAGATACATTTGCTTCATTTGACATTGTTAACCCGTATACGAACGCCCAAAAAACATAACGTTTGAGATTATAAGGAGCTTGCTAACGTACAAGAAGATTAGTGAAGGCGAAATGGTAGAACTCTCGGAAATTTTAGAACTTATGTTGTCATTTATTATTTTAAGTTCAACGATAAGATTTTTTATCAGAAGGACAGACTCGCAATGGGAAACAGTTTATCTGGTACTTCAGCTGAGATATTTTAAAATGAGCTAGAAAAGATTTTTGAACAAAATCCTGACGCCTGTGAAAAAATTTTCTATTACAAACATTATGTAGACGAAATCATACTACCATACAAAGGTGACGAAAGTGAAATACACGAGGTATCAGAAAGAATGGATGGGACGCACGAAAAAAATTCAGTGGAACTGGAAGAACGTAGCGTACGTTTTTGGATCTTAGGATAACTAAAAGGGATGGAAGGCACAAGATTAACATATTTAGGAAGACGACGGCTACTGACACGATTATAAATGTGAAATCCTGTCACCCTAAGAATCATAAATGGGTAAACTTCACAGCCACAATCGAGAGAAATCTAAAGCTACCAATCGCCCCTAATGACGAAGTGTAAGAATTAAATGTGATTACGCAAGTAGCCGAGACCAACGGATGCAAGGACCGTGATGTAACAAGCCTTTATAATAAACTGAAGTCAATATGCGACAAGGAGACAATAGAACGAGAAGGCAAGAAGTTTGTTCCTATGTCTTGCAATGGGGCCTTTTCATAAAGGACTGCATAGGCTTTCAGAAAAACGAAAGGAAAAATTGTATTTCAAACTAAATGCAGAACTGGATGTAGGCTACGCCACAAAGTAGGCAACAACAACAAATAATTGGGGATAAAGTTTCTATAAGATCAACTGCCAAGACTGTGACAAGTTGTATATCGGTCAGACAGGAAGGAATTTCCAGACTCATTTCAAAGAACATACGTATAACCAGAATAAGAGCGCTTTCGGTACACATCTGGACAAAGAAAAACATTCGGCATGAAACATAGAGAATAATATGAAAGTGTTGCATAGAGCGCCAAAGAGGCAACTACTGAACCTACTCCAGGAAACGGAGGTTTATGTACACAGAGAGCGGCAACCAGACTGTTCAAGGAACAGCATGAGTTTAACCTGAACGCTTACTTCCATATTTTCAGAAACCCACTAGCACGAACAGTGTCGAGCGTCCCAGTGGCTTAACGTGCGGTAGTGTGCACCGGTCGCCAGCGACGAGGAGACAGGGTCTTTCTCGGCAAGTTCTGCCGCAGGGACCGCGCGACCGCTACGGTCGCAGGTTCGAATCCTGCCTCGGGCATGGATGTTTGTGTTGTCCTTAGGTTAGTTAGGTTTAAGTAGTTCTAAGTTCTAGGGGACTTATGACCTCAGCAGTCGAGTCCCATAGTGCTCAGAACCATTTTTTTTTCTGCCGCAGGAAAACAAGGACGTCATACAGAGAAGCCACGACGCCGCGCCATTGAGATCACACTCCGGATGAACTACCGACTATTGATTTTTAATGTTTTAATAATAGTCAATGTTTCATTAATTATCGTACACGTACGGTAACAGTAATTGCTTTGTCATGCTGGAAGATTTCGTTATATAGACGAAGTTTTTATTCTTAATCTTTTTATACTAGCTTTTGCACAATAGATTGTTTTACTTTATCAGGCCAGGAGCTTCACAATGTTAGTATTTGTGTTTTTTATGTGGATTTTAAGTGTGGTTCTAATTCTATGTGTAGTATATCAGTACATGTTTTATTGTCAGACGCGCGTTTTGCCATGTGAAGTAATTTTAATTAATGACCACGCATACTGCATTTTAATCGTTACATTTGCCACACTGGTTAATCATGTACCCTAGCTATAGTGCCATCTGCTGGCCTCAGTTTATTTGTATAAATACCAGAAGCATTCTGATCATTATTAGCGCTTACTACGTACCTACATGTTTAGTTTGACGTTGATACTACACCAGAATATTTTACGATATGTATGTCTGTTACAGTAACTAAGTAAACATTTTTTATCTTTCTTATATAGTACCAAGCGTTTTATACACTCAGCGTCAGCAAACTGAACTTAGTTGTTACACTCAGTTTTCGTTTGTAACAGATCTGAAGCTGGCAGTAGACGAAACTGCTAATAGTGAAGGGTAAAAGGCTGTGTGATCGAGACGGACCTGTAAAAAAAATTATGATGAAACTTCATGGCAGATTAAAACTGTGTGCCAGATGGAGACTCGAACTCGGGATCTATGCCTTTCGCGGCCAAGTGCTCTACCAACTGAGCTACCCAAGCACGATCACGTCCCGTCTTCACAGCTTTACTTCTCCCAGTACCTCGTCTCCTACTTTCCAAACTTCACAGAAGCTCTCCTGCGAACCTTGCAGAACTGGCTCTCCTGGAAGAAAGGATATTGCAGAGACAGGGCTTAGCTACAGCCTGGAGGATGTTTCCATAGTGAGATTTTCACTCTGCAGCGGAGTGTGCGCTGATATGAAAGTTCCTGTGTGTCGGACCAAGACTCGAACTCAGGAACTTTGCCTTTCGCGGGCAAGTGCTCTACCATGGAGCACACAGATTTAATCTGCCAGGAAGTTTCATATCAGCGCACACTCCGCCGTAGAGTGAAAATCTCATTCTGGAAAGAATATGATTCTTGCCTGCTCTGTTACATGTAGCGAGCGTGCAAGCTACTGTAGTTTCCGGAACTGCGTATCCAGATATATCTAATTTTCTGTGAAGATCTGTAACTATACATTCGAAGTGGGCGAGGCATATGTTGGTGGTATGTGGACTGTGTCCAGTGGCATGTCTTTCAATAATTGCAGCAGCGGAAATATTGTTGGTGCCTCAGGCCAATCTAGACGACATACTTGACCGTCTCCTGAACTACTGATTCCCTTCCACACCTTTCAACTCTTATAACAGCAATCTTATTGCTGCAAAAGTAAAAAAATAATCTTCACCTCACTGCATACTGTCCTTGCTACCTTCATGCGTCCATTTTAAACTGTAATCTAAAAAATAATGGCGGACTGGAAAGCTTGGATAGGAGAAGAAACTGAAGACGCTGTTAAAGGAGAATCTGGACCTGGTGGCACGTAGAAGAGAGGTGAAATAATGAGTTCTGCATTAAATTTCTGGTGCTAATAGCGATTACTCTTTTTCAGGAATAACAACAGGAAGTGTAACACTACGAGCGATCTGGTAGCGTTATTTTATACGGTGTCGTTGCCGAGCTTGAAGAGCTAGCGGAGTGTTGTGGGTGTGGTTGGGACAGGCAGCTGGTGTGTGTCACAGCGAAAGCGTGGCTGAAACGAGGCGACAAGCAAACACAGGTTGAGCGATCACGGCGTTTCCCGGGAACCAGCTTGACGGGAGCGCCCGCTTGACCAAGGATAGGAAGCCATCTCCGACTACTGACTGGAACATTAAGCTGAAAGTACCATATATTCACATAAACTGCTACAATTACTTGCAAATGTGCTACAGGTAATCCAAAGATACTTTCGAAATCGGAAAACGATCTACACCTCAAAAAAATTATGGTCAAAGTCGTGCGACTTACGGTTTAAGAGCTGTTATTGTTTAATTATTTGTTATTTATAACCATGCTACAACTGTGTACAACTAGGAAACGGTACTGACGTCAGCTACAGGGTGAAACAACGTAGTGATTCAAATAATGTAGACACAAATAATTTTAACTAATGGTTCTAATGGCTCTGAGCACTATGGGGCTTAACATCTATGGTCATCAGTCCCCTAGAACTTCGAACTACTTAAACCTAACTAACCTAAGGACATCACACAACACCCAGTCATCACGAGGCAGAGAAAATCATTTTAACTGAATCAACTGTGGGTTCTTGATGAAACATTGTAAATTAACTTAATAAAGATGTTTCTTAATTTCACAAATTTTATTATGGTTACTGCAAAACTTATTTTTCGGGTTATAAGCCCATTTTCAGGTACACTACTGATTCCAAAGATAAGGCAAAAATAGACATCTCAACTTCTTAATGTATTGATCATTCGCGTAATGTAAAATTACTCTAATGAACCTCTTCCACAAGTTACGTAAGGAATTAAATAATTCAGCAATTACACTAACATGACCAAACATAGGTAGGAAAAAGGTTATGCATCAGCTTGGAACGTACTGTCTACTGATGGACTGACACCCAAATTTTTACTTCTATCCTGGTGTTGTGATATCATCTAAAAGAGGGAAATATGGTATTAAGAACAGTTTAGATTTTCTTAAAAAGTTATGTTAAGGTTCCAACTAACGCAAAATTAGTCCCTTTTCATGTGCATAGCTTGATCACAAGAACTGCAGTTAATGGCAATGTTATTGTAACCATCAGCGTATTCACACAACATTCATCCAGAACAACAGTTGGACATTGTGAATATTGTGAAATGTTATTTAAATCAAAATTATTTCCGATTTCAAGGCAACGGGCTATCTTTTATATGCCTCGTTCATCGACAAGTTGGAGACTGATATTTTCTTTAAGAGGGGGCTATTGGAAAAACTTGTTGCGTATGGGTACACATATGTTGGTGATATTCTTTGTATGTGGAAAGCTTCCAACAGACAACTCCACAAATTTGTGTAATATATGAACCGTTGGCACACTGATATAAAATTAAGCATGAAATTAGGGGCCCAGCATAAATTTCCTGGACATTAGCTTAAATACAGAAGACACCAACCATAAATTCAAAATTTGTCGAAGAGACTCCTTCACTGACACATTCGTCCTAGCTTCCTCCCACACATGCAGAATTCCACTACATGGAAATGGAAATGAGCGTTTGGCGTCATTAGCCAAGAGGCCCGTTGCGGGGCGGGTGACGGCAGTCCGTCACGCTGACCATTCAGCTATCGGGGCGGACATTCCACCCATGTTCCAAGAAGACTTTGACCAGGAACTTAATCATAAATACAATAGCCACAAATAATAAATTTTACCTCAGCATCATTGACAAAATTCAAAATAAGATGAAGAAGCAGGCAAGGTCCCTACTGTCCCCAGAGAAAACACAAACTGGAAAAGAAATGGTGCAGCTTACTTGTGATAGGGAAAACGTCAAACAGTATAAGGAACATACTGAACGCAAAGTGTTTCTCTGTGCTTTTCTCTATCCCTCAAACAATAGGCAGTTGCTTGTTCAACGTAAAACACAAGCAACCAGCCACTACAAAAATGGGGTTTATATGATCATATACTGGGAGTGTCAATCTTGCTACATTGGACGGATGGAGAGGTCAATCTGCACAAAAAAAAAGGACTTCATAGAAACTTGAGATTGAAGAAGCCTGATTCAGCCTTTTCAGAACATTAGGAATTGTAGAAATTAAAAAATAAAGGTTTACATCCCCACACCCATTATTAAAGGAACAAACCCAGTTAAATTATTCACCTTTCTTCATTGACATGTCAACTGCGGGATGCAAGTATAACTTTATCCCTAAGTCCATCAGTGGATAAAAAGTTCTAGGTCGATGCAGAACTTTATTCCTAGGTATATCTAGTCATGATAGTGTAATTGCTTAATTGTGTAATTTCATGTGTAATTGTGGAAAAAAATGGTCAGTGAATTAATTTTACATTCAGCCAAGGATCGCTACATTAGGAAGTTGAGATGCCTATCATCATGTTTATCTTTGCGTTATCATCTTTGCAACCAGTAATGTACTTGAAAATGTACTTGCAACCCGAAACTTAGGTTGAGCATTAATCATAATAAAATTTGTGAAACAAGACCGAAAACAGTGTTTGTTTAGTACATACAAATTATTAAACAAATTATTATTTAGTGATCGCTGGCATTTGCCTGCAGGGGTACAGCGAAACATTATAGATTAAAAGAGTATAGCCGCTACATGTCGCATGTAACTTCTTTATTTTACATGTTTCACTCGACCAACGCTAGTATCTTCAGAAATTAGGTAGCCGAAGACCACACGCTACGTGTCGCGCTCGGCTATGTAATTTCGGAAGATGCCGGAGATGGTTGAGTGAAACATGTAAAATAAAGAGAAAGTACCACGTGACTTGTGGCGGCTCCACAATTTTAATTCTTATGTTGTTATTTACTGTTATCAGAACACCGGCCGAATCAGTCCTCTACATGTGTCCAAATTACGAGTAACAACAAGTTCCATTTGCAATAGGTACCATGCAGTAAATTTTAATATTAACAGTGTTTGGTTTGACGAGCTGACGCTGCCACAAGAGTCGCTCAAGCGTTTGAACTGAGAAAAGCCTTGAGCCGGCCGCGGTGGTCTCGCGGTTCTAGGCGCTCAGTCCGGAACCGCGTGACTGCTACTGTCGCAGGTTCGAATCCTGCCTCGGGCATGGATGTGTGTGATGTCCTTAGGTTAGTTGGGTTTAAGTAGTTCTAAGTTCTAGGGGACTGATGACCACAGATATTAAGTCCCATAGTGCTCAGAGCCATTTTTTTGAGAAGAGCCGTCCGCCCACACAAGCGTAATTTATATCTTTTACGTCGAAAACTTACAACTATTTGCGTATTTAATGTGATACGGATGTATAATTTTGTTATATGTATGTATTTTAAATGAAGTTTGATAAAATTATAAACATTACGATGCCATGGCATAAGAAAGCTTGTATCTTATATACAGTAGTAGGTCAGTTGACCGAGTCTTTAAGTGAAGTGGCAAAGTTAGTATCCGAGCTTTTGATTGTGGTTTGCGGTGTGCTTAGTATTTGAGCATTCCGGAGAATGCATAAATTTCAGATATCGCACTAAATATTCAAAGATTCCGTGTACGAACGCTACAGCTTTTATTAGTGACAGACTTTGGTAACTTTACGCGCGCGCGCGCGCGTGTGTGTGTGTGTGTGTGTGTGTGTGTGTGTGTGTGTGTGTGTGATTAGAAAGATAGAAAGTAGCTGGCGATTTGTATAGTGCCTTGTTTGCGGTACGAACATTAACGATAGAAATCGTATAGAACATTGCCCACCACCCTGCTTGCTATTCACTGTTTGTTTTATTCGTAACACTTAACCATAATAGAATTATATGGGCACACTTCGTACATAATTTCACTGGGTGCTTTACTTGTAATAAATTTTGAAAAATTAATATTTAATTCAGTGCTTCACCCTGGGATAAATTTTCCTTTACTGATATTTAATTAAATCTTTATCAGTGTAACTCTCATAATTTCTGGGTTGTCAAATTTTATAATTAGACTAACGATTCTGCATGACACGTGAGTTTTGTGTTATTTGGGCCAAAAGCAACCAAACCCCGACTGTGTAACGAATCAGGTAATTATCTAGATTGGATGCTTGTCCAGCTGGAGGGTGACTGTTTTCTCTCTGTTATAGAACGCCATTGGCTGTACATACTCCTGCGATAATGTCAGAGGACGAATGGTCAGTATTCAGGGATGTGACAGGAACGATCATTCGAAGCAAAAATGTCTAATAAAAATGACCTCTAAAATCCATACCGAGCTTTGAGCACTTGTGCTGTAGAAGAGCGAAACTGATGTTCTCATAACTCTTATGACATCCACTTCGGAGCCCATGTTTATTGGACAGTTATTCTTGTTTCGGTCCATACTACCTCCTCCCAAATTACGAAAAGCAAGGAGCTTGATATAGAATAAATTTGTTTCACAGTTCTTGAAGTATGCATTTTCGACCCCTCATTACCAGACTTTGTTCTTTCGAGTAATTGCTCCTGTAATATTTACGCATTAAGACCTTTCTACCCCATATAAATTGAAAGACACGCATCCCACAAGTCCCGTCGTACAGGTGTACATGGTAAAGTCCTGGAGAGACAGGAAGATACCAGCTGGATTACTTCGTGGCGACACGAAGATTACAAAATCAGATACTGGATTGTAAGGGTTACCTAGGAGCAGATTTTGGCTGAGACCACAGTTCAGTATTGATGAAGAATTAACTTTTTTAATAGAATCGGCAGGAACAATCAACGTGGAACAAAATGGTGTACTGGAGAAATGATGGAGTGTGACGTTTTCTGAGACGTTAAATGCTGCGATAATGAATGCCACATTCGACAGTTCAGTGGAAGAGAATTGGACACCACTAGAGAGATAAATCACACAAGTAACATAGACGAAAATAGTTATGGGAAAGGTAACAGCAGAGAAATCCTGGTTAACAGAGATACAGTTCAACTGGTTGACCAAAATGGAAAGTATGAAACTGCTCAGGATAGGACAGGATTACAACCATATAAATAACTTAAAATAGAATAGAAAGTTCAGGGAAGCTAAATCGAAATGGCAAAAGAAATAGTCGTTGAAAAGATTGAATCAGTATACAAGAGAGACAAAACAGGCTTCAATGAAATTCAAAGAAAAAGTGTCAGCATTAAAACTGCAGGAAGAATACCGCTGTTAAATGTGAAGGGCAGAGGAAATAGTCGGAAAGATTGTTGAAGCCCTCTACGAGGGGAAGAGAGACTAACTACTGACGTGGCAGAAAAATTGGAAGTTGTTTTATAACACAACTGGAAGCCAGTATTAAAATGGGAGCTAGGCTTGCCTTTGGAAAGCTTGCAGTCGAATAAGACATAAGGTGTAGGTACCATTTCATCGTAATTACTGCAGTCATTGGAGGAAATAGCAGTCCAAATTAGTGTGAGGAATCTATGAGGTACATATCATCAGACTTCCGAAAATTCGTCATCGACACATTCCGAAGAGAACGAGAGCAGATGAATGTGAGAATTATCATATAATCAATTTGAAAGCTCTTGCATTCAAATTACTTTCAAGACTCATATACACTCCTGGAAATGGAAAAAAGAACACATTGACACCGGTGTGTCAGACCCACCATACTTGCTCCGGACACTGCGAGAGGGCTGTACAAGCAATGATCACACGCACGGCACAGCGGACACACCAGGAACCGCGGTGTTGGCCGTCGAATGGCGCTAGCTGCGCAGCATTTGTGCACCGCCGCCGTCAGTGTCAGCCAGTTTGCCGTGGCATACGGAGCTCCATCGCAGTCTTTAACACTGGTAGCATGCCGCGACAGCGTGGACGTGAACCGTATGTGCAGTTGACGGACATTGAGCGAGGGCGTATAGTGGGCATGCGGGAGGCCGGGTGGACGTACCGCCGAATTGCTCAACACGTGGGGCGTGAGGTCTCCACAGTACATCGATGTTGTCGCCAGTGGTCGGCGGAAGGTGCACGTGCCCGTCGACCTGGGACCGGACCGCAGCGACGCACGGATGCACGCCAAGACCGTAGGATCCTACGCAGTGCCGTAGGGGACCGCACCGCCACTTCCCAGCAAATTAGGGACACTGTTGCTCCTGGGGTATCGGCGATGACCATTCGCAACCGTCTCCATGAAGCTGGGCTACGGTCCCGCACACCGTTAGGCTGTCTTCCGCTCACGCCCCAACATCGTGCAGCCCGCCTCCAGTGGTGTCGCGACAGGCGTGAATGGAGGGACGAATGGAGACGTGTCGGCTTCAGCGATGAGAGTCGCTTCTGCCTTGGTGCCAATGATGGTCGTATGCGTGTTTGGCGCCGTGCAGGTGAGCGCCACAATCAGGACTGCATACGACCGAGGCACACAGGGCCAACACCCGGCATCATGGTGTGGGGAGCGATCTCCTACACTGGCCGTACACCACTGGTGATAGTCGAGGGGACACTGAATAGTGCACGGTACATCCAAACCGTCATCGAACCCATCGTTCTACCATTCCTAGACCGGCAAGGGAACTTGCTATTCCAACAGGACAATGCACGTCCGCATGTATCCCGTGCCACCCAACGTGCTCTAGAAGGTGTAAGTCAACTACCCTGGCCAGCAAGATCTCCGGATCTGTCCCCCATTGAGCATGTTTGGGACTGGATGAAGCGTCGTCTCACGCGATCTGCACGTCCAGCACGAACGCTGGTCCAACTGAGGCGCCAGGTGGAAATGGCATGGCAAGCCGTTCCACAGGACTACATCCAGCATCTCTACGATCGTCTCCATGGGAGAATAGCAGCCTGCATTGCTGCGAAAGGTGGATATACACTGTACTAGTGCCGACATTGTGCATGCTCTGTTGCCTGTGTCTATGTGCCTGTGGTTCTGTCAGTGTGATCATGTGATGTATCTGACCCCAGGAATGTGTCAATAAAGTTTCCCCTTCCTGGGACAATGAATTCACGGTGTTCTTATTTCAATTTCCAGGAGTGTATATAAGAATTTAAAAGAAAATTTATGACTTCTTGGGTGACGATCAGTTGTGCTTTATGAAAGGTACAGGCGCCAGAGATGTGGTTCTCATATTGTACTTGATAAATAGAGCAAGATATAGCGTAAGATTGTCCACCTAGAATGTAAAACGGTGCGCTATCTTCGAAATTTACATAAGAAAACAAAAGATAATAAAGTGGTCGGATTGAAAAGAGTGTAAGACATTGATGTAGTCTTTCCCCCCTACCGTTTAAGCCGTACATCGAAGATGCCATGTCTGAAATAAAGATGGGCTCAGGAGTGGGATTAAATTTCAGGGCGAAAGAATATCAACGACAGTATTCGTTCATAACATGGCTATCTTCAGTGAAAGCTAAGGAGGAATTACAGGAGACACGGAATGCAATAAACAATGCACTGAGCAGTGAAGACGAAAGTAAGGAGGAGTAGCGAAGACAATATTTGTGACTAACATAAGATGAAAATGATACCGCAGAGTAGGCGAAGTCGGAGATTCTGCTACCTTGGTAGCAAAATAATCAATGATGGAAGAAGCAAGTAGTACATAAAAAGCAGACTAGTACAAGTTAGAGGGCATTCATAGCCAAAAAAGGTTTACTAGCTTCAATGAGCGGCGTTGATCTGGCGATTAAATTTCTGAGAATGTAATTCTGGATAACAAAATTGTGTGGGAATGAAGAAGCAGAGAAAGAAGGGAATCGAAGCGTTTGAGAGGCGGTGGATATGAGGATGTTAAAAAATAGATCGACTGACAAAATCAGAAATGACATTCTCCATAGAATTTTTGAGGAAATAAATACAAAATTTGCAAGATGGAAAACAATAGGACATATATTAATACATTAGGGAACAGCTTCAGAGTTAAAAAGCTACTCTTTGATGAGGAATCTGTAACAAGAAGGGAATTTTTGGCGGGCTGCATCATAGCTTGATAATAGAAAAAGAAAACAGCCATTTTTCTTCAACCTGCTGCATAGACATTGAATTTTCTCTCTTCAGCACATGTAACATCAATCGTGCACTAATTCATTGTAAATGTGGCCAGTTAGAAACTGGTGCCTTGCACCTTGGTTCACTTTCACACAATGGCTTCTTTAGCTTTACTCTTCTCGCTTGATTACCCTTCGGACGGCTAATTCACCTATTTGTTTACGACAATCTTGCAGCAGGACGATTGTAGATTTAGGAGCACTCATTCGAGTATTATGCGTAATCTCCATTATGATTAATCAGAATTCTTTCTAATTTAGCTTCCTTCGCTGCCCTTTTTAAGGGTGATTCTCTTTCTCAAGCCGCGTCATTTTGTCCACAACCATACTCTCGGGTATACTCAGCGTCGTAACAACATCGCTGTCAGTGTAGCGCTTCGAACTGTGAAAGATGGCAAATTTCTTACGTATCGTCGTGTTAAAAGGGGCAGTCAAATGAAAACCGAACACCCACACAACGGAACCATGGAATCGTTCCATTCAAAAGCAATCACTATACACGTTAGGATATTTAACCCACTGGGAGATAACACGATCGATTCCTGTTTCGTAGCATTTGGTCTGCCGCTGACAGATCCACATCCGCACCCACTCTGATTCCTCTGCTCGTCGAGATCCTCGAGAATAGAAGCACAATCTGCGCAGTGCAATGGAGTCGCTTTGCAGAAACTGCGTCGCGCCTTAAAGACAAAACATTCAGGAATGCTGTCGGATGGAAGCATTCCGGTGCACTTTACCGCCCACCCTCACACTGAAAGTCCGACGAAAGCTACGAAAAAGGAACTGAGTGTCTCGTCTCCCAGTGGGATAAATGTCTTATCGCGTGTGGGGATTACTGAATGGAAACATCCCATATTCCCGTTATGGCAGGTGTTCGGTTTTCGTTTGATTGACTCTCACATTTCCTTTGCGTCCTTTTGTGACCTTGTTGATAAACAACTAAAATAAGTACGGTATAACGGACGTTCGGATGAAATCGACAAACTAAATACGGCGCGAACGTAAACAGTGGGCTATGTTACCGATCAGTCTGTTACCATAACAGTTCATTGTGGCAACAATTGTTTAATAGCTACCTCGCTATAGATCTGAAGCACTCTTGTGTATGTTTGATACATAATAATTCTATGGACATTGAAAAATATTAAATATAGCGTCTGATCGAGTATTAATGACAGTCTGTAGTAAGCGAGTGATAGTAACGGAGACGCTTGACAAGCTGCAGAATGACATCTAAGAAGTGTTTCCGCGATAATGTTACGAACTGCCCGGGATGACGGAGAAAGGTACATAAATCAGTGTGCGATATGAGACAATGGACCGGAAACAACCGAACGAAAATCGTTCTCATGTCTTTGACAGTGGACCTCGTCCACTGCAAGCCCTTAGCTTTCCATTTTGTGACAGGTGGTAGTATGAACCAAAACAAGAACAAATGTCTAGTAAACATGCCCTCTAAAGTGCGTAACTTACAAGCTATGAGCACTTCTTCAACATTGCTACTGTGAAACACATCTCTTATACTAAGTGCTGATAGCTCTTAAAGTATTCATTTTGAACACATTTTTACTATGAAATTTTTTCTTAGTTTCGTCCATAATACATCCACCCAGCGTATGGAAACAAAAGAGCTTGCAGTAGAAGAGGTCCACTGTCCGAGGTATCTGAACAATTTTCGCTCAAATTTCGACTCGGTTTTCTCCGAAACAGGCCCTCCTACCTCTATCTGATAGATTTACTCTTCTCCATCATTCCTGAAAGTTTGTAACATTACGTATTTGAGACAGTGATACGGCGCAGGTGGCCGGCCGAAGTGGCCGTGCGGTTAAAGGCGCTGCAGTCTGGAACCGCAGGACCGCTACGGTCGCAGGTTCGAATCCTGCCTCGGGCATGGATGTTTGTGATGTCCTTAGGTTAGTTAGGTTTAACTAGTTCTAAGTTCTAGGGGACTAATGACCTCAGCAGTTGAGTCCCATAGTGCTCAGAGCCATTTGAACCATTTGAACGGCACAGGTGAGGAAATGATTAGCTGGTAATTGCTGTCGGAGAGGCGCGGTGGTTTTGTTGATAACTTTTGGAGAGACGTTGCCGGGCATGTGAAAATAATTCACATGCTCTTTCGATTATTTTATGATTTTCCTATTGCACAACTGCTTTTGACTCCTTTGTCTACTTGCAGAATACGTTCGGATACTGTATTTTTACTGATACTTGTCGTTGTTGTTGTTGTGCTCTTCAGTCCAGAGGCTAGTTTGATGCAGGTCTCCATGCTGTTCTATCCTGTGCATGCCTCATCGTCTTCCAATAACTACTGCGACCTATATACTTCTAAATCCGCTTACTTTATTCGTCTCTTAGGTTCCCTTTACAATTTTTAACCCCCACACTTCCCTCCGATACTACGTTGACGATCCCTTGATGTCTCAGAATGTGCCGCATCAACCGATCTCTTCTTTTAGTCAAGTTGTGTCCAAAATTTTATGAGTCCTCAATTCTATTCGCTACACCGTCATTAGTTATTTGATCTACCCACCTAATATTCAGCATTCTTCTGCAGTACCACATTTCAAAAGCCGCTTCTTGTCTAAACTATTTGTCGCCAATGTTTGTCGCCAATGTTTGTCGCCTAAGTTTATTGCCCACGCATTTCTTGCCATTGTCGGTTTACATTTTATATCCTTTCTCCTTCGGCGACCATCATAGCAAAGCCACCAAGATAGCAAAACTCATCTACTACTTTAAGTGTCTCGTTTCCTAATCCGATTCCCTTAGCATCACCTCATTTAATTCGACTCCATTCCATTATCCTTGTTCTCCTTTTATTGATGTTCATGTTATATCCTCCTTTCAAGACACTGTCCACTCCGTTCAACTGATGTTCCAAGACCTTCGCTGTCTTGAGAGAGTTACAATGTTATCGGACAACGTCAAAGTTTTTAATTTTTCTCCCTGAACATAATTCTTATTGCAAATTTTTCTTTGGTTTCCTTTACTGCTTGCTCAACGTACAGATTTTACACCACATGGGAGAGGTTACAAACCTGTCTTACTCACCTCAACCACTGCTTTCGTTTAACGCCCCTAGACTGCAATAACGGCTGCCTGGATTGTATACAAGTTGTAAGTAGAAATCGCTCCCTGCATTTTACCTCTGCTTCCACCTGATTTTCAAGGAGTTTATTCCAGCCAACATTGTCAAAAGTTTTCCCTGAGTCTACAAATGCCCCGAATGTTGAGAGGTCCAGAGTGAAGTTCTCCGACGAGTCTCGCTTCACTGGAGCAAGTGATTCCGGCCACAAGTTGGTGTGGAGACCGAGTGGAACACGTTACATACCACGGAGGATCATGAACGTCATTGGTATGATCTAGGCGTAACGGTGCGGGCAGTCATTGTGCACGATGGCCGAAAACCGCCTCATACCTTTCTGCTAGGTGATGTTACAGCACAGACGTATCACAGAGAGATTATTTCGGGTCATTTCCGGCAGTTTAGGGGTGTGGGAGGTCCCGACTTTCTGTTTATGAACGACAATGTCCGCCCAAAAAGGACAGCTGAGGTGGCTGTCTGACACACTGGAAAATGAAAATATTAAAAGGATGGAAAGGCCTCCAACTTCCCCCGTGTAAGACTTACACAGCATGTGTGGGATGGTCGTCGCGGAGATTTTCCTCAAAGGATACCCCTCCCGAACCGTGCAGTAAGTGAAAACCGCCTTGAGCGACAAGTGGAACCATATACCGCGAAGACTCCTAACAGTTGGGTATCCAGAGTGAATAAAGGTGAAAGACGCGCATTAGTGTCGATGGGAGCATATTGCTTACTGTAAGTGTCCAATATCGACCTTTGTGGTAAGGGACTGACGTGTGTTAAACATAAATGTTTTTACGTCTATTATCTTGCTTTCTCGTGTGGTGAAATCTGTACAATTTTCCGTTATACGAGGGTTGCCCAGAAAGTAATGCACCGCATTTTTTCCTCCACCGAAAATAGTTCTGCGAATGCGAAACGTTACGTGTGTATTAGTTGAAGTCTCTTGAGTTACCGCGCCAAATTTTCGTCACCTCCGACATGCAGCGTAGCTGCAGGACAGTTTCAAAATGGGGTCAGTACGCGATGTACGTCACAAGCAAAGTGCCGTCATTGAATTTCTCACTGCATAGAAAGACACTCAGGGGAATATTCAAAAACGCTTGTGCAAAGTCTATGGAGCATCTACTGTCGACAGAAGTACAGTTAGTCGCTGAACACGGAGGGTGAGGTCATCAGAAGGCTCCACGATTTGCAGCGGTCGGGGAGACTATCCACGGCTCTCACACCTGACAACCCTGACCTAGCCCCCTCGAATTTACACCTGTTTGAGCCATTAAAGCATGCCATTCGTGGAAGACATTTTGAGGATGATGAGGAGGTGATTCACACAATAAAGCGCTGGCACCGCCATTAGGGCAAGAATTGGTGCCGACAGGGCATACACGCCCTTGTTTCGCGCTTGGGGGAGGTCATAGAACGTGATGGAGATTACGTGAAAAAATAGAGTGTGTAGATAAATCACCATTCTTTCGTGTGTGTAATTCTCATTATGTTCAATAAACAACTGAAGGAAAATATGTGGTGCGTTACTTTTTGGCAACCCTCGTAAATATACCACTCCGTCTCTGTTACATGTGTACTGTTTTTCATGTCGTCAGTCATTGCCTGTCAGTATTACTGTAGAAACAATTTCTCTGTTCCTTAGCAACTGCCACGCAGTGTAGTAACGAGAGGCACGCACAAGGAGCATCACGGAAAATCACAGAGACATACTGGGGCTTAACTGACAACAGCTCTTGCCACGCACCATTCACAAACAAAATACGAGAGTCACTCCAAAAGAAAGGCACACAATTTTTTTAAAAAAATCCATCTTCTACACGTTTGAAAGTTTTACAGTATGTAGATACATCCTTTAGGAACAATATTTTCATTTCTCCACATAATTTCCATCCCTCTCAACTGCCTTGCGCCATCTTGGAACCAGCGCCTGTATACCTACACGTTAAAATTCTGCATCAACGTGATGGAGCCACTGTTTGGCAGCGAGCACAAGGGAGTCATCATCTTCAAACCTTGTTCCACGAAGAGAGTCTTTCAGTTTCCCAAAGAGATGATTCTCACATGGAGCCAGGTCAGGACTGTAAGGCTGGTGTTTCAGTGTTGTCCATCCGAGTTTTGTGATCGCTTCCATGGTTTTTAGACTGACATGTAGCCGTGCATTGTCGTACAACAGCAAAACATCCTGCTTTTGCTGATTTGGTCGAACACGACTCACTCGAGCTTGAAGTTTCTTCAGTGTCGTCACAATCCATCCGAATTTATGGTGGTTCCACTTGGCATGACGTCCATAAGCAAGAGTCCTTCGGAATCTAAAAACACCGTAGCCATAACTTTTCCAGCAGAAGGTGTGGTTTTGATTTTTTTTTCTTGGGTCAATTTTCATGATGGCACTCCATTGATTGCCTCTTCGTCTCTGGTGAAAAATGATAGAGCCATGCATGTTTCGTCACCTGTCACAATTCTTCCAAGAAATTCATCTCCACCATTCTCGTACTGTTCCAAAAGTTCGCTGCATACCGTTTTTCTTGTAACGCCAACACTTTCAGTATTCTGCAAACACTTCCTTCACTTATCCCAACGTAGCGTGACAATTCGTTCACTGTGATGCGTCCGTCAGCAGTCATCAATTAGTTAACTCTCTGCACGCTGTCTGGAGTGTGCGCAGTACGAGGCCTGCCGCTACGGGGACAATCCTCAATATTGGCGTGAAAGTGGTCACATCACGTAACCTGCTTGCCCACCGACTAACTGTACTGCGATCGACAGCAGCAGAATTCTATGACAGCACGTTGCTTCTGACGAACGTCAAGTGTAGCAGCCATCTTGAAGACGTGCTGTGACGGCGCCACTCACGGGAACAGGTTGAACTAAGTTTGAAAACAAGCAGGAAGGATGTATCTACACACTGTAAGACGTTCACACATGCAGATTGAAAACTGTATTTTTAAAAAAATAGTGTGCATTTCTTTCGGAGTGACCCTCGTAGTAGGGAAAGGACAAAATGGCACTAGCATCCTAAATAACTTCCATGGCATACTGCAAGTTGGCTGGCAGTAGACGGACGTAGTTGTGGAAGAGAGACGCGGAGGACGGGGACGATGCGAAGTCTGCCGGCAGTGAGTCCGGCACCGCTGGCAGGTGAACGACGGTCCGATGTGTTTGCTGGTTAATTCTTGAAGCTGCTGCGACGAAAGTGGCGTCATAGCGAGCGTGGAGGGAGCGCGCGGCACAGGGGCGTCTCATGCAGTTTGCAGCAGCTGTGAGGGTCAACGGTCCCTGCATTAAACACATCGGCTCCCGCGAGGAGAAGGCGGGCTGACAGCGCGGGCGCGCAAACACGCACATACACCACGGCCGCAGGCAGTTACTCTGCTCCGGGCAGGAAAACACCAGTCTCAGAGCCACTCTTGCCATAGCTTAGAAGTTCGCGATCTCATAAACATTTTCCACGCAATCGACGTTAGAAACAGTGTATCTTCAGTCGTAAAATGTTTTAAATTGACTGGCAATGCAATTGCGGCTAGGAAAAAAATATAGCCTTAAACTCTTCGCCTCCCTCCCCCACGTTTCACTGATCCCATACCTCGCACCTACTCCTTTCCCTTTCTCTCCTCCTCTTGTGGGACGACGGGTTAATAATAATAAGAATAATAAGTTCATAAGTAATGGAAAATAATAGAATATTGTTCGCCGTCTTTTACGAGAGCCTGGAAACTACTTTTGTGGTCAGCCAGAAAGCGATGGAGGACATACTGACTATAGTTTCCAGTGTACAAGTCTACATTCTTCTCTAGCCCACAGACAGAAATGCTTCTATTCTCTATTTACTCTGCGGGGTCAGGAACTATGATTGTAAATGAATATTTTGAGTTCTAATTGATAAATATATTTGATCCTTTTTCACATGCAAAACATAGTAATAATCTTGACGATTATACTGTTAATAAATGTTTCTATCGTAAACAGCACTACAAGTAGTTTAGAGGCGACATCTACGGTAAGTTCCCATTAAATGGTCTTTTGCTCTGACTGCTGACAATCTCAATAATTGCTCACCTAAAAAGTGGAAAATAATTGTCACCACTTGCCATGCGGATTTGTTAAAATTACTCCCTGTTTGTACCGAAAACGTGAATTTAGTTGCGGTCTGACTGCGACATCATCTGAGACGTCGAATACTCCGGCGTTTGACTGACGTGGACGGGACGGTAGCTGGCTTCAAATGGTTTAAATGGCTCTGAGCACTATGCGACTTAACTTCTGAGGTCATCAGTCACCTAGAACTTAGAACTAATTAAACCTAACTAACCTAAGGGCATCAGACACATCCATGCCCGAGGCAGGATTGGAACCTGCGCCGTAGCGGTCGCTCGGCTCCAGACTGCAGCGCCTAGAACCACACGGCCGGCCGGTAGCTGGGTGCGAATTGAAGTCTTGCCTCTCGGGCTGTATTTATATACGGGCGCAGCGGACGGCCAAGGGAACATCTGCTGTTCTCCATTTTCTATGCCCACGGTAGTAGCCTCAAAACGGCGGCTTTCTCATACAATATTTTATTACAATGTCATGACTCAGTTTAGAATCTTCGTAATTTTTGTATGAATGTAGTTAAATTGGTTAAAATCACAGAGTAACTTTTAGCTCACGTGAATTTAAACTTTGCTGTCTAGAGTTTTTAGAAAGGAACTGACAGTAGAACATGACCTCTGAACTATAACTTTAAGAGACCTTTTATAGGTTGTTATTAACATCAAGGTCTTAAAACTTGTTATAGCTCTATTATTTAATAGGTTTCATCGCGTGCTGTAATCAGAACTTTCTAACTTTCATATAAAAGATACTTAATCTATTACAAATAAGGACGTATTTGTTCCAGAATTTGGTTTTCAATAAATTGCTCGAAAACTATTAGACGTAGGTCAATGGGGTCACGTAGTTACTGTTTTTATGTTGAACTGAGACTTTATACAAATGTTTGGCTTTCTAGCTTTATTACTTAGCGTCACTAATTTAATAAAAGTGGATTGTGACCAAAATACTGTTCTAACCAAGCTGAAAGTTGTAAAAGTTAATTCTGACATGGATTTGCACATTCTGACCAGTTTTTGGCTTCCTAGCTTTATTATTTAGCACCACAAATTTTTTTCTTAAAACCTTGTATTTAGGGAAAGATTCATCTGATTACTCTGAGATTTGACAATTTCCACATTAATATACTGAGGCATATGTTGACAAAGTATGGAAAAGGAACTTCAACTTTTAACTTTAAGTAGGCTGCTTAGGTTTTTATGTTGGTAACGCCACGTAGCGCTCTGTATAAAAATCACTGACTGTGCTGTGTGAAGTCTGTGGCTGGTCTGCATTGTTGGTTCTAAGGACGATTCCAAAAACTTTGTGAGTGCACAAGTGGTGGTAATGGACTTGCTATATTGTCCGCAAGACTCTTCGATGGTGATTGGGTACATGCACAGTCGCAGCAGATGGCTGCTGGCCATCTCTACAAGGACTGCAGTGGGTCTGCACCTTTGATGACCCACCAATACCATTATTTCTACAAGGACTGCAGTGGGTCAGCACCTCTGGTGGCCCACCAATACCATACTCTCTACCAGGACTACAGTGGGTCAGCTCTGTGATGACCTACACGCCAATATTCTGCAAAACGTCGCCGGCCGAAGTGGCCACGCGGTTCTGGCGCTGCAGTCTGGAACCGCGAGTCCGCTACGGTCGCAGGTTCGAATCCTGCCTCGGGCATGGATGTGTGTGATGTCCTTAGGTTAGTTAGGTTTAACTAGTTCTAAGTTCTAGGGGACTAATGACCTCAGCAGTTGAGTCCCATAGTGCTCAGAGCCATTTTTTTCTGCAAAACGTCGACTGACTCTGCGGTAGGTTTGCTCTGTTGTGGCCCATTACAAGTCAAGAGTCAGCACTGTCTTTCCGTTGGAAGGACAACACCACTTCTTCAAGGCAGCATGGAAATCAACTACTTCCTTGTGCATTTTCTTTTACTGATCAGACTTTGTGCAATGAAATTATACTGTGATGAATGATCAGGACTGTCTTTATGAGAACAATTTTTGCTTTTGACGAACTGTGTATCAATAAGTGTGTGCATTTGATTTCTTTGTTATTGTAATTATAAAATTTTTTTCAAATATGTGTTGGCCACTGCCCAAAACAATTTGTAAAATTTTTTGTGGGAAGCATGGGGGCTATCTATGTAAGTAGGCTGCTTAGGTTTTTATGGTGGTAACGCCACGTAGCGCTCTGTATAAAAATCACTGACTGTGCTGTGTGAAGTCTGTGGCTGGTCTGCATTGTTGCAATATTGCTATTGTAGTGGGCAGTTAGATGTGTACAGCGCGTAGCGTTGCGCAGTTGGAGGTGAGCCGCCAGCAGTGGTGGACGTGGGGAGAGAGATGGCGGAGTTTTGAGAGCGGATGACCTGGACGTGTGTTCATCAGAGACAGTAAATTTGTAAGACTGGATGTCATGAATTGATATATATATATATTATGACTTTTGAACACTATTAGGGTAAATACATTGTTTGTTCTTTATCAAAATCTTTCATTTCCTAACTATGCCTATCAGTAGTTAGTGACTTCAGTAGTTAGAATCTTTTATTTAGCTGGCAGTAGTTTGAGTAACGAAGATTTTTGTGAGGTAAGTCATTCATGAAAGGTATACGTTATAGTTAGTCAGGGCCATTCTTTTGTAGGGATTTTTGAAAGTTCAAATGGTTCAAATGGCTTTGAGCACTATGGGACTCAACATCTTAGGTCATAAGTCCCCTAGAACTTAGAACTACTTAAACCTAACTAACCTAAAGACATCACACACACCCATGCCCGAGGCAGGATTCGAACCTGCGACCGTAGCAGTCCCGCGGTTCCAGACTGCAGCGCCAGAATAAGTAAAGAAATAAATGTCTGAGTACGTTCAGTTTTGCTCAGCTGTTTGAAAATCAAATAACGTAAGAGGTTTACCAGCACAGCACTTCATAAATTTTTCTTGGGGGTACGTTTCAACTTCATTCTTAAATTATGATTCAATATTTGCGTGCTACGCACAGACGTGTTGTAGTGACGTGGCGCTAGTAGTAATGAACTGGGGTAAGTCCCGGTACACTCGCTCGCCTCTGCCTCTCTCAAATGATGCAGCGCTTGTTTCACCACTCTCTCCTCCTGCTCATTCCTCTCTTCGTTCCCCCTCCCCCGCTGCCCCATTTTTATACAGGAACTAACAGAAAATTTTGATTCAAATAACATTATTTAATTTGTATGCTAGCCATCTGAAGTACATGGAATTTTTTTTTATAAACCAGTGAAAATGTGTCTGCTGACGAACTAAGCATTCAGTAGTGTGACATGAAGTATTCTGAAGCCTGGAAATATTTGTACGAAGGAAACCAGTTTGAGGTGGTTCTGCGGCAAACATGATAACAAAAAAAAATGGCTCTGAGCACTACGTGACTTAATTTCTGAAGTCGTCAGTCCCCTAGAACTTAGAACTACTTAAACCTAACCAATCTAAGGACATCACACACATCCGTGCCCGAGGCAGGATTCGAACCTGCGACCGCAGCGGTCGCGCGGTTCCAGACTGTAGCGCCTAGAACAGCTCGGCCGCCTCGGCCGGCAAACATGATAACATTATAAACTTGTTAAAACTGTCGAAAACACAGAAATTTACTATTTCTGTTATATCAAAAAGCAACGTTATCACGTAGTAAAATTTTGCTCTTTAACATTCAGCTGAAATACACTGATCAGCCAGAACACGATGACCACCTGTCTAACAGTCGATTTGTCCCACTTTGGCACGGGTAACAGCGGCGACGTGTCGTGGTATGGAATCAATGAGAACTTGGTAGATCGATGGAGGCACCACATCTGCACACAGGACATGTAAATTCCGCGGAGGGGGCGATGAGCACTGACTCCATGTTCACATCCCAGATGTGTTCGATTGGGTTCAGATATGGCGAACTGGGGGAGGTTAGTACATCAACTGAAACTCGCCACTTTGTTTCTCGAACCACTCCAACACCCATCTGGCGGTGTGACATGGCGAATTATCTTGTTGAAAAATTCCACTCCTGTCCGGAAATATGATCGTCATACAGGGTTGTACGTGGTCTGCAACCAGCGTGAGATACTCCTTGGCCGTCGTGGTACGTTGGCCGAGCTGCACTGGACCCACGGATGCCCACGTGAAAATTACGTGATTCAGTACAGAAATTTAGAGTTTCTGAACAAAAATATTACTCTAAGGAAAATTCGTTGCTTGTTATCATTCCGTCTAGTTCCCAGGATGAAGCCGTATACCGATCTTAATGCTAAGTAATGTATGAATGCAAAAAAGAACTTCTAAAAGAATTCTTCTCAAACTAGGGTATAACAAGTTTTGTGCAAAACTACGCTGACTGTGTGGAAAATCAGTACGTGAAGCTAGTACCACATTTAAGGTAGGCACAGAGCTGCTCCCCTGGTTGCAAGACTTAATTTCCAGTGCAGTGTCGTATTCAGGGAAAATGTTTGTTCCTGTCGAAATAAGTAGCATTATCGTTGATTTTGACAAACCCATAGTTCTAAGAACAGCTATTTAAGATATTTAAAGACTTTTTTTGTATTTTTAAGTTACTGGTATAAGTGGAAGGAATATGAGACAAAAACGCTAAAATGCGTTACACAAACACGGACAGCTTAATGTATCACTTAACTACCTCAATATTCATGATTTTGAAACATCCTGGCAAAGATTCTGAGTTCGAGTCTCGGTCCGTCACACAGTTTTAATCTGCCAAGAAGTTTCACAGCATCGCACACTCCGCTGCAGAGCGAAAATTCATTCTCAATTCATAATGTTATTAGAAGTGATGTTCATACAAGACCTGAGACTTCAGGTTATCCTGATAATAACATCACCCCAGGCATCAATAAAAAGGAAGTGGGTGTAAGGAAAGAATTATCATGGGACGTTATTACCGTATTCGTAAGAGTGGAAGCAAAAGTGTACACTCTCGAAACTGACATGTAATGCTTACAGCGAAGAGTGTAACACGATTCAGCAAAGGAATTATGCAGCAACGATTAACAATAATGACATTAAATAATTTGGATAAATCGATTGTTCACTATATAATTCTAGCACATTATCTCCCGCAGCCTTCGTCTGGGCGCTTCCGAGCGGTCCGCGGCCGGTGGTGGGCTCCAGTCCTTCCACGGCCACGGCCGCTTGCGGAACTCTGCCGTCGTGGTGACACGGAAGGAGTTGAGTAATGTGATTGGCTCTTTCGTTTTCATGTCAGTAACACACTGATATGTAGTCTACATCTACATACATACTCCGCAAGCCACTGTGCGCCCCGTGGTGGAGGTACCCTGTAGCACTGTATTGTGTGTATTAAACCGGGGACCTAGAAACGACGGAGAGGCTTCGTCCCACCGTAGCCGTCAGTGGTTCAAAACCCCACAACAGGCAACAGCAATCCACCCTCCTCACAGCCACCTCAAACCTAATCTAGGGTTATTGTGTGGTTCGGCACCCAGTGATCCCCCAGGAACGTCTCATACCAGACGAGTGTAACCTCAAATGTTTGCGTGGTAGAGTAATTATGGTGTACACGTACGTGCAGACAGTGTTTGTGCAGCAATCGCCGACATAGTTTAACTCAGGTGGAATGAGGGGAACCAGCCAGCATCCGCCGAGGCAGATAGAAAACCGCCTTAAGGACCATCCACAGGCTGGCTGGCACACCGGACCTTGATACTAATCCGCTGGACGGATTCGTGCCGGGGACTGGCACCCCTTCCCGCTCGGGAAGCAGCGCGTTAGAACGCGTGGATAGCCGGGTGGGTTACTTGTACCACCACTAGTCATTTCCTTTCCTTGCTTCTGCGTGAGGCTTAATTTCTCTTATCTTCGTGGTCGTTACGCGGAACGTATGTTAGCGGCAACAGAATCGTTCTTCAGTCAGATGCCATTCTCTAAATTTTGTCAACAGTATTCCTCAAAAAGAAATTCCAAAGATAAATATTTACGTTGGTTTTGAAACTTTCTGACACATTCGCAAGATAGAGAGGTGGCTTAATAAGCTGTTGGAAATGTGATTGGACAAGCTGATATGGCTGTAAAATACCAAGCTGTATTTGGGAGAGTTCAATAAGCATAATAGAACTTTCTTAAAAGCTCTGTGATTGATCTATTTCCAAAAAAAAAAAAAAAAAAAAAAAAAAAAGAGATTTCGTTTACGAAGGAGATGATAAATGTGATTGGACGAACTGATAAGGCAGTAAAATAGTGGGCATCTATCAGAAGAGCTAAACATTTGTGTTGGCTTCATTCTCTGATTAGCTCATTTCCAAAAACAGAGGTGTGTCTTAGGAAGCGAGAGGAGTGTGGAAGTAACTTTCCTTACAAAAGGCAGAGGTGAGAGTGGAGAGGATGGGGTGCGAAGTTGAAGAAAAGTTCAAGGCCACATTTCGTCAAAAGTCGACACTGCATGTCTACCAAGCAGTCTGTGCAGCAACGTAATAGGGTTTTGCCAAGGTTTCTCTCAAGCTGTTTCTAATAATATCGTGTGCCTATGTAGTATAGTTCCAGGTGTAAGACAGGATCAGTGATGTCCTCTCAGATACATCATAGTTCATAGTAACCGATGGGAAGTCACCTAGTAAAACGAAAATGATATCTGTTTTTCTGCCGGGAACTGTTTTGGGTCCCCTGCTGTTTACAATGTATACAGCGTATTTCCATAATGTTACAAACAGTCAGGAGTAAGACTTTTAGGAGTAATGGAGAAGGAACAATGTATCAATTTGAGGTAAGGGATCCTGATTCGTAAACGACAGAGTCGAAAGTTATAGGCGAAAATCATTCTGATACCTGTTGTAAGTGGGCTGCGTCTGTGTTGGCAGCTCTGTGTAGCGCTTTGCATTAAATCTCTGACTGCGCTGTCTTTGTAAGAGACTCTGTGGCTGGTTGAACTCGTTGTTGGAAGTTAATCGCCAGTAGTGTTGGTCAGCTGGAAGTTAGTCGCCAGCAGTGATGGAACTACTGTTGGGCAGTTGGAGGTGAAGAGCCAGCAGTGATGGATGTTAGAAGTGAGAAGTTAGAGTTAATGGAGGGTAGACGTGTGAAGTGTTAGCGTAGGCTAACGATCTGTACATGTTCGACTTGGAGATTGAATATTATTCATGATTATTTACCTTTGTACTAGATGTCAGTGACAATTTATATTCCTGTCTGAACTGGATGTCATATTATTAAGGCAAAAAAATACAATATTGGGTTTGCAACAAAATCTTTCCTTTGCTAACCACATGCCTATTAATAGTTAGTGGCTTTAGTAGTTAGAATCTTTTATTTAGCTGGCAGTATTGACGCTCGCTGTATTGCACTAGTTTGCGTAATGAAGATTTTTGTGAGGTAAGTGCTTAATGAAATGGATAGGTTATTGTTAAGATTTCTTTTTGGGCAGGGCCATTCTTTTGAATTAATTATTTGAATTCAGGTTGTAATTTTTTGAGCAGTCAGATTGCGTTGCTCTAGAATATTGTGGATCAGTGTTGACATGATAATAAAAAGTAAAGAGAAAATAGGCTCAGTACGTTCAGTTTTACTCAGCTGTTTCAGAATTAAATACCGTAGAAGCTTCAACTTCTCAGTCATTCTGCCATTTAAATAGAGACACACTCATTTAAATAAGGAAGTTTCACTGTGACAGTGTAACGCCTTTACCGATATTGCTGTTGCTAAAATTGTAGGATAGGCAATTTTAGTATGTGGTAGTATGGACCAAAAGGAGGAAAAGATACCTCTTAAACATCGACTGTATAGAACATACCTTAAGAGCTTTCAGCTCTTGTTCGGTAGAAGAGGTGTGTTTCAGAGTATAGAAAACGAACACGTGCCCATAGCCCTTGAGCTATGCGTTGTAGAAGCCATGTTTATTACACTCTTCTTTCTTCTTGTGTTGGTCCACGCTACCACCTCTGAAAGATTCGTGCCGTAAAACTTAGAAAAAACATTATCGGTACATGTATTCCAATCTCAAAGGAATGAGCTCAATCTTCGTTTATCGTTTACCGTCAAATAGTCATTAAAAGATCAAATAGAATTGCAAAATTATTTAGACGAGCTATATGTACGGTACAAAAAGTGTTAGTTCGCGCTAAACAATATAAAGGTATCAGATTCCTTAAGTGAGTATTAAAAGGTATCCGTTCAGTTTCGGTTAGACGATAATTTAAAGACTGTCAGTTCAACAAAGTACCGGAGGATTACAGTTACGAACACTTTAAACTATAATCATCACATAAAAATGTTCTGGTGATGGCGAATCAAATACTGTGGGTTATTGGCTGTACACTTGGAAATCTACAGAAGAGGGCCTACAATATGACTGCCTGTCTTGTTCTGGAATCTGCCGGGCCCGACGGGACGGCATTGTAAAAGTTCAAAGAAAGTCACCTCGTTTTGTACTGTCACGAATTAGGGAGCTGGAGTGACAGTCATTAAAGAAAAGACGGTTTTTGTTACGGTGAGATATTTTGACGAATTTAGAACTACCGACGATATCCTCCAATGCGGAAATACTTTTTTGAGTCCCATCTACACAGAGGGAGATGTGCATTTCAATGAACTAAGAGAAATTAGAGCTTGCACGGTTCATTTATCCCACCTACTGTGCCAGTTGAGTAAAATTCTGAAAGATGTTCTGCAAACATCTGCCTTGCGCTTAAGTGTGAACTGCACAGTAGTCATGAATATAAAGATTGCGTAACAGTGGCTGTTTTAACGTATATGGTAAAATCCAGGAAACCACGAGAAAGCAGCAGCGTACTGTTGTACATTATAACAGTTAATGCAACCGAGACGCTACATACTCCAGTATAGTTTCTATTACGAGGCGCTGAAGTTACAGACTAACATAACGAAACAACAACGTATAATGCGTTCAAAATTATGTTGGGATAGGTACTTCGGTAGTAATACAAGCAAGTGCGGAACAAAACTGCCGCATTCACCACGGGTCGCATACGTGTTCTTAAATTTCATTCACCTTGCTAAAATGTCAGAACTGTTCAATGCACGAAATGAACCTGAGAAATGTGTTCTGCAAGAGCTACGCTAATATTTAATTTTTGTTTTGTTTACGACATCAAATTTTGGGAATGGCACACGGAAAGTTTTTGGTACTAAATGTAAGTGAACACACTGTGCGAACGAAATCTTAGGAATACGTCATAATTACTTTTGCTGCACAACGGAACTCTGAGATCTCTAAAACGAGATAATTTGAGTTATATATGACGCATAATGCTTCGTTTGCACGACGAAATCCAAGGAGTCACAATTGTTTTCAGCACATTTTGCACATTAGTTGATTTATAAGTAACCTATTACTTCTCTGTGGCCACTGTTTCTAATTGTTTCTGATCTAATAAAAAAAGTTATTCCTGTTAACAGAGGCGAAGAAACGTATAGCTTTGGAAGAAGAAACAGCTACAAGTGAGAGAGATTTGTTTTATGTGAAAAAGAGTGAGATACTGAGATGAACGTAACTTAGAATTAACTGCCGATAATCATCCACTTATTAAAGTTAAAACATTCAAAAAAATAATTTCGTTATTCGGGTGCCTAAGCCAACAGCTTCGGTTGAATCTCTCTGTGCATCTCTTCTGTGGTGACAAAGGAGAAACTCTTCTGGAATTGCTCTGAACAGTATCCCAGGTGTTGGACGTGACACTGAAGCTTCTGTTGTTTACTGATATGGCCTTTTGTGTGCCGTCACGATCCTGACACATGCACGGCGATTCAAGGACCGCCCCCAAGCGTGGACTGTTCGGCACTGGGTTCACGAGATGAGCAGACCGCTGTGCGTGCGTCACCGCATACGGCACTACAGAACTTAGGAATTCCAGCAACCATCTCCGGCTGGGAGAGAGTAACTATAGTATGATTAAAATTACTTGATAGTTGACACTTCAGATCTCGAAGTAGCTTTGCTCCAATCAGAACTCTCAACGTCACGCCCGAATCGTTCGCCGTTGTCAAACTGCCACAACAGTTGGTCAGTTCACTTCGAGTTCACTTCGAGTTCCACTGTTTCTTGATGTGTTTGGATCCCGAATGATGGATCTGGCACTTTTATTTCGTATTCCATAATACATTATAACCACACAACAAACAAGTCCGCCCCCGGTAGCTGAGTGGTCAGCGCGGCAGATTGTCAATCCTAAGTGCCCCGGTTCGATTCCAGGCAGGAGCGGAGATTTTCTCCTCTCAAAGACTGGGTGTTGTGTTGTCCTAATCATCATCATTTCGTCCCCATCGACGCGCGAGACGACGAAATGGCGTCCAATTGAGAGACTTGAACCCGCGGACGGTCTACCCGACGGGAGGCCCTAGTCGCACGACATTTATTTGTTTAACAAACACACACATATATAACGATACTAATCAAATACACACGTTTCATACACAGCACTATATAAACACTACTGCATACTTCCGCACAATACGCGAACCAGAATCACATATGCCGTTATCATAATCATTACATTAGATAAGCTTCGCACCATATTGCGTGAAATCGAATTTTCGAAGGCTGCAATTCATTATTGCGACAAGATGAAATGCCAACGAGGACTGCTCATTGGTCGTAACGAGACAGCTCTTTAACCAGTGAGAGGATACATCCAGAATGAGATTTTCACTCTGCAGTGGAGTGTGCGCTGATATGAAACTTCCTGGCAGATTGAAACTGTGTGCCAGACCGAGACTCGAACTCGGGACCTTTGCCTTTCGCGGGCAAGTGCTCTACCAACTGAGCTACCCAAGCACGACTCACGCCCAGTCCTCACAGCTTTACTTCTGCCAGTATCTCGTCTCCTACCTTCCAAACTTTACAGATGCTCTCCTACGAACCTTGCAGAACTAGCACTCCTGAAAGAAAGGATATTGCGGAGACATGACTTAGCCACAGCCTTGGGGATGTTTCCAGAATGAGATTTTCAATCTGCAGCGGAGTGTGCGCTGATATGAAACTTCCTGGCAGATTAAAACTGTGTGCCGGACCGAGACTCGAACTCGGGACCTTTGCGTTTCGCGGGCAAGTGCTCTACCACCGAGCACTTGCCCGCGAAAGGCAAAGGTCCCGAGTTCGAATCTTGGTCCGGCACACAGTTTTAATCTGCCAGGAAGTTTCAGTGGGAGGATAGTTTTAGGTAACCAATAATATCAAGGAATTACTTTCCGTTTACAGCTGAAAACTCAAACTTTTTCTGTATTGAGTTTGCTCGTAGACGTTAGCTTTAATAACCGTGAACAAAGAGATCGCGATTTCAGTTGTGAGGCAGATTTTTGGCCACCGCTTTCTCAGATACATCACACAACACGAGCTTGTGGTTAACTTAGGACATGAGTTTAAATTCAGGCCTTCAAAACGCGTCTTCTGCCGCAGTTCAGTCACTGGTCATCTAAAATCACGACAAAGCATTTCCCATTTTTAACATACCTCGTGGCGGCCTCTTCTCAACAGTGCTCCATGTTACACATTAACCGTGGCGGCCTCTTCTCAAAATTGCTCCAAGTTACATAGTAGCAGTATTTCTGGAGTGGCGGCTGATATACCAAATACGTAGCGCCGCATGACAGATGTCAACTACACCCTACTATTAAACTAACTGTATTTCAGACAAGATTAATAATTATTGACTGCATGTTTAAAGTGTTGAAGTGTTTGAAGCTCTCAACAGCATACGACGACCTTGAGACCTATAGTGGGCACCTTTTCAATTACACACTGATATCGCGTGGACCCTGCACCGAGCCGAGCGTTCGCGAAGTGTGGCGGACAAGCCGAATAGTGTGACGTCATAAGCTAGTAACGAGGCTCTTACTTCTCGTGGGCTCCGGTTTGGCGGCAGTGACGTTAGCCGCCGAGTATGGCCATGCGGCGGAACTCATAGATGTCACCTTTAGGGAGTCGTCAGAGAAACGGACTCTCTCACTTGATTGACGCTACTGTGTGTGGATCGTCAGCTGTGCCCTTGGGAGGACGATGATTCCACGGACACACCGTAATGTCGACAGCCTCTAAGAAGCCAATCTCGTGGACCTTGGATTTCTCGACTGTCCGCGCATCATGTACGGCTAGTATATATCCATAACGGCCAAACAGTTGTGCAGTGGAGATGTATTTTTTTTCTACTATCGCCGTGGTATTTGGAAAGACTGGGTCGATTTAAGTGTCGTTTTATGTTTCTGTAGCAGGAGGTTCAACTGTGGCTCCAGGCAACTTTTAACATATATATCAAAACTATGGCTGAAGGAGCATTGTCTAAGGAATTGAGTGACAATTTTATTTGTTATACTGGTATTACTATTATAGTTCATCCTGATCTTTGTTAAGTCCAGCCACTGAGTTATATCATTTACGAATGTAATACAGATGTACTTAGTTACTTATCAATCGGTCACCGGTGCTGTAGGCTATGAGCTGCATCGACTACGTCTGCACTCTTGTTCCCTCCCACCTGACTACATCAGAGCTTCGACACCTTTCTTTACGTCGTCTACCACCTATTTCTTGTCCTATCCAGCGTCTTTTTGTTGTAATATGGGCAATGAAAGCTCGCTTAGGAAGTCGGACTACGTGATCTGCTCACTGAAGTTGTCTACTCTTTTGATAAAGTAAGACGACGGGCTGTTGATTTTAGCCTTTGACTATACGTATTTATGCAAGCTGTTTTATATTTGTTCTGCAGAAGGCGTGGTTACCCACACTGAACACTAGGTAAACACCAGGTAGTTTGTGATAATCGAGGCGGATTTTTCATAATTATTTCGATACTTACGATTAATGACGCACAGCAATGCTGAAAGTTCTTAAAGAACACAGAATGTTGTTCTCAATGGAGAGACGTCTACAGACGTTAAAGTATCTTCTGGCGTGCCATAGGGGAGTGTTATGGGACCATTGCTTTTCAAAATATATATAAATGACGTAGTAGATAGTGTGGGAAGTTCCTTGCGGCTTTTTGCGGATGATGCTGTAGTATACGGGGAAGTTGCAGCATTAGAAAACTGCAGCGAAATGCAGGGAGATCTCCAGCGGTTAGGCACTTGGTGCAGGAAGTGGCAACTGACCCTTAACATAGACAAATGTAATGTATTTTGAATACATAGAAAGAAGGATTCTTTAATGTATGATTATATGATAGGGGACCTGATAGCAGTTACTTCTGTAAAATATCTGGGAGTATGCGTACGGAACGATTTGAAGTGGAATGATCATATAAAATTAATTGTTGGTAAGGCGGTTGCCAGGTTGAGATTCATTGGGAGAGTCCTTAGAAAATGTAGTCCATCAGCAAAGGACGTGGCATTCAAAACACTCGTTCGATCTATACTTGAGTATTGCTCATCGGTGTGGGATCTGTACCAGGTCGGGTTGACGGAGGAGATAGAGAAGATCCAAAGAAGAGCGACGCGTTTCGCCACAGGGTTATTTGGTAAGCGTAATAGCGTTACGGAGATGTTTAGCAAACTCAAGTGGCAGACTCTGAAAGAGAGGCGCTCTGCATCGCGATGTAGCTTGCTGTCCAGGTTTTGAGAGGGTCCGTTTCTGGATGAAGTATCGAATATATTGACTCCCCCTACTCATATTTCCCGAGGAGATCACGAATGTAAAATGAGCGATTCGAGCGCACATGGAGTCTTTCCGGCAGTAGTCCTTCCCGCGAACCATACGCGACTGGAACAGGAAAGGGAGGTAATGACAGTGGCACGCAAAGTGCCCTCAGCCACACACCGTTGGGTGGCTCGTGGAGTATAAATGTAGATGTACATGTAGATGGAAACATGTTAGTTCTATAAGTTTCACCTTTCTAAGGTCAACATCTATTTCGATGTTGAAATGCTGAACACAGTGTCAGTCCCTGCTTTCGCTTTGCCGTGGTAGATGTCAAGTCAACAACAACAAATAGTTGGAGTTGATATCACTATTAAGAACATTTGACGACGACGTACACATGTAACGGGGCAGAACATTTCACTTGGCTGACTTCACATGTCGATCGTCTGGCAACGCTGAAGCCAGCTATTCCGTATGCTTTACCGTGGTAAACATCAGATCAACAACAACAAACACAACGAAGCAGTAACGACAACGAAACTACCACAACAACAAATTGGATTGTATTAAGGGTATTACTAAGAAAAATTGGTGACGCTGTAGCATGTAACGAGCATACAATTTTATTCGGCTAACATCCTGGCCAAGAGTACGACGCAGAAATTTTCCACTTCACGGCTTTTTACGTCAAAACACAACAAATATAGTAACAACAGATAAAATATTATGTCTGTTAGTGGTGCTGGTGAAGGTTTAGCAACTATGGCTGATTTCTATAGCTATACGTATTGTGCGATTGGGAGGAAAAAGACCGAGCCTCCTGCGTGATCTTCCTATGTAGCTGTCAATCGGAAAGTAATTTTGCTATTAGTATAGTGACCATGGCGAAGCAGCGGAGTGTCCCCGTAATGAAACTTCCTCAAAGACTAAAACAAAATGCCAGACCAAAATACAAACCCATTTCCGAGGCACTATGCGATTCATATCCTGTGAAATGATTTTAAATAGTATACAGAAAGTCTGTAAAGAAAAAACTAAAGAACTAATAAATCTTTAGAAAAAGGTGCGGAACAATATGTCAATAGATAACGTAAAAAGAGAAACGTTCTCAGCTATTGCAAAGAACTTTACAGAATAGAGAAAACCGTGGCACAAGGACACCGTTCAACATTTCCATTGGTGCAGGAAGCCGGTTGAAAATTAAGCCTGTTGAATAGTGCTCATCTTTCTTTACTATGTTTGAGAGTGTGTTATCCGAGTGATAATCATTTTTTCTTTTCATAGTTCACTGACAAGTGTAATACACGGCAATCGGATATATGAATTTTTTTTATTTTTATAGTACGTGAAGTTCAGAACTCAAATATTAATCCCCCAAAGCAGTTCGATATAATTCTCAAAAATTTGTGTGAAAAATATTAGCATTTTCTATTATATACCAAACTGCAAGCGTTCACCTAACTGTTGTGCTGTCATGAGAAGCCCAGCGATTCAACCAATGCCCTATTCCCATGACATCTTAGGATCCGCTCTATGAGGAACACATTCCGTTAAGAACTGTTCTGTAATTCCTCTGTGTACAATTTCCCTGTGATTTCTTCACCATCACTATCCATCACTAGTCGATAATTCGCCTTTCTCGAAGCTCAGATATGACACTATTTCGTTCATGTGACCTGCATTCCATGTGGCAGCTGTTGCTGTAAACAGTCCTAAGCTATCTAAGATTTCACTTCTGTCATCGTAATATACAGTACATATTCCAGACGTAGACTGTGAAAGGTAGCTACAGTGAGTCACAGCGCCAGAGATTGCGCCAGAGAGTATTATTCAGCCGCCTCCACTGGCAGTTCTTGTCGAGAAGTCGTAGTAGGTAGTGCTTGTTGAGATGTAGCAGTGGTGAGTCGTTGTTGAGAGGTTCCCATGGAGAGTGCTTGTTCAGATGTTGTCATATTGTTTTGATGGGCTAGACACCAGATGTTGTTGGATTAGGGATGCTGTAATGTGCTTTTCGTCAATAAATATGAAGGTAAAAAATTCCTTTTTTTTGTATTATTTCAATGTCTTGAACAATAATGCCTATTGGTTACAGGTTCAGTCAACAAAGCATCTGGCTCGTGTTCTTGTATTAGACTGTATTTCTGGTGTCTATGTGCAATTATAGTATTTTTTTATCTTTTTTTATTACTTCAGTATAAATGGTATTTAAAATATCTTGTCGTATTGAGGAAGAACCGTGCCAGATGTGTACGTTGAATCACACTTCCACACACAGAACAGCGACACTTGTGCCTTGTTGTTTCGTAGCTTTCATAGTTGCTGTGGACTTAATTAATTAATTGTGTTAACGGAAGTTTTCTTTCGTTCTTTGTTGTTGTTCTATGCAGTCAGATTGCGTACAAATACCAGTCAGGGCCAACCGTTTACGAGACTTCGTAATCGGACAGACAGCGAATAAAATTGAAAAATATTTGCATAAAACATAATTAAGCCCCCATGCACGTGGTGACCCTGCCAGGATCGTCCCTTGGAATTCTTCTGATTGTATAAATAGCAGACAGTAGTACTGTTGTAGTAATTCGTAGTTTAGTAACTGTAGTCTATATTGCATGTGTAGATTTGGTAATTGTCATTCTTCTAATGGTATTTTTTTGCAGAATTTAAGTTTTGTTGTCTTGTATACAGGTTTGACAATTTTGTGCAATTTTGAAGATTTCAATTGTTCGTTAAGCGTGTTTGTCGGGAAGCATTTCGTGTGAATGGTATTGTTGGAGATAAAGTCTCATTGTGTGTAATTTTCGTATAGGGACGAGTTTTGTATATTTTGTAAATGATTACGCGATCGATGAAAAAGGCGAAAATGATGAATAGTGAGAATGACGAAATTGTTAACATGGCGAACTCGCCAACACAGGAGAACAGGATGATGAATAATGAAGTTGAAAACAATTTAATAAGTCGGGAAAATATTCCGGAACCAATTCAAAATTTTTCACAATCAAAAAATTTTCAGAATACGAGATTAACGACAGAAGATTCTGGAATAGTATCGAACACAGATAGCTTTACAGCTTTGACGGAAGAAGTTGGTTTTGCGGGAAATGTTAAGGGTGAAAGGAATTTCGAACCACTTAATATGGAGCAGTTGATGAGTGCAATATTTAATTTGGGATCTGAATTAAAAACAGTGGGATCACAGTTATGATCTGAAATTAAGACTGATATAGGAACAATTAAAACAGAGATAGGAACAATTAAAACTGATATGGGAACAATTAAAACAGAGATGGAAGCAATGGAAACACGGTTAGACTTGCGAATAGGGACATGTTTCAGAAACATGAAAGATGAATTAAAGAAAGAAATTAGAGAAGAAGTACAACCGATTTTGAATGCTCACAATAATAGATTAATTTCAATAGAAATCAGACAAAAGGAACAGGATAGAGAACAGGAAGAAAGAGATCGCGTGATAGTACAAAAATTTTCAGAGTTAAATTTACAACGTGCACACGATAAGGAAGAAATATTTGAAAGAATCGAGGAATCCGTACCAAATGATAGAATAAATAACCTAACGCAACAGTATGAACAGTTAACTACTAAATGTATTAATACTGAAACCCGAGTCGCGACACTTATGGAAGACGTAAATAAACAGAAAGAACAAATAGGTGACTTATCGGAAAGAGTTGAGGAGATTTCAGATAAATTGACAAGTCTTAGTTTAAATGGGGACAGAGATTCAGATGATACAGCTCCATTGCCATTTGTAGAAACCGAAGAGTACCAGAACATAAATAAGCATGTTGAAAATCAGGGAAAATTTAATGAACGCGTCAAAAGAGAATTTGAGGCATTACGAAAGCAAGTCAAACAAATTGAAGGCGAAATCGTAGGAAAAGACAGCAGAAGAAATTTAGAATCACAGATAGCAGAGGGGTTTGAAGAAAATAATTTGTTTCATTTACGAGATGCAACAAGAGAGCGCCAGGCGCGCGAACTTGACAATAATCGACATTCGGACTGGGATAGACGCGGTAGGTCTTTGTCGCCACGAGGAGAAAACTTTGACTATAAACACTTCTAAACTGTTCGGAAATTTAAGATCTTTCGCAATTCTAAGAACGACATACATCCATGTTCATGGTTAGATCAATTTATGTACGGACTTCCACCAAATTGGCCACTAAGTCACAAACTGGAATTTATGTGTGGATATTTAGAAAACGAACCGGCGACGCGGATGCGCGCACTTATTAGAGACTGTAATAATCTAAATGATTTTTATCATGCATTTCTATCGGCATATTGGTCCGAAAACACGCAAGACAGAGTCAAACATAGACTTATTATGCAGCGTAATTTTAAACAGTCTGAGTTCCGCACGGCAGCAGAATACTTTGAAGACATGATTCGAAAGAATCAATTCCTGTCCAACCCTTATAGCCCGACTGAATTAATTCGCATTTGTTTAACTAAGCTGCCACAATCGATAAGACAAATTGCTTTAGCCGGAAGATGTAAAGACGACATTGAGACTTTTAAGACCTTGCTACAAGAACTTGAGTATGACAACGACGACGGGATTTCTTGTAATTTTTTCAGTAACAGTAATCAGAATAGATTTTCAGACAGAAGGGATAATGATCGGAATGGACGTTATAGCGGTAATTTTGAGAATGACAGACGAAACAGGCAGGACAATAGATACCAGCCTTATGACAATAACAGACGGTCTAACAGAAATTACATAGACAGTTATAATAACGGAAACTCCTACCGGAATGATCAATCATACGGAAACAGTAATCGGTATCATCAAGACAGAAATTATTCATACAATAATAGAAATTCTTAGTACAGAAATAACCAGGGTAGTAGATACAACAATAATTTCAGAAGTGACAGTCGAAATTACACAAGTAGTCATGCAGATAGACAGGAAAATAGAAATTTTAATAACAGACACAACCAAGAATTTGCATCTAACAGACAGGAGGGACCTAATTGGCATCCTCCACGTGACAGAACTTCAGAGAGACAAGTGCAAATCGTAGAAAATGATCCGCGAAATGACGCGAATAATCAAAGACGTGACGCAAGCAATCGACAATGACTTGTAGCTTCGGCTTCTGGCAGCAATATAGACGGTTCAGAAAGTAATGACACTACGACTTTACACTACGTACGCCTGGAAGACATGAGAGACATTTTGCTAGACGAAAAGGAACATAATGTAGACGCATTTTTACATCCTGTTATTGAAGTATGTGTGGGTAAGAATAAGTTCACTGCAGTTTTAGATTCTGGGAGCCCATTGAATGTTATTAGTGAATCAGTTTTTCGTATATGTGTAAGAACTATTGCTTGTCCTGTGTTACCTGTTTCTAAAACTACAATGCGAGGCGCTATTTCTGGAAAAAGGGTGGAAGTCAAACAACAGACCAACCTAAATTTCATTTGTCAAGGATACGAATTTTCTGCTAATTTTATTATTGTTCCATTACTCAGTACACAAATTATATTAGGTATGGAGTTTCTTAACACACATAAGGCAGTTTTGAACTTTAAAGAAGGAAGTGTGAATTTGACTGTTGCCGGAATGCCGAAAAGTTTGAAATTTTTCGAGTGTTTAACAAAATCAGAATCAGACACAAAATGTTTAAGGTTTCTTACTTCTGATGTTTTCGCTGAGCATTATGACGACAATGTGTTCATTCATGACAATGACAATAGATACAGAGACGCGATGGATGATATAATTAACAGCGACGAATTAATTAATGAAAAGGTTAAGAAAGCTGAAGTGCCAGATGACGTTGCGAGAGAAGAACTGCACCAAATTTTGACTTCACATGCTACAGTATTTAGCCATCACACAGGAACTATACAAGGCTTACAATATTTATTTAAAGTAAAAGAACACACACCATTTCGGGGGAAAACGTACGCTATTCCTTTGGCTTACAGAGACAAGGTTAAGTGTGAACTTCAATACATGTTAGATCAAGGCATTATTGAGCCAGCAGTCAGTCCTTATACCAGCCCATTACACGTCGTTCTTAAAAAGGATGGGTCAATTCGTTTGGTTCTGGATGCCTGACAGATAAATAATATCATCATTCCTGAAACTGACCGCCCACAAAATTTAGATGAACTTCTTCAACATTGCCATGGAATTAAAGTTTTATCCGCGATTGATATGCGCGCTTTACCGTTTGGACTTACTATATCTTCAGCAGCATTCATTCGTAGTTTAAACGAAATTTTACCTGTTTATCTTCGTGACAATATTACTTCGTATGTTGATGATATTCTTATTGCTAAACGTTCTTGGAGTGAGCACAACAAAATTTTGGATTCATTATTACGTATTTTTGTAAGAGTTGGCATTACAGTGAACTTGGAAAAATCTGAATTTGGTCGTTCTCAGGTGAAATTTCTTGGTCATATTATTTCTACAGAATGTATTCTTCCTGATCCAGACAAACTAGACGCTATTCGTAATTATGCTGTTCCTACCACAAAACGTGATGTTCGTAGTTTCCTTGGTGTCTGTAATTTTCTTAGACGCTTTGTTAGATTGGACGATTTGGCCACACCTCGTTTATGTGAACTATCTGGAAAGAATTCTAGTTGGTGTTGGTATGAGGAAGCTCAATCAGAATTTGAACAACTTCGTGATACTTTAGTTGCTGCTCCACTTCTTTCACATCCGGATTTATCTAAAGATTTTTGTTTGGCGACGGACTCATCATACAAAGGCTTAGGTGCATACTTATTTCAAGAGATATAAGAAAACGGCGTTGTAGTACAGAAAACTATTGCATTTGGAAGTCGTGTTCTCTCTAAATCAGAAAAGAATTATTCGATTACGGAACTTGAGGCTTTGGCTGTTGTATGGGCTTTCCCAAAATTTCGCATCTTTTGGTATGGCAGACATACTAACGTTTACACCGATCATCGAGCTCTGGAATTTCTTATGTCAACAAAATTAACTCATGGAAGATTGTCACGATGGGCGCTGTACCTACAGAAATTTGACTTTAGTATTGTTTACATACAGGGATCTTCAAATATTATTGCTGATGCTTTATCACGTGCACCTATGGGTTTGAAACAAACTGCTGAGGAGGACTGCAAAGAAAACAATTATTGTTTGATGTATATTCAAGGTGTTGTGTTTGAGAATTTTATTTCGTCTTCGCTCCAGGACATCGCTAAGGAGCAAAATAAGGATCCAGTCTGGAAGAACATTAAAGAGAAGTGGAGGAGAAAGGAAAGAGTAGCGATTAGACAGTATTATTTAGTTCGCAATGATATTCTTTTTAAACGAAAATCGGTCGACAACTCTGTTTGGTTAGTTTGTATTCCTGATGAGTGGGTCAATAAATTGATTTAGTACACACATTTCAGTTATGCACACTTTGGTCCCAGAAAATGCTTTCATAAATTACGAGAAAATTGCTACTTCAGTAATATGGAAAAACGTATTCGATCTGTTCTTGCCAAATGCAAATTATGTCAAAAGGCTAAGCCGCCAACAATTTCTCACAGAGCACCGTTGTTTCCTATCATTCCAGCGAAATTAAAGGAGATGGCTGAAGTCGATTTGTTCGGTCCAGTGGTTCGTTCTACTAATGGTTTTGCGTACATTTTGGTAGCAATGGAACTGACATCAAAATATGTGTGTTTTACACCTCTACGCAAAGCAACAGCTCGTTCAGTATCTAATGCTTTCATCAAACATTTTCTTAAAGAAGTGGGTCATGTTGATAAGGTTATATCAGATAATGGATCACAGTTTCGCTCTAAAATTTGGCTTCGTACTCTACGGCGTCGTAAGATTAAACCAATTTTCATTTCACTTTTTCACCCTCAATCTAACGCTTCAGAGAGATGGATGAAGGAAATCAATAAATTGTGTCGACTTTATTGTCATCAGAATCACAGAACATGGGATCAGTATCTTCATATTTTTCAAAACATTCTGAATTAACTCCCTAATGATTCAATTTCTTTACCGCCTCTATTGATATTAAAAAATAAAGCACCGACAAATCGCATTTCTGAAATCGTTCCTTTTCCGTCTACACGGAAACTGCGGCATTCTGAAGTTGTCAACCTGGCTCTACGAAATATTGCATCTGCGGCTGCTAGAAGAGAGAAATCAGCTAAACGTCCTGGTCGTTTAAAAACCTTGTCAGTTGGTCAAAAGGTGTTAATTAAGTCTCATCGTTTGTCTCACAAAGGAAAAGGCTTATGTCGCAAATTTTTTTCTGCTTTATAACGGTCCATATAGAGTTCGCAAAATTATTCATGATAACACTGTAGAAGTAGAAACTCTTAAATCTCGACGCTCTAAAGGAATACATCATATATCGAACGTTAAAAATTTTGTGGAATGACATACTTTTGAGAAACTAACAGTTATACGTAAACACACGGAGAATACAAGGATACAGCGCCGTGTTCCGGCGGCGGCACATAATCAAAGCAACAGTCACGTCTGCGCGGCACACAAGGCAGTCGTTGACCGCAAACAATTACTTCCTACGTCACGCGTACCTACAGCTGATCGAGCGCCCAGTGCGAATTCACTTACAGCCGTAAACAAATACATAGTCTAATTTCTCTGATTAAATTCAGTATAAAGCTATAGTGACTTGATGAATTATGTTATTAACGTTCAGTATTTTTCAGGATACGGTTGTATAAAATATTTAAGAACTTCAGGTAAATTCTGTGTTTGTCTGACGTTAAGAGGACTTGCTATCGAGAAATTTTAAGGAAGAATGTAATTTCGAAGAAGAAACTAATAAACTAAAATGGTAACTATTAATTGAGTTTATTTTTCAGGTAACATATTTCCACTTAGGTACGTACTTTAGACGTAATTTGCTGCTCGCGATTACGTGATTCATACTTTGTGCTAAATTTCATGTTCTATGAATTTACTTGTGAAGCGACGTGCTTGCGTACATTAACTGATTTGAGAATGATTGATTAATGAACAGGGTTGTTATTTGTGTATATAATGCATTGCATGGCTGCACTGCTTTTTCACTATTGTCACATTTTTTTATTATGTGTCTGCTGTGCTTATTTATTTAAATTGTAGTTGTAACCTGAGTAGTTGCGCTGATATGGTTATGTATGTAGGTTATACTTTGTGATGTATCTGCTTGCGCCTTCATGTTTACTTATTAAGATGACATATGAACATTTATTTGCTTATGCTGACATGATGCTAATGACCTGTTTATTATGTAAGATACATATTTGCTGCTTTGCGTATGGATTGCATATTTACACATTTCTGTTTTGTTGTCATAACTACTCTTTAATTTGGTATATAGAAATGCCGATATACTGTGTACGAACATGGAGTTTAGGTTACACTATGGGATTAATTATAGATTGTTTGCTTGGCAGAGCCTCGTTGTAGGGATTGTGCTGCATCCACTTGTTGACATTCTGATCTCTACTGGTATATTTACTCGCTATTGCATGTTTTGCTTACGCTCAGTGCCTTATATTTTAAGATAAGAAAATGAATTGCTATAATTCGACGAACGACATTGGTACAAGAAACTTCATTGAAGTCACATGAGCTGGAGGTTTTATGGAAGCTGTATAAATTTGTGTTACTAGGAAGGAAGCTAACGACATGACACACCAACACTAAGTTTAGACTATTGACAGTTATTACACTGCATTCTTCGTGAGCAATTGAAATAGTAAGTGACACATGACACAAGAAATACTCCACATGTTTGCTTCTGTTTTGCCATGATTCTTGAAGTGGTGTACACACTGTGAAATATTACTATCATTCACACTCCGAACTCGTACTTACTTACTGAAAGTTATTCAAACTGAAGGCTGTTAGAGGTCATGTATGCAATTCTTTTATTTTATGATGGACAAGGTAACCAAAATGTATTTTATAATTCATAATGAGTAGAAGATTTGGCTCAGGTGGACTACACAGAGGTTGTGTGTGGACATTGTGTCTTCGGATTGCATGGGATGATAAATTGAAGTTTGTACTAGGATTTTGTCTGTACTTGTTCGAGGGGACTGACTAGGGGAAAGAGTTGTTATGGAAGTGAAATGATACTGGCGATGAGGTTTATGTGTCGACGTATTGAAGAGGTATTATTGAGGTATTGAGATTGTGTGAAGTTGATGATTATTGGAGTTTTGCTGGACAAGAGGTAAGGTAAATGATATTGATGATAAGGTTTATATGTATCGACGAAAGAGGTATTATTGAAGTATTAAGATTATGTGATGCTGATGATTATTGGAGTTTTGGTGGATAAGAGGTAAAGTAAGTGAGGAGCATATTTTTTTATTGGTTTATATGGAACAAGGAGGATGAACTTGGCAGACTAGAACACTCAAGTAGAAGGAAGATAGTCTACACACACACTTTGTTAAATCACTAAGCAGTATATACTTTTTGTTGGAGAGAGGAAGCATTTGCATATCTTGGCACACTGACAGTTGTTCAGCAACCGAAAATTTTGATTTGGCTTGGCAAACATTGGTCTTGACATGATGACTACGACGTTGACTAACTATTATTGACTGTTATACATTGCTGCCACTACTACTTGATACACAAGTTGAACATAAAATTTTGGACAGAATTGCGTTTACACAGTTAACACTATTCAATTACACAGTAGTACTTAAATGTGGATAAAAGATAAGTGAGTGTGTTTTGTGTGTTTTCCTTTCCTAATCCCAAATAATTGGTACCGACCTATCTCCTAAATATAATTTTACTTGTTTGTTGTGGCTTGCACTGACACCCATAAATATTATAGGTTCACTGATATTTGTTTATTGTAATAGTTAATATGACAATTATCTGATATCTTTTGTGTGTTTATTATAATTTGTATGTTTAGTGTAAGAGCATTGATCATAATTTTGTAAAAGCAATTGTGTGTGCCTTCAAACTGTTGTTCGTGCTTGCAACTATTCAACATTGCTGGGTGCCACTTGGAAATGTATAATTTCTGCTGATAAACTCTGATGAACTGTCTAATTAGTGATAGTGAATATTATGGACTGTTACGTGCACTTGTTCAACATGATGGGTGCAACTAGGAGATGTTTAATTTGTGCTGATGAACTCTGATGAAATGTCTAATTAGTGATAGTGAATATTATGGACTGTTATGTGCGCTTGTTCAACATGATGGGTGCCACTAGGAGATGTTTAATTTGTGCTAATGAACTCTGATGAACTGTCTAATTAGTGATAGTGAATATTATGGACTGTTACGTGCACTTGTTCAACATGATGGGTGCCACTAGGAGATGTTTAATTTGTGCTAATGAACTCTGATGAACTGGCGAATTAGTGATAGTGAATATTATGGACTGTTACCTGCACCTGTTCAACATTGCTGGGTGCCACTGTTGGAACTGCTTCTGCAGACATAATGTCACTTGTTGGTGTCTGCACCTGCTCAACATTACTGGGTGCCACTGATGGACTGCTTCTACTGAAGTGATGTTGGTGTCTGCACCTGTTCAACATTGCTGGGTGCCACTGATGGAACTGCTTCTACTGACATGATGTCACTTGTTGGTGTCTGCACCTGTTCAACATTACTGGGTACCACTGATGGACTGCTTCTGCTGAAATGATGTCACTTGTTGGTGTCTGCACCTGTTCAACATTACTGGGTGCCACTAATGGACTGCTTCTGCTGAAATGATGTCACTTGTTGGTGTCTGCACCTGTTCAACATTGCTGGGTGCCACTGTTGGAAATGCTCAACCAGTGATGAGATGTCACTTGTTGCTGTCTGCACCTGTCAACATTACTGGGTGTCACTAATGGAACTGCTTCTACAGAAATGATGTCACTTGTTGGTGTCTGCACCTGCTCAACATTACTGGGTGCCACTGATGGACTGCTTCTACTGAAATGATGTCACTTGTTGGTGTCTGCACCTGTTCAACATTACCGGGTGCCACTGATGGACTGCATCTATTGAAATAATGTCACTTGTTGGTGTCTGCACCTGCTCAACATTACTGGGTGCCACTGATGGAACTGCTTCTACTGTAATGTCACTTGTTGGTGTCTGCACCCGCTCAACATTACTGGGTGCCACTGATGGAACTGCTTCTACTGAGATGATGTCACATGTTGGTGTTTGCACCTGCTCAACATTACTGGGTGCCACTGATGGACTGCTTCTACTGAAATGATGTCACTTGTTGGTGTCTGCACCTGTTCAACATTACCGGGTGCCACTGATGGACTGCATCTATTGAAATAATGTCACTTGTTGGTGTCTGCATCTGTTTAACATTGCTGGGTGCCACTGATGGAATTGCTTCTACTGAAATAATGTCACTTGTTGGTATCTGCACCTGTTCAACATTGCTAGGTGCCACTTATGGACTGCTTCCACTGAAATAATGTGACTTGTTGCTGTCTGCACCTATTCAACATTGCTGGATGCCACTGATGGACTGCTTCTACTGAAATGATGTCACTTGTTGGTGTCTGCACCTGCTCGACATTACTGGGTGCCACTGATGGACTGCTTCTAGTGAAATGATGTCACTTGTTGGTGTCTGCACCTGCTCAACATTACTGGGTGCCACTGATGGACTGCTACTGACATATTGTCACTTGTTGGTGTCTGCATCTGCTCGCCATTTTTGGGTGCCACTGTTGAAGCTGTTTAAAAACTGCTGATGAAATGTTATGAGACTGCTATTTGCACCTGTTGATCATTGCTGGGTGCTACTGCTTGAACTGTCAACTACTCTGAGGAGTCCTACTTGTTTATTGAACTATTGAAAGAATTTTATGTGAATATTTGTATGAACTGATTTTTTTGTGTGTTTACTGTTTATGAGATGTTATGAGACTCTTAGCTGCACCTATTCGTCATTGCTGACGCTATTGATTGAATTGTTTAACCACATGATACTTGTGTAAACTATTATGTAAAATCACATGTATGCAAGCATTTGTATTCCTTACTGTATTTTATATATTAGGTTATTGAAGGGTCAGTGCAAAGCCAAAATTTATCTAGTTATGTGATATTTAATTATTAATATTATCTTTTAGTTTTGTCTGTAATTTTTTTTTTCTTCTTTGGACGAATTTGGTGGTATTTTCACCACCAATACTGGCAAAAATACCATCAAATTCTAGCCCCTGGAGGAGGGGCATATGAAAGGTGGCTACACTGAGTCACAGCGCCAGAGATTGCACCAGAGTGTATTATTCAGCCGCCTCCACTGGCAGTTCTTGTCGAGAAGTCGTAGTAGGCAGTGCTTGTTGAGATGTAGCAGTGGTGAGTCGTTGTTGAGAGGTTCCCATAGAGAGTGCTTGTTCAGATGTTGTCATATTGTTTTGATGGGCTAGACACCAGATGTTGTGGGATTAGGGATGCTGTACTGTGCTTTTCGTCAATATATATGAAGGTAAAAAACATTCCTTTTTTTGTATTATTTCAATGTCTTGAACAATAATGCCTATTGGTTACAGGTTCAGTCAACAAAGCATCTGGCTCGTGGTCTTGTATTAGACTGTATTTCTGGTTTCTATGTGTAATTATAGTATTTATTTATCTTTTTTATTACTTCAGTATAAATGGTATTTAAAATATCTTGTCGTATTGAGGAAGAACCGTGCCAGATGTGTACGTTGAATCACACTTCCACACACAGAACAGCGACACTTGTGCCTTGTTGTTTCGTAGCTTTCATAGTTGCTGTGGACTTAATTAATTAATTGTGTTAACGGAAGTTTTCTTTCGTTCTTTGTTGTTGTTCTATGCAATCAGATTGCATTCAAATACCAGTCAGGGCCAACCGTTTGCGAGACTTCGTAATCGGACAGACGGCGAATAAAATTAAAAAATATTTGCATAAAACATAATTATGCCCCCATGCAATTGTTCAGTGTTTTATGCTGAACTTCAGCCCCTTTACCCAAGCTATGTGCAACTGTTACTGCTGGTTTAATTATCCTGTTGTATTTGTCACTCTATGAGGTCCTCCTTCGCCCTTTTCGGGCCTATCTGCATTGGTCATATGTAAAATTTGACAGTACGCTTTTGTAGCTTTCCCATTTTTTAACAATATTAGCACTAATAAACCAGCTGTACATCGAAATTCCTTATCCCCAAATCTGACTGCTTTCTCAGTTAAATGTATTAGGTTCTAACCACACACACACACACACACACACACACACACACACATATATATATATATATATATATATATATATATATATATATATATATATATATATATATATATATATATATATATAGGGTGAGTTACCTAACATTACCGCTGGATATATTTCGTAAACCACATCAAATACTGACGAATCGATTCCACAGACCGAACGTGAGGAGAGGGGCTAGTGTAATTGGTTAATACAAAGCATGAAAAAAATGCACGGAAGTATGTTGTTTAACGCAAACCTACGTTTTTTTAAATGGAACCCCGTTAGTTTTGTTAGCACATCTGAACATATAAACAAATACGTAATCAGTGCCGTTTGTTGCATTGTAAAATGTTAATTACATCCGGAGATATTGTAACCTAAAGTTGACACTTGAGTACCACTCCTCCGCTGTTCGATCGTGTGTATCGTAGAGCACCGAATTACGTAGGGATCCAAACGGGACAGTGATGGACCTTAGGTACAGAAGAGACTGGAACAGCACATTACGTCCACATGCTAACACCTTTCTTTTGGTCTTTTTCACTGACGCACATGTACATTACCATTAGAGGTGAGATACACGTTCGACGGGCGTTTCATAGGACGTGGAGGACGCATAAATTGGCCAGCCCGCTCTCCTGATCTTACACCTGTGGACTTCTTTCTGCGGGGTAGGTTAAAGCAGAATGTGTACCATGAGGTGCCTACAACCCCAGAGGATATGAAACAACGTATTGTGGCAGCCTGCGGCGACATTACACCAGATGTACTGCGGCGTGTACGACATTCATTACGCGAGAGATTGCAATTGTGTGCAGCAAATGATGGCCACCACATTGAACATCTATTGGCCTGACATGTCGGGACACACTCTATTCCACTCCGTAATTGAAAACGGAAACCACGTGGGTACGTGTACCTCCCCCCTCTTGGTAATGTACATGTGCGTCAGTGAAAAAGACAAATAAAAAGGTGTTAGCATGTGGAAGCAATGTGCTGTTCCAGTCTCTTCTGTACCTAAGGTCCATCACCGTTCCCTTTGGATCCCTATGTAATTCGGTGCTCTACGATACACATGATCGAACAGCGGAAGAGTGGTACTCAAGCGTCAACTTTAGGTTACAATATCTTCGGATGTAATTAACATTTTACAATACAACAAACGGCACTGATTACGCATTTGTTTATATGTTCAGATGTGCTAACAAAACTAACGGGGTTCCATTTCAAAAAACGTAGGTTTGTGTTAAACAACATACTTCCGTGCATTTTTTATCGTTTGTATTAACCAATTACACTAGCCCCTCTCCTCACATTCGGTCTGTGGAATCGATTCGTCAGTATTTGCTGTGGTTTACGAAATATATCCAGCGGTAACGTTAGGTGACTCACCCTGTATATATATATATATATATATATATATATATATATATATATATTTATATATATATATATATAGAGAGAGAGAGAGAGTTGCACATATATATATATATATATATATGTGTGTGTGTGTGTGTGTGTGTGTGTGTGTGTGTGTGTGTGTGTGTTTTGTACTGGTGATGACCCCCATATGTCTATTTCAGCTTCACTGCAAAGATCAGTGAACTGAGTGAGAGCCATTTACTCCCTCGTCTTCTGCTTCTTCCTCTATTTCTTCCTCCTTCTGCAGTGTGTGATGGCCCTTCCTGACTGCTGGTTATTGGCTTAAACGCTTTCAAGAAATGCTGGTCTCATTGCAAATGCCCTAGCTTCTATCTGATAGCCTTCCATACCTTGATAACTTTACGCTTTGTCGATGACATGCAGCTGTATACGAAGCCGTTTTTGAGATAATTTGCAAATTATAAATACTTTGAGACTAGTGTTAATTATGGGGGTTAAGTGACTTAGCTATGCCTTCATATATCCATGCATAGTTAGTCTTTGGTTCACTTCTTCAAATTGTGTCACTGACATATGGTTCACATTGTTTTATTCTTGCATTCAGCCATTCAATATTTAAAGACTTTTGCCTCTCGATAAGGCTTTCGAGTTCTATTAATTTAGTGCTGACTGCTTCGATTATTTCGCCAGATAGCTGCTTGTGCTTAGCACCGTCTGAGTGACTGTGTGACACAAGTGCAAGTTTGTGCATAATCTACAGTATAATGATACAATCAGGTTTTGATATACTGCTTTTTATTTAAAATTTCCCTGAAGTTTCGCCCTGATTCAATTTCCTAATTTTATCTATAACCAGTGAGTTATGCCAGAAATTCCCACATATAGTAACGAATTCATTGAATGACAGTTCCTAAATGTGTTTGGTAAATATGTTTTAAATTGAGATTGTCCTGTCTGAAAGAAATAATAAGGTTGGCATTATCCCAGACAAACTGCTTCGTGATCTTTGAGTACGTCTGGCTCAAATAAAATATATTGACTTATATATGGGGACAAAAGAAGGAATATCTGTGGCTGTCATTCCAATTTTCTACTGTGACTTCGTCAAATGTGTATACACTGTTTGGCTTTCCTTCTTCCAAAATTTGAAAATATCATATCATTACATTAATGTGTATGCTTATGATGAAAATAGTTTTCTTGTGAATCCTCTTTACCATACAAAAAATAAACTAGGAAAACATGTTAACCTTATTTTAAGGTGAGATGAAAATTATTCTCATTATGTTGGAGAGAAGCTTTATCAAGATTAATTAGATCACAATCAACTAAACATACAGAAATTTATCCTCATGATACATGTTTAAGATTCTTTAATTCACAAGGAAAGTAGAAAATCACAAAGACAACTGTAAAGAACATAAAGAAAAAGAAATAAATACACCAAACAAAGGTGAAAAATTAAAGTTAAAAATTATAATAACTTATTACAAGTTCGTTTTGCAATTTATTCCAATTTGGAATGTTTTTTAATTGTCAGTCAAATCCTGAAAAGCTTCAATAAATATCAAAACCATTTACCATTTTCTTATAGTTATTGTATAAAATATTCTAATGATGATAATATATGACCCATAACTTATACTGGTAATTATGGCACAAAAAACTAGAGAAATGTTAAAACAAGAAATTATAGCCATTGAAGCAATATAAGACCGAAACATTCCAATAATAATGACTAAAGAATATAAAATAAAAGTTAAAAATGCAGAAATGTGGTTTATTTGTGTATAAAAATTTACTGTTTGAGAAAAAAGTAAGAGATTATCGTCATTAATGAGGAAATATCAAAGCATTGTGCATGAAGATTGTATTCTTTATTACAAAGACCCTTCATTTATTCCAGTTTAGATTCATAATTTAGCAAATTATGATTTCATTTGTATCTTAACGAATTAACAATAAATAATAAAGATTTTAACACTATTCTCAATAATAAAGTAAAATGTATTTCTTTTAGTCAAGTAGTAGAAGATGGATTATCTTTAAGATTTTTGAATATTTTTAAATTTATGGCAACAGCATTGTCTTCTAATCTTAAAAAAAACAATTTAGAGGAACACCAAAATATTTTGAAAGCGAAATATTGGGTTTAATAATTACCAATTGAGATATCAATATGAATGTATGCATTTTGAAGCAAATTTAAAAGAACTAAACTTATCTAAAAAGGAATATCTTTATTTGAAGCTCAATAAATCCAGTATACCTCATGAAGGTTATAATCATACAAAATTAGTTTAGTTAAAATTCAGTATCTCCTATCTTTAATCTGATGTTTTAATATTAGTGGATTTTTCGAAAATTTTAGAACTGCTTCCAATAAATCTTATAAGCTCGATCCATCTTGGAATTTTACTGTCCCAGGTCACTATGTTATAAATTGCTAAAATTGAACTGGAAGTAACTACAATTATGATATGATTCAATTTTTGGGAAAAGAAATTGAAGGAGGTGTTTCTCAAAGTCTTTAAAGGTACACTAAAGCTAATAATAAACTATTGAAATATTTTCTATTAGAAAGTTAATCTCATTGTATTGCATATTTGGATGGGATGTGAATAATTCATGTGGTTCGACTATGTCTCAATTTTTATCCTTTAAAATTGTTTAAACGGAAAATGAACGGTTTTCATTACAATCTGATGAATCCAAAATATGGAAACAATATCAGTGTAGTATAGATGCTGATTCTTTTATATATGACATTTGAACCTATGATTTTTGTGATATGAAATCGATCATGTAAAATACTTGGAACAGCAGATAAATATAAATATGGATTTGTTTAGAAGTAGATTTAGAATATCCAAAAGAATGACATGAGTTACACAAATAATTACCTTTAGCATAAGAAGGAGGGAATAAAGACATAAGAAAACTTAATAAGAAGGAAACATATCTTTTAAACTGTAGAAATCTTAAATAGTGTCTGAATGGTGGATTAAAATTAACAAAAGACCACAGAATGTGAGCATTTAACCAATCTGTTAGGTTAAAAAAATGTTGATTTTTAACACCGAAATGAGTGAAAAGCAGCTAACGATTTTCTGAAAGAATTTTATAAATTGATTAATAAGTCAGTTTTTGGATAATCGAACCAAAGTATTCGAAAAATGCAAAATTTTGAAATATTTTTGGATCCAGAAAAATGTACAAACTGTGTTTCAAGCCAAACTACGAACACACAATGGCATTTTTAGAAAATTTAGTAGCAGAACATGAATGTAAACAACAATGAAGTTAAATGAAACTGTTTATGTCAGAATTAGTATTTGATATGTTCAAACGGAAAATGAACAGTTTTCATTACAATCTAATGAATCCAAAGTATGGAAACAATATCAGTGTAATATAGATGCTGATTCTTTTATATATGACATTTGAACCTATGATTTTTGTGATATGAAATTGATCATGAATGAATTTGAGATAATATTTACGGAATTCAGCATGTAAAGAAGAAATTAAGAAAACTTTAAAGCTATAAGTAGTGGAAAACGTATATTAGAACATGTTAGTTTAAGCTCTGAAATATAAGCTTATAGAGGATGAAGAACATAAAAAAGCTTAAGAAGTTAAAAATACATTAGTCAAACATGTAATTACTTTTAGTGACTATCAAAATTGATTAAATGATGAAACAAAACAAATTACAAAAATAAATTTCATTAGATACCTTAAACATTAATTATGTCCTAGTGGATGCAATAAAACTTTTTTACGTTCAACCAATGAGAAAAGATTTACATTGCAATATGGAATAAGTACTTTGAAATATAGACATTATAAAATAAACGAATTCGTGTTGGACACTATTTAATCAGTTTTTAGTCATTTTTCAAGATAGATTAATTTTCTATATTTTTCAGATATATTTTACAAGTCAATCTACCTGAAAAACATTCAACTTCTTGATAATATTTAATGTAATGTCTTTGATAATAAGCATTTTTACACTTTTCATAGACATGATTCCAACATTTTCTCTTGTTTTGGAGAACAATTGTGAGCGTTTTTATAAATCGTTTCTTTTTTATGTCCTAAATTATTTACACTCTGTTCTTTTTGTTTCTTTTTGTCTACAATCAACGGAACCCATTTATTAGGGAATATCCTTTTTTGTAATTTTTTCACAATATTAATTTCACTTTATTGTTTCCATAAGTGACAAAAGACCTGATTTGATATATATATATATATATATATATATATATATATATATATATATATATATATATATATATACACTGTATATATATATATATATATAAGTTTACATTAATTTTTTGTACTAAATAGCAAATTTACATCTTCACAACAAAAATATGAAAATGTGTTGAACAAAAATATTGCAAAAGAAACGAATAATTCAATAGCACTGAGAAACTGTCATCTAAAAACATTCACCCCCCAAAAAAAATTATCAATGAATCACTTTTTTTCTTTAGTTACGAGTTACAAGATACCTTTCATTGAAAATTTCCAACATAGGTTTTGTAAAAAACTTCTAACATCAATTTGTCGTGAATATAGGATGAGAAAAGAAATGAGAGATTTCAACAGAAATCTATTACAATACAAAAATTCTTTTATAGACCAAATTAAATATGTACATATAAGTTACAATGAAATTATCAAACTGGTATGAGAAACGAATAAAAAATGTAAGAGCAACAGTTCTTATTACTTCAGAGATAATAAACAAAAAAATCAAATAACTAAATAATTACTTCATTTTGTTCCTCAAACAAGTGATGAAAATTCAAAGCCATCTTTAATTTTTTAATAAATTTTGTGCTGATGAATGTGAATATACATATTATATCATTAGGAGACAAGTAAAGAATTTACAACTATAATCAAACATTACTGTAGATAGATGACCTCATTGTAGATATATTTTAAGACTGAACAATGATGATTCGATAAATTTATATCAAGGACTGAAGGAATGACTGAATATTGCAAGTTGCCACAGTTATTTTGCTATTTTCAGTTATTACAATTAAGAACAATTGATTAACAATACAATTTGAAGTCATCAATATGAGTGACAATCCAACTACTCTCTTCATATTTACATTTAAATAACTTTGGTAATGGTTTTTATACACATCTCATAAATGAAACTCATTAATGTCCTGTGAATCAAATAACTCAAATTTAAAATCTCTCAAGAACACAATTTTAAGTCATATTTGTTAACTTTTATTCTAATCAAAATGCACTCCATAATCTTTAGTAAAACAATTGGCAGGATGGGTATATATTCAATACAGAATATGTTTAAATTTTGAATCAAGTGTTCCATTCAGATGTAAGAATTTTTATAACACAGTTTTATTTTTATCCATCCAGGTATTGTGTGGCTTATCAAATCCTAACCGTTTAAATATAGTTTATCACATTTCTTTCTCAAACTTTTTGAACAAGATAGATATCTGGATAATTCGTTTTCTGCAGTTATTGTTCATAAAAATTTCCTTTCACTTTTTTTCCCTTCTAAAGCTCTTAATTTATATGTGGTTGGTTAAGAATAAATGATATCAATTTCAAGTATTTCTGCTGACCAATTATCTGTGTATCCTTTCTCAAAAATTCCTCTTAATTTACTTACTCCTACTTTATTACCTATTTAACACTTATCATTTGTATCTGGCAAATTTGTTACATAAAATGTTTTCAATAACATTTTTCTCATTTTCCTTTGCTCTCACATTTTGGCTTAATTACTATCGTTGGATGTTTTGTGTTAATATATTCATCTATTAAGTTTCAACTGAATCTATCCACTTAAAATTGGTGTAAAGAGCACATTTCTTCACATTGTTTCTTTCAATGTTCTATTAAATCTTTAAATGACAGGTGCTTTTAATACACAAAAGTTTTATGCTATATTTTTAGAAGGTGTTCACAATATTTAGCATAAAACTCTTTACTCTTCTCTGTTTGTAAATTTCTTGGATTACTTATCATAGATATTTTTTCAAATGCATCAACTAAATTCTTACTTGTTTCGTATTTAAGCCTTCACAGTCCAAGCAAAATAGAAAACATATTAATAACGGTTGATAAATATTTATATCCTTGACTTATTTTGCAGACTTATTTTAAATTATATGACTCCATTTTGAGTAAATCTGATTGCTACATATCGTCAATACCTACACAAATGGGACTTCCTTCACATTTTTTTCTCAGTGGTTTATGTTATTCATTAGTAATATGTTCACAAATGTTTAAAACATTACCTGAAAAATTTTTCTAAGGAATTTACTCTTTTTAGTTTTAGAAATTTAGCAAAGACATTCAGTTCATTGTCTTCCAGTTTTAATTAAACTCTATGAGGATCATGAGTTTCACTAAATTTTCTACACTTTAAACACCATACATGCTAGTTGTGAAGAATTTCTCAATTCTCCATGCATGTAGATTAAAAAATAAGTAATTGTTTTTCCTTTAAATCATCATCATTTGATTCTAAAACCTGCTCTTCAAACATGAGTAATTCACCTAACAGGGACAGTTCCAACTATCTGATTTAGATATATGATTATTTTGTCTTTCATTCTCAATTCGAGTGATAGAGTGCTTAATTGTAATGGATATAAAATTTATGTCGAATATAAAATTTGCTTTTCGTTGGAAGTTATATCTAATTTTATTTTAAGGCAATAATTCAGCATTTATAATGGATCCAGATAAATTAATTCTCTTGCTTTCTACATTGTTCTGAAATGTGTATTTAAATAATTTACCACCCATAGCAATTTGTAATTTTAGTGACAATTTGTCACACATTTTGTTTGTTGACTAAGATATGGTGTTAAATCTGCCTTACAGACATAGTCTGGTAAGCTTTTTCAATCTTCTTTTATTTTGTAAGTAGTTAGTTTGGTTAGTTTTATTAAGCTGATTAATCTTTTCATTAAAATGGGCTGTAATGGCATAATTATTGAACTGAGTCAGAATACCTGAATATTGGGTCTATGTCACTAGATCGGTTACTTGTTAACTAAAGTCTGTTGTTTAACTGACACTAATTGATTACCTAAATATTGTTTAGTAACAACATCAAAACCACTAATTAGATCACACACCTCCATTAATTTTCTGTCTTTCAAAGAAATGAAAATCCTAGTTGCTTTGAAAAGCTTACCTAATTCTTTTTGAAATTGTATACTCACATTTTCTATTTTTGAGGTTATTTTTTATTAAGGCTTGAGTCTAACATTGATTATTAACATTTGGTTGATTCTTGTTAGTATTTTCCATATACTTCTCTCATCGGCGTTTCTGTGTAGAACCTCATCATTTCCTATTAGGTCACCTAATTTTCAGCATCCTTGCGTAAATGACAAAACTAATGGCAAGCAAATGAAAATTTAATTACCACCACATCTTCTCCAGTTCGCCTACAGTCCACGATTCTCTTTCAAACAATGCTGTGCTCCACACATACCTTCTCAGATTAAAGTTACAGCAATTACAGCCCCCTTTCACAAAATTTGAGGCTTTTGACCAGCTTTCGACATTTAACAACAATTGCCACCTGTGGCTTTATATGTATGAGCAGCCCATAGTGGCTCGCCTCCCCAACCTCCCAACGGAAAATTTAATAAATAATATGAGTAATATTCTCATTTAACCTCCCCACAAAATTCATTCACATTTAGTCTGCCCACAAAAATTCTTTCTGATTTAATCTAAGCTCAAAATTCATTCACATTTAGCGTAACCTCAAAACAGAAAATATTAACATAAGTAATATTCACGTTTAGTGTAAGCTCAAAACAGAAAATTCCTAAACATCTCAATAGTCAAAATTATAATTATGTCGTTCACATTCAGTGTAACGTCCCTTGAAAAAAATTCAGTAACCTGGTAATAAAACAATGTAACTAACCTCTCAATTAAATTGTCGCTCAGTTATAACTTTTCAATAATTCACTGTGAATTTAACCTGGTAAATTTTGGACGACAGCTGTGCTGTGTCATGGCCCTGAAAGATCATTCTGAATAAAAAAATGAAAAATTCTTACCTCAATGAAGTCGCCTGATATATATGCTCTTACAATAAATTTTTCTGGCACAGCTGTGTGCAATGCTGGCCGACCTATCTGTCATTTATGAAAGGGAGCAACTGATTTTTTTATTGCAATAATTGGGATAATCATGGATGGGAGGAATTAGTAAATTCTTTAAATTGAAATGAATGGTTGTTAAAAGTTACTTTTTCTGAGGAAGATTATTATTACGAGAGTTTTAAAAACATTTCCATGTGACTTGAGATAACATTGCTACATATGGGCGAGGCTGCTTTGTACCTTATATAATAATACTCAGGCTCCGACATCGCTGCACCGCGACTGGGCCAGCCAACGCGATACACCATACCAGACCAGAGCAGACTCCAGACAAGCCACAACTTACTGCTACAGCTACACAGTTCCTACTGCCGTCAACACTGCTCTCTGGTCAGAGATTTTCTTATACCTTGCATATCGCAGGAGCAATACACCTCTTACAACATGCCAATTTCAATATCTAATTTCTGATTAAGGTACTTACAGAAGTGTCGAAACATGGTCAAAAGACTTAAATTTTGTGTCTGGGTGCTGTAATTGCTTTAACTTCAATGTGTACACGGTCGCTGACAATGCAGCCATGTTTAAGACCATCTCAGACACTTATTTCCCAAAGGTCGATGTTTGATACTAGCAGTCTTCTTTTGGCCATGAATGACCTTTTAGACTGTGCTAATCTGCTTCCTGTAGTGTCCTTCGTTCGTCCATCATAAGTGATTCCGTTTCCAAGGGAGCAGATTTTCCTCAATACTTCTAATTTATAACCCTGAAATTTTATGTTAACTTTATCACTAATCACAGTTTTGCTACTCTACACACTTCTCATCTTTGTTCAGTTTACTGTCGATCAGTTATGCTTTAGCAGACAGTATGTCCTGTAACCTTCCTCGCTTTCACTGAGGATTACAATGACTTAGTAAATCTTATTGTTGATATATTTACACCCTAAATTGTTATCCAACTCCTCAACCTACCTTTTACTCCCATCATTGCTTTATCAATGTACAGATGAAACAGTCGAACCGAAGTGTTGCATCCTTTACATTACACCATTCCTAATCCATGCACTTCGTTCTTGGCCTTCCATTCTTTTTGTTCGTTCTTCGTTCTAATACACATTGCATATTATCCAGATTTCTTTATAGCTTACATCTCTTTTTCTGGGATGCAGAAGTAGATGCAATTTGCAGAGGTGCATTGGGAGGGGAAGTGGATGGAGGTGCTGATGTTATCGAAATATGACATGTATACGAACTGCAGTCGAATCTAGAACCTATGAATGCAGAGCAGCAGGGAGGCAGGGGGGGGGGGATGCAAAAATTTACAGTAGTGCAGGGCTCTTCCCTACCCTCACCTCATTGACCTTGATTTGTGGCAGAAAGTCACGATTCGCAGAAAACCTTGGAGATATGGAAGTACTGATCCTGATGTAACTGAAATATGATATGTGCAATTGTCTCAGCTGTAATATGACTCCACTGATAAAAAAGAGCAGTGTTAGCTCATTTTTCACACATATCGGCCCTGCCCTATTACTCATGTGCAAGTGAAAACATTGTGAGTTCATGCTGTAATGCTCGCCAGTCCTCTGGCTTACTGTGGCTCGCCACAACTTCCTCTTTATCTCGGTCAGATGTATTCCAATCTTTATCTATCGCTACAGTTTTTGTCGTCCACAGCTCCTTCTGTTAGCTTCGAAGTCATGACCTGGTGTCCTATTAACAAATTTTGCTTTCATTTTGTCCATCGCCGATTCTGCAGAGAAACTCCTTATTTCCAGTTTTATGAGTCTAAATAATTTTCGACGTCCTTCCAAGGTAATACATCTCACATGCTCCAACCCTCTATTTTTCCAGTTTCTCCATAGTTCGTAATCCACTCTTCCACTGTGCTGAGCAGTTTACATGTATGTCAACCAGGGCCTAGAAATGACAGAGAGGCCCCGTCTCCACCACATCTGCAGTGGTCCACAACCCCACACTGACTACTGCAGTCCACTTCACCCCCCCCACCCCCCACTGCCCCACACCGAACCCCTCTTTCAGGATTATTGTGCGGTTCAGCCCCCAGTGCACGCTCCCAGGGAACGTCTCACCAGACGAGTGTAACCCGTATGTTTCCATGGCAGACTAATGGTGGTGGGAAAGACGAAGGTAATGAGAAGTAGTAGAAATGAGAACAGCGAGAAACTTAACATCAGGATTGATGGTCACGAAGTCAATGAAGTTAAGGAATTCTGCTACCTAGGCAGTAAAATAACCAATGACGGACGGAGCAAGGAGGACATCAAAAGCAGACTCGCTATGGCAAAAAAGGCATTTCTGGCCAAGAGAAGTCTACTAATATCAAATACCGGCCTTAATTTGAGGAAGAAATTTCTGAGGATGTACATCTGGAGTACAGCATTGTATGGTAGTGAAACATGGACTGTGGGAAAACCGGAACAGAAGAGAATCGAAGCATTTGAGATGTGGTGCTATAGACGAATGTTGAAAATTAGGTGGACTGATAAGGTAAGGAATGAGGAGGTTCTACGCAGAATCGGAGAGGAAAGTAATATGTGAAAAACACTGATAAGGAGAAGGGACAGGATGATAGGACATCTGCTAAGACATGAGGGAATGACTTCCATGGTACTAGAGGGAGCTGTAGAGGGCAAAACCTGTAGAGGAAGACAGAGACTGGAATACGTGAAGCAAATAATTGAGGACGTAGGTTGCAAGTGCTAGTCTGAGATGAAGAGGTTAGCACAGGAAAGGAATTCATGGCGGGCCGCATCAAACCAGTCAGTAGACTGATGACAAAAAAAAAAAATGGTGGTGTATGCATACGTGGAGAACTTGTTTGCACAGCAATCGCCGACATAGTGTAGCTGAGGCGGAATAAGAGGAACCAGTTGGCATTCGCTGAGGCAGGTGGAAAACCGCCTGAAAACCATCCACAGACTGGCCAGCTCACCAGACCTCGACATATGTCCGCCTGACGGATTCGTGCCAGGGACCAGGCCCTCTTTCCCAATCCGGAAAGCCATACGTTAGACCGCACGGCTAACTGGGCAGACTAGGCCAATATTTAGTAGTATAAAAGTTCTCATGGCCCGAAATGCATTCTACCTGTGCTGGTCTGCTTTTTATGTCATCCGTGCTTCGCCTTTAATACGTTTTGCCTCCAATGTAGCAGAATCCTTCACTTCACCGACTTCGGCGTTCCAAATTTTAATATTGTCTTTCTAATTTCTGCATTTCTGCCACTCTTAATTAAGTTTTTCTTGCTTCAGTTTATCCTCAGTTCATATTATGTGCACAGTAGATTGTTTATCCCATAATGTGTATCCAACTCTACCACGCTTTCATTCGGGTTGTCCGTATTATCAGGGAAACGTATCTTTAATAATATTTCACCCTGAATTTTGGTCTCACGTCTATTATTTTTTATTTTCAAAATATCCTCGACGATGTTCAGACTGATCAGCAGGGGAGGAAGACTGTGTTCCTGTCCTACATCCTTTTTAATCGTATCACTTAGTTCTTGGCCTTTTGTTGTTGTTTTTACTTCTCAGATTTTACACAAATTTCGAACATGGTGCATCTATTACTTTGTCATACGCTTATTCCATGTCTTGCTTCCATTATCAAGCTCAACGTCCCTGGTGCATTTACCTTTCGGAAAACCAAACCGATCGTCGTCTAACATCGTCAGTTTTCTTTTCCATTATTCTGTACATTATTCTTGTTAGAATTGGATGCATGGCCTGCTAAGTTGGTTCTGCGATAATTCGTACACTAAGTTGGTTCTGCGATAATTCGTACACTTATCTGTCCTTGTTATCATCGGAATTACATGGGTAACATTTTTCCGAAAGTCGAGTGGAATGTCTCCAGTCCATTTCTTCGCCTATTTTGCCAGCTTATAGTGCATTTCTTCTGTTAATGCCTTTGACGCATTTTTTTCCATGTTCCGTATTCGGTTACGTTAACAGCAAAATGTATGTTGCACTTCTAGTGTTGACACATTTGCTTTTAAATTGATCTGGGGTTATTTTGACTGTTCAGTATGCTGAATCTTCCTTACGATGAGCACTTCAACGTAGATTTTTTCACATTTTTCCTGTAGCCGTTTCGCCATAGTTTGCTTGTACTCTGTTTATTTAATTCTAAAATGGCATGTACTGTTATATTCCTTCCTTTTCCTAACTGTTTTTGAATTTCGTTCCTTCGTTGATCATTCATTCAACTGAGGGCATAGTACATGAAATTCAATGTAATTCATAATCAATAATCGATCGAACTACAAATACGTTATATTCTAATGAAACCGGTTTTTGTGTGGATTCAGTATCCAGTCCAACTGAACAGCTGTCATCAACAAAATGCTAAATTAGAGTGATTCATTTACCATACATCCTTGATTTTAACAGTTAATTTTGTGATATTATTACCGACGTGTCGCGAGTTGCGTATTGGAAGTAGAGACAGCGGTACCACAGTTAATAACATTCTTCGAAAGTCATCCAAAATGGGAATCTACATTGCCCGTTCCTTTGGTCACTGAAATAGTTGACAGTAAATGCAACTGAACAAAATAAACTATGTCACTCGACTATTCAGTGTGCAACAAGTATTTGTATTACAAACCAACATTCAGTTTAAAAGGCTTCCTTCTCTTACTTATGAAACAAGCTGTTTATTTCGAAGTATTCTCGCATGCGGAACTACACGATCATTCGTTATATTCACTTGCTCTTTAAATCAATTGCGCGTTATGCTCTACAGTTTATTCCTACTGATGGCTATCTCTTCCAACATATTGGTAATACAGTGATATTGAAAAGTCTAGGAATTATTCCCGTAAACTGGATGTAACGTAAGAACTGATGTCTGCTCCACCGACCGTAGTTGCTAAGAGATGGCAGCGAATGAGGAAGAGGAAGCGTGCGTGTTAGAAGTTCCCTGTTGTTAATTGGTAGTGAGCATGGAAAGAAGTTTCCGTGGCAAGTCGATAAATATGCAATCGTTACAAAATCATAGAGAAGGTATGTAAGTCTATTGCCCCTTCTGCTTTGCCGACAGAGTAGTCAGTTTTCTCATCTACGTCGACAAGCTGCAATTGCGACCTACGTCACAACTTGAAACTGGCAACGAGGATCTCATCTTCTAACAAGATAGCGCCCCTCTACGATTCCACAATTGTCTGACTTCACGTGAATGAGTCGTTGCCGCCGACCTGGCACTGCTCGAATGGCCACCACGGTCTTACGCCTTGCGATTTTTGCTCGAGGAGCTATTTGAAACGTAGCGTTTATGTTCCAACTCTACCACAGAACCTCGACGATTTGCTACACCGCATAGCTGCAGCGGTCCTAACCATCACTCCTAATGTGCTGGGTCGTATATGGGTAGAAGTGCACAACCGATTAGATGGGTGTCATGTGACGAAGGACAGGAACATAGAACAGGTATAAACACTATAAAAATCTTTGAGAATTTGTCCTCACATGCTGTATCATTTGTTACTTTGTTCTTTTCCATTTACATGATAAATTTTTGTATTGTTTCATGCAATTATACTTGGAAATTACCATGTATTTTAGTAACAGGTAAAAAACTCATTAAGAATGTGTAGCTTTGCAAATTATTAGGAGAAACAGTTTCCTGTTACTTGTGTGAACGTTATTTGGCTGAATTTTTCAGCTGCTCCGTGAATTCAGTTTTGCGATGAAGTAATGGCAATCATGGTGGCGAACGTTGTCATTGGCATAATAAATAACCTGCATTGTAGCGATGGAAGAGTGGTTTATGCTTAGGAGTGTACAGGCGAAACTAAAGAGAGGCAAGGCGTCATGAAAAAATGGTTCAAATGGCTCTGAGCACTATGGGACATAACATCGGGGGTCATCAGTCTCCTAGAACTTAGGAGTGCTTAAACCTAACGAACCTAAGGACATCACACACATCCATAACCAAGGCAGGATTCGAACCTGCGACCATAGCAGTCGCGCGGATCCGGACTGAAGCGCCTAGAACCGCTCGGCCACCGCGGCCGACAAGGTGCCATCAATAGGCGAAACCACTGACGAGATAGTCAGTAGATATTTATCCAACAGTTCATGTAAATGGCTGCTGCTGATGGTGATACCGCTACATCTGTTGCTTGTGTGGAAAATAACCTTATTTTTTCCATGTTGCTGTGTGATTTGTAAACTGTGGCTGTGTTTGCTATGTAGAACAAATCAAAAGCTTTCCTTGTCAGTAGCTTTAATTTTTACCACGAAACTTTTCGACTGTATTCCCCCTCATAGTTAGATGGATTATTGGTTTACGTCAGAATTTTTTCCTCAAATGTAACCAATTGTCTGCTTTACACTTCATTTCGCTTCAAATTACTTATTATGTATCACCAAACGGATACTAATGTCAGACATATAATCGAGAACAAAAGTACTCACCAAATATTCAAAGAGATTCAGTGACACAAATATGTACAGACATTGACCTGCAGTGTGCATTTTGCTGGAACATCTTCTAAGTCGTTTATTATGTATAATTTCAACGCACTATTTTGATAACACGCATCACACAATAATTATGATGAAATAAAGCTCAAGATGCACAGCTTCTTACAATCCAGAAAAGAAATATGTAAATCACTGATTTACAGAGAGATCAGGGTGTGTGCATTCCAAACACGTTGTCTAAAACAAAAATCAAAATCTAACTAAGTGGAGAGAAGTGATTGGGGAGCGCTGAACACGGTGTCTGCCTGGAGATAGGTAATGACGGTTCCTCGTGTATTTTTACAGCAGTTACTGATGGCCCAGCCCTGGAGCCCAGCTTTACGACTGGACTGACCCGGGGCACCCTACTCACGTCCATTGCCCCCTCACCACCCTCCCCCCCCCCACCACCACCACTCACGGAATCCTCCAGAGGAGACAGCACGTTCTGCACAACACTTCATCCAGCCACTGCACAGCAGTGCACACATGCACGGCCTGGCGTGCTGTTTTGGTGCGAATCACTGTTTCTCGCCTGAGCAATAAAAAGACGCCTCCGTAAAACAGTGTTTCCTTCCCTATCGAGCATCCAGAATAGTGGTGAGCAATGGATGAAGGGTAACGTGTCAGTTGTCTGGAAATGTCATTTTCCGTCCTGTCTCAAATACACAAATTACATCCACTGACATATGTCAGGTAGTTTGAAGCAACGCACTTGCTGCGCAGGAAACGTTCTTACCTTCCATCCCCCTCATTGTTAGTCTCTTCTCTTCTCTTTCTCTCTATCTATCCCCCCCCCCCTCTCTCTCTCTCTCTATCTATCTATCTGTATCTCTGTCTATCTATCTCGTTATTATCAGCGCATATTATAGCAAAAGAATCACTGTAAGAACAGAAGTGTTTGCGTGAAAACGGGCATGTAGCAAGGATGCAGTCTTTCTACCATGTTGTTCAACTTGCACACGAAAGAAGGAATCACAGATGCAAAAGAAAAGCTTAGGCGTGGGATTAAAATAATATGATTCGCTGGTAAAATTGTCAAGCTCAGTTAACCCGAGGAAGTGAATTAAATGAACATTCTAACGAGCTCTTAATATGGGCAAAGTACTGGGTTGTTATAATTAAAGTGCAGCTACCCTACCAGGTGCAAAGCTATAGCTGTGAAAGCAAAAACACGTATAGAAATGTTTCCATATGTAATGAATTATGAACGAGACGTTGGCAGAAAAGGTCAAACAAGTGAGAAAGGCCATTATTATCTGTCACTTGCACTATTTGTTCAGTATGAACACTAGAGACATGACGAGGTGCTCTACAGTGCCAGATTTGCACCTGGTGGCCGAAATTGGAACTAATTCTCATTCGGCGTAAATAGGTTCCGCGTTGACACATTAGAAAATCGACCAAGATTTGCTGCGATAATTTAGTTACAGCGTACACTTGACCTCTGTTAGTAGCTGCGTTTTAATTACAACCACCCAGTATAAACAAAAGAAAGACGCAAATAGCGAGGTTTAGTAGCAATGAAATACAGTTGTCAAAAATGGGGACTTTGTTGAAAGTAAAGAGACGGATTTTTACCAGCTTGTAAGCAAATTAACACATGGCGGACGAAACAAAGATGATAGAAGTAGGAAGCTAGCAGCGATACACAATATTCCTCGATAAAGGAACTACACTAGTATCAAATATAAAATTTCATTCGCGTAAGAAATTGTAATACTCGGCGCCTGCAGCATAGTGCATCAAAGACTGTCGGGCACCCCGAAACGAAGATAAGCGAAGCGTTTAGGATATGTTGCTACAGAATGTTACAGAAGAGTAAGTGAAATGATGAGATAGTGAATGAGGAGTTTCTCCAACCAAGCGGCAGGGAAAGGACTAAATGGAAAACGCTAACAAGATGAATGTGGAGGATAATGCATATGCTAACACTTGAGGGAACAACTTGCATCCTATTAGAGGGTGCTGCAGAGTGCAAAAACTATAGGGAGAGCCGGATGTATCCAACAAACAATTGAAGAACATGAGATGTAAGCGCTGCTGTGAAATAAAGAGGTTGGCACAACTAGGAAGCTGCAGCGGGCTGTGTCTCACCAGTCAGAAGATCGATGACAGAATTGTCCTGATGTCTACATTACATTCAAAGCAATTTCATGGTATCTAAAACAAACGGAAGTACAATGGGTCAAAGAGAAGTTTGATGATATACTTTCTTCTGTAACCGAATACGAACGAAGCGTCTTAGTAAACCTGGTAGTTGAGTAGAGATATTATTTCTCCTTACCATCCTAAATTTCTCAGTAAATTTTGTAGCTAAAATGAATATTTGCATAAATTCTTCATTCAGTCACAAAATAATTGTATTTAAAACATATGCTATAAAATATTAGATCCATCTTCAATAATTTTTGTATCTACAACACATAAATGTTCTGTTTCTGTGTGACTTCTTTTATCAGCTGTTAAAAAAATGATTTAATAAGGTATACCAACAAGTGTATTAACGATAAAAGCGGTTACGGATAGCAGCATTTCTTACAATGTGGCAAAGTAAAACTGTTTCAGAGACATGGAAAACTGAATATGTAATATAGCAAAGTATACTGAATACGTAATACAGAAAAATCACTGTACTGACACTATATGAATATTACCTATCAGGAAACCATTTTTTTAACGTAGCAAAAAATTTTACCGCACACATACTTCTATTTTGGGTCTGTTTATAAGTAACTATTTCAAATAGTATCCGCAAGCGCTGTAAATTTATTGTGTTGTTGCTGTGACTTACAGCAAATATATAAACCATTTTTCGTTTCAGTATTCAGTAGCAGTCAAACATTAAAGCAACTTATACGGCTGTATCCTTGCGCTCGGGAGAAATTAAATTTCAGAAGAAAAGACGCAAGTATTTATAAAGAACTAATGCTCGAAGTTCCAGAAGTTCAGCATCCATCACAGGATACAGCCTGTGACAGTTCATAACATCGTGGGGAAGTTGAGTTTTCCGCACGACGTGGGCCACAGTAGAACAGGTATCCTCCGAAAATACTTTGACACCTGTCACCGAGCCCTCCTAATCCAGTCCCGTGGTAGCAGAGCACAGTGAAACGACGAATTTCAGCAGAGTGCGGCGGTAGTGACAGTGGGAAGGCAACGTAGCTTAGCTGCCGATGATTTGCTTCAAGTGGTTCCCGAAGAGTACTGGTTTTCGACTCCCCGGTGGCAGGTTATATGCCATTCCCATTGTTCTCCAGGAGACATCTGGCATCTGTCTACGTGATTACTCTACTATTCACAATAAAGTACCTGGTAGAGGGTTCAATGAACCACCTTCAACCTGTCTCTCTACCGTTCCACTCTAGAACGGCAAGCGGGAAAATCGAGCACTTAAATTTTTCTGTGGGAGCCGTGATTTCTCTTATTTTATCGTGATGATTATTTCTACCTATGTAGGTGGGTGCCAACAGAATGTTTTCACAATCGGAGGAGAAAACTGGTGATTGAAATTTCATGAGAAGATCCTGTCGCAACGAAAAACGCCTTTGTTTTGATTGCCACTCCAATTCACGTACCATGTCTGTGACGCTATTTCCCCTATTTCGCGATAAAACAAAACGGGCTGCCCTTCTTTGTACTTTTTCGTTGTCATCCGTCAGTCGCACCTGATGCGGATCCCACACCGCACAGCAATACTCCAGAATAGGGAGGACAAGCGTGGTGTAAGCAGTCTATTTGGTAGACCTGTTGCACCTTATGAGTCTTCTGCCAATGAATCGCAGTCTTTGGTTTGCTCTACCCACAATATTATCTATGTGATCGTTCCAGTTTAGGTTATTTGTAATTGTAATCCCAAAGTATTTAGTTGAATTTACAGCCTTTAGATTTCTGTGACTTATCGCGTAATCGAAATTTAGCTGATTTCTTTTAGTACTCATGTGAATAACTTCACACTTTTCCTTATTCAGGGTCAATTGCCACTTTTCACACTATACATACATCTTATCTAAATCAATTTGCAAGTCGTTTTGATCATCTGATGACGTTACAAGACGGTAAATGGCAGCATCATCTGCAAATAATCTAAGACGGCTGCTCGGATTGTCTCCTATGTCGTTAATATCGATCAGGAACAATAGAGGGCCTATAACACTTCCTTGGGGATCGCCGGATATTACTTCCGCCGATTTTGGTGAAGCCACTAAACCTATGGTTCCGTCAACACTTTATTCAGTCATCTTACAGGTTTAATACGACCAGCCACGAGTTCCCCACTTGTGCTAACTTTATCATCTCAGGCCAGAGTAGCATTTACATTCATGTCATCAGTTATTTGTTGGACATATTTCGATCTGTGCCCTACCCTGTTGTTTTTACCCTGAGAGTTCGAGGCTAGGAACACAGTGTCGGATGCCAAGCGCTCTATAGGTGAGGCATTGCGTTGCCCTGCGTGGATGAAGGAACGAGTTAAGCTGTCCAGGGTGTCACCAAAAAGCCGCAGAACGTGGCAGATGAAAGCTGCTGGCTGCCAACCCGCCGGTACACAAGCGACAAGGGCTGATCGACTCACTGCAGCGGCCTTGTGTCCACTGCGTACGCCTTTACGCAAAACTGAGTCCATCGAGTGGTGACATGCGAAAACTAATCCTCCTTCGCATTTAATGATCATATAATGAAGGTAAATGTTTCCAAGTTCAGTTACTTAATCACTTGCTTTCACTGCAAATTTATTTTAATTTTACTGTATTTGAGGCACCCAACATGGTGTGATTCAGATGTTAAATTACATGATTCTAACTCAGTTTCCTCAGCTCACGACCGTATATGCTAGTCTCTCTCTTCCCCTATAGTTTATGGTGCTCTACAACTCCATCGAGTACCATGGAAGTTAATTTATTATGTCTTAACACATTTCATGTGATCCTGTTTCTTCTTGTTATAAAATGCTAAAGTAACACGACGCCTTTTCCCACTATGGTACACGTGAACGTCTTTGGACACAGCTGGTCTGAATGGACAGATTGATAGATCATGTTGGGTGATTCAGGATCTTTGTTATAAATTTGTCTTGTTAGCAGAGATCAGAATTCTTTCCCACATACGACTGATTTCGTTACAGGATATTTACGTAAAGCTCGACTTCAGAAGGGGATAGTTAAAAATTGTTTTTCATTATTTCCAGGATTCTGTGAGTACTTACAGTGCAACTGATGCAGTAGAGATTTCTGTTTACCATGTTAATTGAAGCAAATGTAATAAATATTCAGTTGCAACGAAGGAAACATATTATTTGACTGGGTAATCTCAGTGGTCTTCCTTTCTATTTTACTTGTGCTGTAATACAGTTGTTGTACTTTTAACCCTTCGAGTACGCTGTTAGAAGTTAGTTCTCAACAGCGGTCTACGACGTGCTGGAAGAGAGAATGGTGAGAATTGTACATACCTTTCACACGACCTGGTCTTCAAATCACTAATGATGCCTCAAATAAAATGAGTGAAATATGAAAACCAAAACAAACAATTTCCTATATTCAGTTGCGCACAGACATAACTGTCAAGCTACTGATACTATATTACTTATAAGGGAGGAGTGACAGGTGAATAACTAGAGAAATAAAAAATTTCTTCATATGTTATCACCTATAATTTCAACTACGTGGATCATTCTATAGCATTTACTATTTCGACATTTATCCCACATTCTCTAATAATTTCAAGTATCTATGGTACGTTACTACTAATGAATCATCCATTCACTTACTGCTATTTTTAACTCTTCGTAGCCTTAAACTTCATAGAAGTCCTAATGCCTTCCTAAATATTAGCAGAAAAATTCACTGCAAACTTCACTGCGAAGACTAGCTTCCAGAGAGAACAAATTTCTACTAGGAACATATCGTTCCATTTTCTCTTTGTTTGACAAGCTTTATTTTCTAGCACGTGTATTTGTTTTATTGTGTCATAAGAATCCTATGATATTCAGTCCGCTTTCTTGAAGTGCCATACTATAGTGCAGGAAATGAAAGAATTCATCATCTAGGAAGAATGAAACAAAGAAGATATCAGAAATTGACCGTCTTAAGTGAAGAAAACTTTCTTCAGTAAAAGAGCTTGACTGATATTAGAAAATGATGTGGAAATATACCAAACGTTCCTGAATGTGTACATCTAGAACAGCACTTCATGAAACTGACACATGGAGTCTCAGACATTCGGAGAATAGGAATTTTGAGACGTTTAAAACATGACGCTATGGACGAATGGAGAGATAAAATATGGAATAAGTGCTAATAAGATTAGGTTACAACTTTATGAAATACTCTTGCTAGAAGAAGGTGCAGATTAGTGGGACATGATATGGCATCCAGTAGATCAAAGAGGCCGTGCAGAGGACAAACAGCAGGGACAGATAAAGGATAAAGTATGAAATACAGATTATAGAGAATAACGTTTTTGGTGCTTACGTAGAGGTGAAAACATTGGCACAGGATAGTTAAGAAATCAAAAAAGGAAATGGTCGTAGGAAGGACAAGTTCGGCATATAGTCAAGTCAAAACAAACTTCGGTGAAAGCAAATGCGTCAACATTACTCAACGCTGAAACTGCAGGAGAAACTCCACTCTTCAACGAAGAGAGTGGATAAGTGGAAAGAATATACAGAAGGCATTTACGAGAGGGAGGACCCGTCTGCTGACGTTTTATAAGAAGCAACAGAAATCGAATTGGAAGACAAAGGGGATGCAGTTTACTGTCGAAGTTTATCTGCTTTTGGGAAGACATGTAATCAAATAAGCCAGAAGATAAAGATAGCATGTATTCGGGATTTCTAAATTCGTTAAGAGAAGTGGCTGTTCAAACTGATTTGTACAATGTATGCAACTGAAGCCATACCATCAGACTTCCGGAAAAGTATCACACATATAATCCCAAAGACAGCAAGGACAGATACTATTAAGTGCTAGAAATACAGCACTGTCAACGTAATAGCTCATGCATCCAAGCTGCTGACACTAATAATATACAAAAGAATAGACAAGAGAACTAAGGATCTTTTAGTTTCTGATCATTTTGGCTTTAGGAAAGGTAAGCACACTCGAGTACGGTTATGACGTAGCGCTTGATAGTGGAACTAAGGCATAAGAAAAAAATCAAGAAACGTTCATAGCGTTTGTTGATCTACAAAAATGTTCAACAATGTAAAATGGTGCAAGTTATTCGAAACTGTAGGAAAAATAGGTGTAAGCTATAAAGAAAGCTGTGCAATATAAAATGTGTATTAGAAACAAGAGCGAACAATAGGGATGGAATACCAAGAACGAAGGGTGCGAATTACAAATGGTAAAACACAAGATTCAACCCTTCACTCGTACTGTTTCATATGTACACTGATGAAGCAATGATGGTAAATTCATGAGTAGGACAACAATTTAGGGTGAAAATATATCAACAATAAGATTTACTAAGACATTGCTATGCTTAGTGAAAGTGGGGGCCGGCCGAAGTGGCCGCGCGGTTCTGGCGCTGCAGTCTGGAACCGCGAGACCGCTACGGTCGCAGGTTCGAATCCTGCCTCGGGCATGGATGTGTGTGATGTCCTTAGGTTAGTTACGTTTAACTAGTTCTAAGTTCTAGGGGACTAATGACCTCAGCAGTTGAGTCCCATAGTGCTCAGAGCCATTTGAACCATTTTGAAAGTGGGGAAGGGTTACAGGACACACTGAGGGGGCAGTAAACCGAACAAAGATGAAAATAGTGTGGAGAAGCAAAGAGACGGTTAGTGATAAAGTTAACATCAAACTTGGGGGCTATAAAGTGGACGAAGTGAAGAAATTCTGCTACCTTTCAAACTGCATAACTTATGATGGACGAACCAAGGAGGCTACAGAAAGTACATTATCACTGACTAATAGGACATTCCTGGCCAAAACAAGTCTGCTAGTATTAAACATGTACCTCCATTTGGGGAAGAAGAATCTGAGAAAATATGTGTGGAGCATAGCATTGTTTGAAAGTAAATCATGGACTGTGGGCGAAATGGAGAAGACGGTCGAAGTGTTTCAGATATGGTGGTGATTAAATTTTCAGTTGCTTGCCATTAGTATTTCCATTTATACAAGAATGTTGAAAACTAGGTGATCCGATAGGAAATGAGGAGGTTCTTCGCAGAAACGGTAATGGTAGAAGTACATGGAAAATATTAACAAGAAGAAGGGACTAGAAAAAAGTTTGGAAATATATCGTAAGTTCCTATGAGACCAAACTGCTGAGGTCATCAGTCCTTAAGCGTACACACTACTTAATCTAACTTAAACTAACTTACACTAAGGATAACATACACCCATGTCTGAGGAAGGACTCGAACCTCCGACGGGGGGAGCCGCGCAAACCGTGGCAAGGTGTCCCAGACCTCGCGGCTACCCCGTGCGGCAGGGGACAGGACATAGGACATCAGGGAATAACTTCGAAGGTACGAAAGGGAGCTGCAGAGTGCAAAAACTGTAAGGGAAGAGAGAGTTTGGCAGATTCATGGCAGATCGAACTGTGTTCCATAACGAGATTCGAACCTCGGACCTTTGCCTTTCACAGGCAAGTGCTACGCGGACTGCGCTATCGAAGAACGACTCACGACACTCCCCTCTCCCCCTCAACCCTTTTGCAAAAGATTCTCGATGACGACGGACGTTCTCGAAACGAGTCACTTAGAAAGAATTTCTGCATGTAATTTGTATTTAACCTTCATTAAATTTGTGTCCTGTGGAGGGAAGCTTCTCCAAGAGCCTATATTAAAATTTATTTTATAAAAGACAGCTGTTTTCGTTCTCGGAATAACCTCTTACAAACAAGGATTTTCTGCGAACCTGTCTACAGCACTGTTCTGGAAAACGCATGCACCAAAGGCTCGGATTAATTTTGCTGCGTGATGGGGCTTTAAATTAGCGAGATATTTTACAAGCAGCTTATTTCTCAGAATATGTTAACTGGTAGTAGAATATTGAAGTAAATAATCAGAATATTTAGTCATATTTAGTAAACGTACTGCTCTATCTTTAACTACCAGTATTAATTAGAAGGTAAATGAGGCTCTCAGTTCGAGTAGCATATTACACGAAATTTCTGCTTAACGCAACGTATAATTGTGTCGGCATGTTCGTTATTTAGTTGATGGGTATACACGAAACGTCCAGTAAACTAAGCGAACATGAAAACTACACTGCCACTTGGAATGAGCCATACTGGAAATCTGTCTCTCTTATATCGCTGCAACAATGGCTCGCAGCTGTAATACCATGTGAAACCTTTATAAATGATAGAAACGCGTATCTAATCTATCAGACTTCGCGCCAGTGCCAAAGGCAACATAAATAGATAAAACGCCAAGCGCAAAGCACTCCATCCCACAGCAGCCAATTATAACAAGCGCCATTGTAGACGCAGGACCATCCGTGCCACCGTGTAAACAAGTAAGCAGCACCAAACACAAGAGGCTGAGCTGGAGGAGCTGCAGTTGAAACGCCAAGCACAAAGCACTCCATCCCACAGCAGCCAATTATAGCAAGCGTCATTGTAGACGCAGCACACAGAACGCCGCAAGCCAAGCCGAACCCACAATCAGCCACAGCACGACCCCGCGAAACGAAGGCTAGCCCACCGCCCCCCGAATCATAGATGACCATCCGTGCCACCATGTAAACAAGTAGGCAGCACCAAACGCAAGAGGCTGAGCTGGAGGAGCGGCAGTTCCCCACAAAATATCCGCTCCAGTCATGCGATTCAACCCGCCAGAAATCCACATCACAAACTACAAACACAGGACAGAAGCATATTTCACGCTACAGCACACCTCGCGACGAAATATCCATAGGCTTCCTCAAATACATCGATACACTAAGAAAATACACTCCGGTGGGCGGGCGTTCGTAATGCTAGAGCTGTCTCATTTGGAGACGCTTTAACAAATAGAAATGGAATACCTCCATATTGAGCAAAACTACTCAAGAATGGAATGCAACCATCCTACATTCATACAAGAGAGAGAAATCGGCGCCTGACCACTACCTCTGTAGCTCAGATGTGCTCAAGCATCTGTGCGAGCCTTGGTCAGGGGATCTCGTGGGTAGCCATCATACACTACTGCTTATTAAACGAACTCTGTTTACGAAACGAATACACAAAGCGTAAATGGAGCTCACTACAAACCCTCAGAAGGCCAAACACCACCGAAAATTCTAAATGCGGACGACGTAGAGCAGTACAAACACTCCATATTAAATGCAATCCAGATAGCTACCAAGGAATGCGCCCCAAAAAAATACATAATATCGCATCCAGAAATAATATCACAGCGAATAGTGAGTACTATCAAGCGATAAAGGAAGCTTTACAGTCTACAAAAATGAACGCAGCCAGAGGTCCACAAACAGGACTGGAACAGGCGCAACTTATTACTCAAGTAACAAATTCTTGAATTCAGATCGGAGAGACGGGCAGTCACATGCCAAACTCTGGACCGCCAACAACCAACGAAATTACGGCAGACCTCCTCCAAAATATCAGACCTAGGTCACCGAACGGAACTTCCAATGAACCACGAGAGTAACGTACTCACCACAGATAGAGACAAAGTGGAGGCGTTCAAGACAGTTGTACAAGACACCCATCTGCACCAATCGTGCCGACGAGACAAAATTAAAAAGCATGGCAGCGATACTAGTGTTGCAGACAGCACCTACAGAATCAGAAGGACTATTAACGAACGATATTGACAACCAAGAAGAAGTAGATGCGGTCCTAACAGGAGAAAACAACTCTCCTGGAATATATGGTATCACTAGGAAACTATTAAGGCTTGCACCAGGTGAGAAACTCCTCCATATTTTATGCAGCCCTGATTTAATGCAGCCTTGAAAAGTAACAGCAGTGTAAAGAAGCCAAACGTGTCAAGCCCTCGAAAGATTCACGGCGTTTTGGACCCATCACAATACTGCGTGTTACAGGCAGATGCATCGAGAAAATCATCAAAGACAGGCCAGAGAAATACGCAATACAGGCCAAATGGATCCCTGATCCTGACATTCAAGTAGGTTTCCGAAAGCATTACTTCACCATTGATCCGATAGTAAGAGACTGCAAATGTGTGAAAAAGGACTAAATATAGCTGAATACTCTGCTTTCTAGCATAGACAGTGTGGTGTCACCGCCAGACACCACACTTGCTAGGTGGTAGCTTTGAATCGGCCGCGGTCCATTAGTACATGTCGGACCCGCGTGTCGCCACTGTGTGATCGTAGACCGAGCGCCACCACAAGGCAGGTCTCGAGAGACGTACGAGCACTCGCCCCAGTTGTACGACGACTTTGCTAGCGACTACACTGACGAAGCCTTTCGCTCATTTGCCGAGCAGATAGTATAGCCTTCAGCTAAGTTAATGGCTACGACCTAGCAAGGCGCCATTAACCATTTGTACCATTGCATGTATCTCAGTCTCACTTGTATCGTCAAGAGCTATGTACCACAAGAGGGAATAAAAGTTAAGTATTCTAGCCGCTATGCACTTTTCTTTATCGCATTCATAACGTCTCCTGTTTCAGACCTAAACTAGCCTGCGTGAGTTGACGCGTGCCCTTTCGGCTACTTCACTGTGGACTGGCTGCCTTAACAGTCCACTACATTGGCGATGCGGATTAATCAGGATCTTGTTCTTTCTCATTGCTTCCATTTACTTGTGTCATGGCTTCGCGACATTCTCCAGATGTACTGTCCGAATTTTATCGCTTGCAGAATCAGCAGACGCAGGCGTTATTGGATGCCCTGGGACAGCTCGTCCAGGGTCAACGTGCGCTGCAAAACGATGCGGCCGCCGCCGCCGCTTCATCGCTACCGCAGCCACAACACGCCGTTGCACCGTCCTTCCGTAGTTTTGATGCAGCCAACGAATCTTGGACAGAATGGACCCGACAATTTGGAATTCATCTCGCCGCCTACAGAATTCAAGGTAATGAGCGGCAGCCGTTTTTGCTTTCGTGTGTAGGTGTGTCCACCTACCGTGTGATAGTGAAATTGTTTCCCCGGCGCGACGTAGCAACTGTGTCATACGAAGAAATTTTGTCTGCTTTGGATGCCTCTTTCAAAGAAACAGTTAATGTCGTGTAAGTAGGCTGTTTAGGTTTTTTTATTGGTAATGCCACCTCTGTATAAAAAAAAAAATCACTGGCTGTGCTGTGTGCAGTCTGTGGCTGCTTTGCATTGTTGTAATACTCAACCATTGTAGTGTTAGGCAGCTGGCTGTGAACAGCGCGTAGCGTTGCGCAGTTGGAGGTGAGCCGCCAGCAGTGGTGGATGTGGGGAGAGAGATGGCGGAGTTTTGTAATTTGTCATGAACTGCTATATATATTATGACTATTAAGGTGAATACAGTGTTTGTTCTCTATTAATATCTTTCATTTGCTAACTATCCCTATCAGTAGTTAGTGCCTTCCATAGTTTGAATCTTTTATTTAGCTGGCAGTAGTGGCGCTCGCTGTATTGCAGTAGTGGGAGTAACAAGTTTTTTTGTGAGGTAAGTGATTTGTGAAAAGTACAGGTTAATGTTAGTCAGGGCCATTCTCTTGTAGAGATTATTGAAAGTCAGATTGCGTTGCGCTAACAAAATATTGTGTGTCAGTTTAAGCACAGTCGTGTATAAGTGTTCATAAGGGGACGTTTCATATGTCGACCCTTAGCCGAGGATACCTCACTGGAATCTTCTGATTTTTTCCTTGTAGTTTGTGTAATTAGTGTAGCTTTTGTTTATTGCTAGCGCGTAATTGTAGAGAAAATCTCCTTTGTAGTTGCAGTCTTTCATTGTTGTGCAGTAAAACAGTTGTGGCATGCATGTAGATTTGCACCAAGTATTTCGCAGCTGCAATTAACTAGATATTATTTTCAGTGCTATGTTAATGTGTTCTCTTATTTTTGCTCTTCAAATTGTGTTTTTCTGTGTTGTCGTGTGAAATACTGTGACAATAATGGCGGGAAACGTAATACTAGGCTCCAAAGTAAACTGAGAAATGACAGTGAAAACGAAAGCAGTGTGTTAGCGCCGCCGAGTAATGAATTAACTGATGTTCAAAGTAGTAATTTGGTAACTGTGCATAGGGAAATGGAGCGGGCGGCAAACAATGGCGTGGACAGTGAAACAATTAGTGAAGAGGGAAGCATTATCGATCGATCGGTCGGCAACAGCTCGCCTCAGGAATCGGTAATGACAGGACACAATTTTGCAAATATTGTAGACTCAGGTTTAGGGTTCTCACCGTTTTCTCAAATGAGTCAAGACACATTTTCTGCTCGTCAAAATGTAAATGTTGCCGGTGCAAATGCAGTGCCGAAAAGCATAGAGGAACCGATTCCAGACACTAACACATTATTATTGCAATTAATGCAGCAAATGAAACAAAATCAGAGACAAACACAGCAACAGTTAGACACAATGGAACAAAATCTTCAAAAGTTAGACACAATGGAACAAAATCTTCAAAAGTTAGACGCAATGGAACAAAATCTTCAAAAGTTAGACTCATTGGAGCAAACTCTTGAACAAACACGTGAGGATTTAACTACTGAGTTACATCACATTGAATCGAAATTGTCAAAAAGTCTGTAATGACGTAAAAACCTAAATTTGTGAGCATTTCCAACCTATTTTTTCGCGTCATGAAAATGCACTACAGAATCACGAAGCAGCCATAAAAGAACTGCAAACTACTGTTCATGAAACTCATGAGACCTTGCAAGATAAATTTGACTCAGTTGCATCTACCGATTCGGTTACGCAACTTGCAAAAACTCAGGAAAACTTGAAGGACTCAGTAGATTCGATTTCAACACAAATGGACACTCTGAAACTTGGTTCAGAAAAACACACTGACGAAATGTGTTCACTATCGGAGAAAGTAGCCGAACTTTCGGATCAGGTCACTAACTTATCTACAAAGGTAGATGATAATCTGAATGACACAAAGCCGGTAGTCTTTAATGACATAGAAGAGTGCGAACAAATTAGGAAATTCAATCAAAATCAAATCAATATACAGTACAAAAGAGAAATCCGGGAAGTACAAGATCAGTTGGCACAAGTAATACAAAAATTACAAATTTCAGAGGACACTCGCGCTCCAACACGGGAAGATGGACTTAGAAATACGGAAAAGACGCAAAATAATAACACAGGGCATTTCGGAAGTTATGAAAGAAACTGGCAATGTGCACCGAATTTTGAGATGGAACGGCCGACACGACCTAACAATGACCGATATGCGACTCGCCGACATGATGATTTTGACTATAAGCTGTTCATTACTACACGTAAATTCAAAACATTTAAGAATTCTGGCAACGACATTCATCCACAAGCGTGGCTCCATCAATTTTCTCACTGTTTTCCTCCCAACTGGTCATTACAGCACAGATTAGAATTAATGTGTGGCTACTTGGAGAATGAACCAGCTGTAAGAATGCGATCGGTCATTCACGATTGCCACAGTGAAGGAGAATTTTACCATGCCTTCCTCTCAGCATATTGGTCTCAAACCACACAAGACCGAGTAAAACATGGCATCATAATGATGAAACATTTCAAACAATCCGAATTCTCCAGTCTTGTGAAATATTTTGAAGACATGTTGCATAAGAATCAGTATCTTTCAAACCCATACAGCCCCTCAGAACTCATCCGCATTTGCTTAATCAAATTACCTGAACATTTACGACATATTATTTTAGCAGGACGTTGCAAAGACGACATTGAAGCTTTTCAGGGACTGTTACAAGAACTGGAGATTGACACTGACAATCGCGGAACGCGAGAACAGGAACACAACAATTACAGGTCACATCTGTCACAATTCCGCAATGACAGAAATAATACACGACAAGGCTATTCTTATAACGTAAATCGTGACCAAAACAGACACCACCCGTATGACAACCGTTGGCAGAGTAGTAATAATTACAGGGAAAGATCACCTCTCCGCGGTAATGACTATTACAGAGACAATCAGAGAAACAGACAATATGGGAACCAAAATAATTATTATTACGGGAGACAGAATAACTTTAGACGCAACGGTCCAGCGCGCAGTTACGATTCAGGGAGAAATTCTCCACCACTTAACCGACAAGAAAGAAACTACAGGAACTACCAACGTGACGACAGACGATGTGATCGTAACGACAGACCTGAATTTCATCAGAACTGGCGGGATTTAAACAGGGCAAGGCCTTCTCGTCAAAGTGAATTTGTAGAAGTTAGGTCTCCTAATCCCAATAACGGCGCGCGCCAACAAAGAGACAGACAATGACTCGCACCGCAGGTAGCCGCGTGCGCCCGCTGGCTCCGAGAAAAATAACATAGATGCTAACCTTGAGAAAAATTCCAGTATTCTTTACCGACGTATACCACTTGATAATTGCGTTAAAGTTGAAACTCTGTGTACTAGGAAGAGCAAAGGTTTACACCACATTTCACACGTAAAACCGTTTATTGAGAGATAATGTGCTTTTTTAACTTGAGATTTTAATGCAACATTTTGGTTTACTTGAAAATACATTCTGGATTTAAAGTACTTTCTGTGAGATACCAGACGACACAGTGGTTAGTTTATGTGACAGCTACACATTTATATCACGACGCTACTAATGAGTGACACAATTTATATTATTGCTTTTGCGCTGTTCCTGTTTTATAGCTGCACAGTTTTTCTGAATTCTTCTGGAAAGTAAAACAAGTTTTAGTATTTAACTTTTGTGGTATAGCTACAATGAGACAGTCTTTTCCGTGGCACAACAATACGTCACAGCACAGTACTTTCTTCATCACAACAATAAGCGTAATAACTAAGATATCTATACGCAAAGCATTTCACTTTTGTTTATCATGAGGTAAGTACATTGACTTCTGCAGAACTTAGCTTTCGGAGGACGATAACTACGAGACTTCCACAGAATTATCTTACAACATGACGCAGAGTAGCGCTACAGTACACGTATTTGAGTAATTAATTTTGTACTTAAAATATTTATTTTTAAAGATATTTGAAGTACAATGATACAAAGGTTTTCCGTGATATATTTCATTCCACTGCCGTAATCTGTAACACCTGAGGGTATAATTACATTAATCCTCAGGGGGGTACATGCCTACTTTGTGTACTATGTGTGTGGCTAGCACAAGGAGCCCTAGCTAATATGGTATTTGCTTATACAACTTTACACATCGGTACCATATTTCTCTAACACAGAATTACACAGCTATCTGATCATTTAACTGAGAGATAAACATTTTTTTTTACTACGGCAGTGACAGATGTTTACGTAATTACACCGTTGGATAACTTCACACTTACGAAATTGTATTTTGTCTGTACTTTGTGAACTGTTCATATTTTTTCAGAACCATTGTGATACTATGAGAGCTTTGAATGATATATTTGGTATGGGATCATGATTTTAAAGTACGTTTGAGGCAGATGACACTTTTGACATGAGCAGAGAATTTTTTTGGGTTTGAAATTATTGCAGAAAGCTACGACGTTTTTGAGATTTGACTGAGGTGTTATGATATTATTACGATGACTATGTGTCTTATGATGTTGCGGTATGTTTATGATCAGTAAGCTGATGCTATATGAGTTATTTGATTATGCTACATATCTGCTACGATGAAATATTGTAGAAGTGTCGACGAATAAGGTAAGTAATAATGAGTGTGGAAAAGGATGTTGGAAACCAAGAATCGTACTTTAAGAGTTATGAAATGTGTGTAAATGCGTGAATGTATCACAATGCCGGCGAAAAATTTTTGGACACTGTTATATTCATACAATTTTGTTTCTACAGATTTGTAACGCAAATTCTTGACCTATGAAATTTTTATATGAGACTGTCGCTGTAGCGAAAACTGCTGTCGTAAATATTTCGTTAAGAAAGGTAAGTGACCGTGAAGTAATTCGTTGTGAGCGGCCAGGTGTGTCAGACGCCTGGAGAAAAAGCCATTATTGCGAGCCCTTTTCAGCGGCACAGGTAGAAAAAAAAAGGGGGAGGCCATTATCCTCGCTATTGACGTTCCTTTGTAGAGAGCATCGCAAAAACGACACGGTCGAACTTGAAAACATATGTTGACACTGTGGAGCTCTTAATTTATGATATTTACAGAAATGCCTAATGAAATGACGAGAAATATTTTTACATCTGCACACCTGATTATAAGAAGCGTCTTTCTACGAGAGTTGAGAGATTTTCTGTACTACCTTATGAAATGCCCTATGGCTAATGAATGATGTTTCATGCCTTCCTTTGTACATATTTACTCATTTTGTTTAATATCTAGTTTCTAGCTGCACTGCAGCATTGGTTAAAATAAAATTTTATAGATGTACTAATATAAATATTTTCTGTCTACAGATCGAGTAAATAATAATTTTTTCAAAAAAAAATGAGGGAGCACAAAAAGACATTTACCTTCACAGGAACTGCAATCATAGTTTTCTTTTCAAGTACTTGTTAATTTCTTTTGTAGAATAAATTGTGATGCATCACTCTAGTGTTAAGATGTGGCATAGGTATTAGACATGGCCATTTTTAGTGTAATACTTTTTCTGCTTGAACTTTGTCATGTTTAGGTATAAGTTATGCTGTTTGCCAGGCATAGTGCTACTGAATTTTAATTTGTGTTACTCTGCTAAGCCAGATTTATTTTTCTTGTTTGCTGCACATTGCCTTATATTAGTCGTAATATTGCAATTGCTTCGCTAATTTCTAAAATGCTGCTTCCTTTGCAAATCTGCACTTTTTTGTCATTGCTGTTTGCGTTAATTGATTTGTGCTGCTGCATTGCCTCGTCCCTTAGTTTAGCATCTGAGCTCAGTAGATTTAAGTTAGCTTAAGAGGGGGTAGACTATATAAGAAACTAGCTGTGATGAATGGAAAGAAATGCATTGAAGGTATATGAAAACGTTTTGGGCCAAAATGAGTATTGTACAATGATCTGTAATTATTTTGAAAGAAATATGAACAGAGTAGAGAAAGCAGGTATTGATAGGACTTTTTGGAAATAATGAGGAACGAAGGGAGATCTCCAAGAAGTAAAGAAAGTTTTGTTTGCAAAATACTGCAGTAAAAGAAACCATGTCCTTTCCTTGTGTTATCCCACTATGTGTTTGTGTACCCATGTGTATTTGTTTTCTTCCTGTTTCTGTGTACTGTTTCATAGAATTTTTTTTCTCTTCTAATACTAAGCTACATTCACTATGATGAGGAATACTGTTATCCTCAAATATAATTTGCATTAATAATAAGTTATTTACTTTGTAAAGATGTTTAGAAATTATTTACTCTGTTTTGTTTTAATGCTCATGTGTGAAGTTGATGTTCCAAAATTTATTCTGATCTTTATGTATGTACTATGTCATTATTTTTGTAACACTGATGTATATGTTTATTTCTATTCTATTGTAAAACCTGTACTACAAATGTTATCTGTATTGTTATGTTCTTTAATGATGTATTTTGTACCTTAGTAATTGTATTCATCAAATTAAGTAACTTGTAAGTTACATTTCACTGCACACGTTTCTATTGGTCATAGTATATGGACAATATGTGAGAAGTAGGGACTGTTAGTGTTTGCACGTGTGTTAATAATTCAGCAAGGGACTGGTTAACAGCATTGCTGGTTCTCAGGACAATTCAAAAACTTTGTGAGTGCACAAGTGGTGGTTATGGACTTGCTCTATTATCCGCAAGACTCTTCAATGGTGATTGTGCACCTGCATAGTCACAACAGATGGCTGCTGGCCACCTCTACAAGGACTACAGTGGGTCTGCATCTTTGGTGGCCCACCAATACCGTAATCTCTACCAGGACTACAGTGGGTCTGCTCTGTGATGACCTACCCACCAATACTCTTCAAAACTTCGACTGACTCCGCTGTGGGTTTGCTCTGTTGTGGCCCATGACCTGTCTGCATGTCGAGAGTCAGCACTGTCTTTCCGTTGGAAGGACAACGATACTTCTTCAAGACTGCATGGAAATCCACTACTTCCGTGTGCATTTTCTTTTACTGCTCAGACTTTGAGAAAAACACTGCAATGTGATGAATGATCAGGACTGTCTTTATGGACTGTGAGAAAATTTTAGCTTTTGACCAACATTGTATCAATAAGTGTGTGCATTTGATTTCTTTGTTATTGTAATTACCATTATGAAAAATTTTAACAAATATTTATTGGCCAGTGCCCAAAAAAATTTGTAAAATTTTTTTGTGGGGAGCATGGGGGCTATGTAAGTAGGCTGTTTAGGTTTTTTTTATTGGTAATGCCACCTCTGTATAAAAAAAAATCACTGACTGTGCTGTGTGCAGTCTGTGGCTGCTTTGCATTGCTGTAATACTCAACCATTGTAGTGTTAGGCAGCTGGCTGTGAACAGCGCGTAGTGTTGCGCAGTTGGAGGTGAGCCACCAGCAGTGGTGGATGTGGGGAGAGAGATGGCGGAGTTTTGAAATTTGTTATGAACTGCTATATTTATATATGATGATATCAAGGTAAATACATTGATTGTTCTCTATTAATATCTTTCATTTGCTAACTATCCCTATCAGTAGTTAGTGCCTTCCATAGTTTGAATCTTTTATTTAGCTGGCAGTAGTGGCGCTCGCTGTATTGCAGTAGTGGGAGTAACCAAGTTTTTTGTGAGGTAAGTGATTTGTGAAAATTACAGGTTAATGTTAGTCAGGGCCATTCTCTTGTAGAGATTATTGAAAGTCAGATTGCGTTGCGCTAACAAAATATTGTGTGTCAGTTTAAGCACAGTCGTGTATAAGTGTTCATAAGGGGACGTTTCAGTCGTTGCAAAAAGGTATACGTTCTTTCGTACAAAACGTACAGCCGGTCAGACTAATAGGGAGTGGGTTGCAACTTTGCAAGGACTTACTAGGGAGTGTGCATTTGAATGTGACTGTGGACTCCCTTATTCAGATACTATGGTGCGTGATGCAATAGCACAGAACGTTTCTGATGTTCGCATACGGGAACAGATTTTGAAACTAGTTAATCCCTCCCTTCAACAAGTGATAGACATATTGGATAGGCAAGACACACTTGACTTTGCTCAGGAATCATTTGCACCTTCACCAGCAGTGTGTCACATTAACCGGCCCGCCGGGCGTGCAGCACGGGACGCTAACTGGCCCTCGCGCACGTCCGCGCCGCTGCAGCCTAGCTCGCCAACACGTGTGCCGCGTAAGCAAGAAAATGCAGTGAAATCATGCCCGCGGTGTGCAACTAGACATTCGCATGACAATTGCCCATCACGCCATGCTATTTGCTTTTACTGTCATCAGAAAGGACATGTTCAAAGTGTTTGCCAGAAAAAGCTCAGATCAGACACTCACAACCATTCCAGGCCCATTGCTTCGCGCCGGAATCGAATCAAGGACACACAGGCTCAGGAACCTTCGCCCATGGACATTCATGTAGTTCGTGCCACTCCGCCCAGTGTTCCTCTCGCTAACAGTGACTGTGTTCGTCCCACAAAGAGTATGCGTCGCCGTCGACGCAACTCCCGTCACGTCGCACGTGATTCTGTACCAGTGTCTGTTCAAGTTGCACAAAACAGTCGCTCTTGTCGTCAGCAGGACAATAAACTTTTTGTAGATTTGGACTTTGCCGGACAAGTGATACCGTTCCAGCTCGATACTGGAGCTGCAGTTTCATTGCTCAATCACGCCACGTACAAACAACTGGGCACACCTCCATTGCGTGCCGCAAATGTTAAGCTAACTGCATATTCAGATCACAAGATCCCTGTGTTAGGGCAGTGCACTCTTCTTGCAACATACAAGGGACAAACAAAACTTGTGTCTTTTTATGTTCTTCGTTCTTCTACTGCAGTGAACTTGTTTGGTTTAGATTTATTTCAGTTGTTTAACTTGTCTATAGTCAATCACGTCCTATCAGTGAACCAGACTGTGCCTTCAGCCAGTGTTTCTAGTCTATGTGACGAATTTGCAGACATTTTTGCACCGGGCCTTGGTTGCGCTACGAACTATGAAGCACATTTGGAGCTAAAAGTGAACGCGCAACCGAAATTTTTCAGAGCGCACAATGTTCCCCACGCATTGCGTGATGAGGTCGCCAGAACATTAAACGATTTGGAATCACAAGGTGTCATTGAACGTGTGCAGGCTTCTCTCTGGGCCTCACCCTTAGTTATTTTGAAAAAACCGTCCGGAAAATTGAGACTTTGCGTGGACTTCAAGGCAACTGTGAATCCACAACTTGTGGCTGCTACTTTTCCTTTGCCCCGCCCGGAAGATCTTTTTGACAAACTGTGCCCGGGAAAATATTTTTCAAAGTTGGACCTAGCAGATGCGTACTTGCAAATACCGGTGGACGAAGAATCCCAGCGAGTATTGGTGGTTAACACGCATCTTGGTTTGTACCGATTCAAAAGACTGCCGTTTGGGTGTGCATCCGCCCCTGCATTGTTCCAGCAATATTTACAAACTGTTTGTGCGTCGGTCCCTACTGCAGCAAACTATCTGGACGATATTGTAATCTCCGGAAAGACAGAAGCCGAACATTTAGCCAACCTCCGCACATTATTTCAGGTCTTGCGACAAAATGGTCTTCGCTTGAGGAAGGACAAACGTGTGTTTTTTGCTCGTGACTTACCATATTTGGGACATGTCATCAATGCCCAAGGCATACATCCGAGTCCAGAGCACCTCCGTGCCATACAGGAGTTGCCTTCGCCACAGAATGTGAAGCAGCTACAGAGTATGTTGGGAAAAATTAATTACTACCATAAATACGCTCCCCATGCCCCTTCCATTTCAGCTCCGCTTCATCGCTTACGCCGTAAAGGTGTTCCGTTCGTCTGGACGACGGAATGCGAACGCGCCTTTCGCCAGTTGAAATCGGCGTTGCTTTCAAATACTTGCCTTACGCCATTCGATCCCCGGAAACCCCCTTTCGTTGATGGTAGATGCGTCGGATTTCGGGATCGGTGCTGTGCTTGAGCACAAAGATGGTTCGCATGATCGCCCTATTGCCTTTGCGTCAAAATTGCTCTCGTCTGCGCAACGCAATTATTCACAGATAGAGAAAGAAGCTTTGGCTCTCGTTTTTGGTGTTACTAAGTTCCATGATTTCTTGTATGGTCGTCACTTTACCATCATCACAGACCACAAACCTTTGACATCGCTGCCGGCCGAAGTGGCCGTGCGGTTAAAGGCGCTGCAGTCTGGAACCGCAAGACCGCTACGGTCGCAGGTTCGAATCCTGCCTCGGGCATGGATGTTTGTGATGTCCTTAGGTTAGTTAGGTTTAACTAGTTCTAAGTTCTAGGGGACTAATGACCTCAGCAGTTGAGTCCCATAGTGCTCAGAGCCATTTGAACCATTTTTTTTGACATCGCTTTTTCATCCGAACAAGCCTGTACCTCCACGTACAGCGCAGAAATTCATTCGCTGGTCGATTTTCCTCTCGCAGTACCGCTACGATATCTTGTATCGGTCCACTGCTAAGCACGGAAACGCTGATGCGTTGTCCTGTTTGCCTGTTGCTGAGGATAAAGCATTCGATTCTTCCGAACTTGCTTGCATGTTCATTGATTCGGAAACCGATGATGTGGTCGAATCGTTTCCGATTGATTTTCGTCATGTAGCTACAGCTACAGCTGCTGACCCTGTCCTTGCTACTGTTTTGCGTTTTGTTGCTACGCAATGGCCCTTGTCAAAGTCGCGGATCGAGGATCCGTTGGTTCGCCGATTTTTTGCTCACAAGGAGAGACTTTTTGTACGACGTGGTGTTTTGTTGTTGATTTCTGATAATGATCAGTCCAGAGTAGTGGTCCCACGTTCGTTACAGTCCTCTGTCTTAAAGCTTCTCCACCAAGGACATTGGGGTATAGTGCGTACGAAACAACTTGCTCGTCAGCACTGTACTTGGTTCGGAATCGATGCTGCGATTACGAATATGTGCTGTTTTGCATGGCGTGTGCCGAACAACAATCCGCACCACCGCGGAAATTCTTTGCGTGGCCAAAAGCCACTTCCCCTTGGCAACGCTTACATATCGATTTTGCTGGTCCCTTCTGGAATGCTCGATGGTTGGTTGTGGTCGATTCTTTCAGTAATTTTCCATTTGTTGTCCGGATGTCTTCCACGACGTCTTCTGCCACCATCCAAGCGTTGTCCGCTATCTTTTGCATTGAAGGTCTACCACAGATTATTGTTTCCGACAATGGCCCACAATTCATGTCCGCAGAATTTCAGTCATTCTGCATGGCCAATGGTATTCAACATATGACATCCGCGCCGTTTTCTCCTCAGTCAAACGGTGCCGCTGAACGATTGGTCCGGACTTTCAAGTCACAGATGTTGAAGTTGAAAGAGTCGCATTCTCGGGAGGACGCGTTATTGCTCTTTTTGTCCTCGTATCGCTCTCAGCCCCGCGATGGTCGCTCGCCGGCTGAGTTGCTCCACGGTCGTCCTCATCGAACCTTGATGTCTTTGATGCATCCGCCGCATCAGGTTCCTGTGCCGCGGCAGACTCCTGTTTTTGCTCCTGGCGACGTTGTATTTTATCGCAACTACCGAGGTTCACAGCGTTGGCTCGCAGGGCGCATTCTTCGCTGCCTCGGCCGCGCTATGTATTTGGTTTTGGGGGCCTCTGGTGAGGTGCGTCGGCATCTCAATCAGCTGCGCCTCTGTCGTCGCCTGGGTTCTGCCGCTCCCCGTCTGCTTTCAGTGACGGTGCCGTCCGGTCAGCGCCCTGGGGACCCATCTACTGGCTCGCCTCATCCCCAGGTGTTACCGACGATGCCTTCCATTTTGCCCCATGGCGACGCGCCGCCGCCGCAGCCGCCGCAGCCGCCGCAGCCGCCGCCCGCAGTGGACGCTTCGCTGCAGCTGCCCAGCGCCTCCCTGGGTCACGCGCCGCCGATCGCTTCCCGTGCTCAGCTGTCCTCCGCCATGGAACTCTTGCCCGCTCCGGACCAGTTGTCGTCTTCGCCCGACTACATGGAGGTCGACCCTTCGGCCCCTCCTGTCTCTCTACGGGCGCATACTCCGCATGTTGACGTGCACCCTGGACTAGGTTTTCAGGCGTTTCCTAGCTCCCCTCGGGCCGAATGGCAGGGTGCGGGTGGCACAGCCTCACCTGTTGTTAGGCTCCCCACCCCACGACGGGCGGAAGCCTTATCACACGACCGTTCGCCGATTTGCGGGGGAGGCATGTGGTGTCACCGCCAGACACCACACTTGCTAGGTGGTAGCTTTAAATCGGCCGCGGTCCATTAGTACATGTCGGACCCGCGTGTCACCACTGTGTGATCGTAGACCGAGCGCCACCACAAGGCAGGTCTCGAGAGACGTACGAGCACTCGCCCCAGTTGTACGACGACTTTGCTAGCGACTACACTGACGAAGCCTTTCGCTCATTTGCCGAGCAGATAGTATAGCCTTCAGCTAAGTTAATGGCTACGACCTAGCAAGGCGCCATTAACCATTTGTACCATTGCATGTATCTCAAGATAGTCTCACTTGTATTGTCAAGAGCTATGTACCACAAGAGGGAATAAAAGTATTCTAGTCGCTATGTACTTTTCTTTATCGCATTCATAACGTCTCCTGTTTCAGACCTAAACTAGCCTGCGTGAGTTGACGCGTGCCCTTTCGGCTACTTCACTGTGGACTGGCTGCCTTAACAGTCCACTACAGAGAGGGCATTTGATAAAGAGTGGCATATTGGACTATGCCACAAACTACCATAGAAGGATGTGCCTGCCCAGTTTACAAAACTCATCCCACACATCTTGGACAACAGATCGTCTAGGGTACATGTAAACGAAGTGGCATCAACAATGTTTTACCCCGAGGTGTTCCGCAAGCTACAATCATTTCCTCGTCGCTAGCACACACACCGTATACGGCAGATATGCCACGAGCAAGACGGTGGAACGAAGGTCTAGCACCATATGCAAACGACGCAGCAACAGTGTCTGAGATGAACCTGCAGATGCAAGAGTACGTAAACAAACGAGAAAAATGGCTCCAGCACTGGTAAATTAAGCCTAACGCATCCAAAACATATGGTATTGAAACACCGATACCTATCAGGAGTACAAGGGTAAAACCCCAAAGAATCATCGATTAGCCTTTGAGCGAAAACATGGAGATAAATATCTGTACATCGTTTTGGAAAAAGAGATGTCATGGCCCATCCACGAATACGCAGCAAAGACATGGATTGTACGGAAGCCAAACATAAACTCGATCGAAGCCAGAGAAAGGCGCATCCCTTAGAATAGCGGGATGACTGGGACCCAGAAAAAGAAACGAAGGGGTATACAGGCAAAACAGGTGCAAAGCCTATCAAACAAAGATGGATCAAGCTAACCGCAGAGATGGATCAAGCTAACCGCTAAAATCGGAGAAAACGGAAGAGAATATTCTGACGCTACCACTGAAATACTTAATGAAAACACTACAGCACTGAAACTTCCAGCATATAAATACCAGAGGCCCGCAGATATCATTAATGAGTGTGTGTAGATTCTCTCATTCTACGGAGGTCCAAACAGGACGGACAACATTGTATGGCTTCTATGGCACCTTACCGAGGAATACACAGAAGAATGATTAAAACCATCAAAATAGAATAATAAAAAAAATAGATTAAAATCAAATAGATCAGAATTCACAAATATGACATGACTCTGTCTGCGGTTTTAAGGAGGATCAGAATTACAGTAAAATAATAGCATAGCCGGGAGAAGCAAGACGACTAATACTAAGAGAAAATAGATAAGAATGGATAGAAATAAGACAAATAGAAAATAAATGCAGTCCCAACAACATTCGGTAACGCAGACTAAGGCACCAAAGAGCAGTAGTATCTCTATGTGCCCACTCTCTACCATCAGGGGAGAGGAAAAAGAAAACCACACATAATGGATTTGACAGTGCTTTCCATGTCCTATTTCTGACTGTGTACCTGCAGTATCATCAATCCGCAACATCGACAGCTCTTTCATTTAGTGGAGCCTTCAATCACGACTCATCGCAATACTTCACTGTAAAAATGAATACACACGAGACATCACGCTAATACCATTTAGTGCCTACTCCAAGTTTACAAGAGGAGCAACCGATGAGGAAGATAGTTGACATTTTTCTTCAGGTTTACCATATCCAACTGATATATTGACAAGTGGATTTCTTAGAGATACGAAATTGCGCGGATGTCGTCTGCTAGTTTCATTCGCTGATCAAAAAATTTCTAGAAATTTTCTGTGTGATTAAGATCGAGTTACATAACTGGCCAGTCGATTTGCGATTGGGTCCTTCAGTGTCTATCAAACCAGGAATGTATGAATGCAGTCCTCTGAACGCTGTTGATGTTTTCATGAGGATATTGAAGAAAGGGCAGTACTTGGTCTCCGATGAAGAAGGAAAGAATTAAACTGATTCATGTTCACGGTAACCTTTCTGTGCCCAACTCATGTTCAAACTATGTTCACACACCGAAGGCAGAACGCCTAGATGCACTCAGTACTTTGAATCATTGGAATAGAGACTAAATCATCACTCGACGGGCTGCGCTACACGTCTCCACTCGGTTACTGGTCAGTTTCTTATTTCCCAGAATGAGATTTTCACTCTGCAGCGGAGTGTGCGCTGATATGAAACTTCCTGGCAGATTAAAACTGTGTGCCGGACCGAGACTCCGGCACACAGTTTTAATCTGCCAGGCAGTTTCAGTTTCTTAGTTGTTTGACATGAATCTTCATGTGTCGCTGGGGGCAACGGCGTTTTGGGAGTCAGTCCACAACATGCAATTCCCTTAGCAATGATCGCTAGGAAACTGGTAGAGATGGATCTGCATTCGTTAATAACAGCAGTTCCTGTCGGGTTTGGAACTGATATTGACAAGGTGTCACACTCCTATGCGGTCTATATCGCATAGAATATTTTTACCACTGGTGTTCTTACGCCGTGTTACATGGCAGCTCATGGGACATTGTTGCTTGTAGACACGTTGGACGGTTCGTGTTGATGTGCTAACAAATCGATAGAGCATTGTTGCCAGTCTGTCACTTCTCTTCCTACAGCTGATCCCACACAACCGATTTTCACATACAACCCACTTCACCGCCATATTTTACATCAGAGGGGTACTTGACATCACCACCCGATGACAAATACAGCACACCAAATCAAATAGTGCGATTTTTAAGGGAGTGACTAATGTGTCATCTGCTCAAAAGAACACGGACATTAGTGTATTTCCGCCTTTATGACGTCTTGACCTTCGCTGTGAGCACTCCTAAAGAGATGTCTCAATTACCGTGGCAGAACTGTAGCCCATTCTTTCTTAAGAGCCGAAACCAGTAAACGTACGCAGGGATGTGGGTCAAAACAGGCGTTTTAACTTATCCCAAATGTGTTCCATTGGTTTCATGTTGGGACTGAGTAGGGTAGTCCATTTCAGGGACATTGTCTCAAACCATTGCCTCACAGATGCTGCTTTATGACAGGATGCATTGTCATATAACGAATGTGCCCGACCTGTTCCTCTATTGTACGCAGTGTAGATTGCTGTAAAATGTGTCCTTATCGTCCCGTACTTGAGTCTTTCTTAAGTGCCATGACGGGAACACACCCACATACCGTAACACCACCTCCTCTGTACTACGCTGATCGCGTTACGTATGATGGCGGATACGTTCTCCACGCATTTGTCAAACCCATACGCTTCCATCGAAATGCCATAGGGTATAGTGTGATTCATCACTTCAAATCACCTGTTTCCAGTGATTTAGTGGCTTCGCTCTTTACACACCTTAAGCGTCGCTTAGCAGTAATTACCGATTTGTATGGCTTATGAGGAGCTGCTCGATTTTTCTACCCTATTTTTTTAAGACTCTACGCCAAATCATTGCGCTTGCTGGACTGCTGATAGAAGTCTGGAACCCGCGAGTAAATCCTTTTGTTGACCATTTTTTTACAACCAGCTTCCGCATTGTTCGGCCGTCTCTGTCTTGTCTTGGTTTAACTGTGATTGTTCTTTCCATTTCAGTCACATCACCAACAGTCTTGGGCAACTGTAGAAGGGTTGAAGTGTCCATGCTGGATTTGTTATCCACGTGACATCCAATGACTGATCCACGTTTGAGGTCACTGAACTCTAATGACCGAGACATTGTGCCGTTATAGCTTCTCCACTGACGACATAATACTCCCCGCCTCCTTTTACACTGGCACGTCCACCTCTCGTGACGTCTAGTGGACAATTCCGTATTACATAGAGTTGTCCTGATACTTCGATCAGATAATTTATGCAATATACTGCTAGCATGTTACAAAAGGTTCAGAGTTTCAGTAAGGGGGAAAAACTGGCTGCTAACTCATTTTAACTACGTCAGTCACCGGCTTGATTTTCCACACTTGCAGCAAATTTATTTGTATAACAATTAGCGTGTACCAAACCAAATATGGAACCTTCTGCTTGTTGTGCCTGTTCCAGTTCACTCTATGGATTCGACATTTTTCTATGGTACAGGCAAATGTTAGTGCCGAGATATTGTTCCTGACGCTTTCACTCTGGAACGTCCCCTTTTTAGAACAATTATATCAGACTGTGCTTAACCTGACACACAATATTTTTACCGCAACGCAATCTGACTTTCAAAAATCCCTACAAAAAAAAATGGCCCTGACTAACATTAACCTATGCGTTTCACAAATCGCTTACCTCACAAAAATCTTGGTTACTCGAACTACTGCAATACAGCAAGCGCCACTACTGCCAGCTACATAAAAGATTCAAAGTACTGAAGGCACTAACTACTGATAGGCATAGTTAGCAAATGAAAGATTTTGATAGAGAACAACCAATGTATTTACCTCAACAGTCATAATATATATAGCAGTTCATGACAAATTTCAAAACTCCGCCATCTCTCTGCCCACATCCACCACTGCTGGCGGCTCACCTCCAACTGCGCAACGCTACGCGCTGTTCACATCCAGCTGCCGCTGCCCAACACTACAATGGCAGACAACAATGCAAACCAGCCACAGACTGCACACAGCACAGCCAGTGATTCTCACACAGAGCGCTACGTGGCGTTACCAATAAGAAAACCTAAACAGCCTACTTACATAGCCCCCATGCTCCCCACAAAAAATTTTACAAATTTTTTTGGGCAGTGGCCAATAATGATTTGATAAAATTTTTCATAATTACAATAACAAAGAAATCAAATACACACACTTATTGATACAATGTTGGTCAAAAGCTAAAATTTTCTCACAGTCCATAAAGACAGTCCTGATCAATCATCACAGTAAAACTGCAGTGTGTTTTTTTTAAGTCTGAGCAGTAAAAGAAAATGCACACGGAAGTAGTGGATTTCCATGCAGTCTTGAAAAAGTAGTGTTGTCCTTCCAATGGAAAGACAAAGCTGACTCTTGACATGCAGACAGGTAATGGGCCACAACAGAGCAAACCCACAGCAGAGTCAGTCGAAGTTTTGAAGAATATTGGTAGGTATGTCATCACAGCGTAGACCCACTGTAGTCCTGGTAGAGATTACGGTATTGGTGGGCCACCAGAGGTGCAGACCCACTGCAGTCCTTGTAGAAATAATGGCATCGGTGTGCCATCAAAGATGCAGCCCCAATGTAGTCCTTGTAGAGATGGCCAGCAGCAATCTGCTGCGACTCTGCAGGTGCACAATCACCATCGAAGAGTCTTGCAGAGAAGATAGCAAGTCCATAAACCACCACTTGTGCACCCACAAAGCTTTTGGAATTGTCCTTAGAACCAGCAATGCTGTTATCCAGTCCCCTGCTGAATTATTAACACACGTGCAAACACTAACAGTCCCTACGTGTCACATATTGTCCATATACTATGACCAACAGAAACGTGTGCAGTGAAATGAAACAAGTTACTTAATATGATGAACTGGTGTCAATTACAATATTATAACATAAGAATACAATAACAAAGGTACTAAATACATCATTAAAGAACATAACAATACAGATACATTTGTAGTAGTACAGGCTTTACAAAAGAATAGAAATAAACAGATACATCAGTGTTACAGGAATTATGACATAAGTACATACATAAAGATCAGAATTACTTTCGAAACATCAACTTCACACATGAGCATTAAAACAAAACAGAACAAATAATGTTTAAACATCTTTACAAAGTAAATAACATGGTATTAGAAAAATTCTACAACATAACAACATCAGCTAAACACACAAAGACAGGAAAAACACAAATACACAAGGGTACACAAACACATAGTGGGATAACCCAAGGAAAGGACAGGGTTTCTTTTACTGCAGTATTTTGCAAACAAGACTTTCTTTACTTCTCGGAGATCTCCCTTCGTTCCTCATTATTTCCAAAAAGTCCTATCTATACCTGTTTTCTGTACTTTTTTCGTATGACTTCTGAATGCATTTCTTCCAATTCATCGCAACTCATTCTCTTATATAGTCTACCCCCTCTTAAGCTAACTTAAATCTACTGAGCTCAGATGCTAAACTAAGGGACGAGGCAATGCAGCAGCACAAAACAATTAACACAAACATCAATGATCAAAAATACAAATGGCGAGGCAAGCAGCATAAAATTACAACTAATATAACTGCACTGTGCAGCAAACAAGAAAAATAAATCAGTAGTAAAACTAGCTTAACAGTGTAATACAAAGTCAAAGTCAGTAACACTATGCCTGGCAAGCAGTAGCAGCAAATGCTGTAGCTTATACCTAAACATGACAAAGCTCAAGCAGAAAAAATAGTACACTAAAGACAACACTGCATATAAGGGAAACGTCTATTCACATCTTAATGTCTATGTAATTAAAGTGGTGCACCACAACTTACTCTACCATAAAAATTACCATGTACTTGAAAAGAAAATTATATATGCAGTTCCTGTGAAGGGAAATGTCTTTTTGTGCTCCCTCATTTTTTTGGAAACATATCACAAAACTATTATTTACTGGATCTGTAGACAGAAAATATTTATATTAGTACATCTATAAAATTTTACTTTAACCAATGCTGCAGTGCAGCTAGAAACTAGATATTAAACAAAATAGGCAAAGCAAGGCGTGAAACGTCATTCATTAGCCATATGGCATTTCATAAGTTGGTAGAAATTCTCTCAATTCTCGTAAATAGACACTTGTCCTAATCAGGTGTGCAGATGTAAGAATGTTTCCAAGTTTGAGCGTGTCGTATTTGCGATGCTTTCTACAAAGGCATGTCAATAGCGAGGTTAATGGTCTCTTTGTTTCTCCGCCTAATGGCTTTTTCTCAAGGCGGCTGGCACGCCTGGCCGCTCACAACGCATTACGTCACGGTCACTTACCTTTCTTACCGAAATATTTACGACAGCAGTTATCGCTACAGTGACAGTCTCATATAAAAAATTTACAGGTCAAGAATTGGCGTTACAAATGTGTAGAAACAAAATTCTATAAATATAACAGTGCCCAAAAAATTTTCGCCGGCATTGTGATACATTCACGCAGGTACATACATTTCATAAACCTTAAAGTACGATCCTTGGTTTCCAACAACCTTTTTCACAAACCAGAGTCCCTAACCACTACTCATTATTCCTTACCTTATTCGTCGACACTTCTTCAATATTTTATGATAACAGATACGTAGCATACTCAAATAACTCATATAGCATCAGCTTATTGATCATAAACATATCACAACAGCATAATACACATAGTTGTCGTAATAATAACATCATAACACCTCAGTCAAATCTCAAAATAGTCGTAACTTCCTCCAATAGTTTCAAAACCTAAAAAAAATTCTCTGCTCATTTCAAAAGTGTCATCTACCTGAAACGTACCTTACAAATCATAATTTCATACCAAATACATCATTCAAAGCTCTCATAGTATCACAATGGTTCCAAAAAAATATGAACAGTTCACAAAGTACAGACAAAATACAATTTCATAAGTGTGAAGATATCCATCTGTGTAATTGCGTAAACATGTGTCACTGATGTAGTAAAAAAAAAATGTTTGTCTCTCAGTTAAATGATCAGATAGCTGTGTATTTTGTGTTGGAGAAATATGGTACCGAAGTGTAAAGTTGTATAAGCAAATACCATATTAGCTAGGGCTCCTTGTGCTTGCCAAACACATGATACACAAAGTAAGCGTGTACCCCCCTGAGGATTAATGAATAATACCCTCAGGTGTTACAGATTACAGCAATGGAATGAAATGGGTCACGGAAAACCTTTGTATCATTGTACTTCAAATATCTTTAAAAATAAATGATTTAAGTGCAAAATTAATCACTCAAATACGTGTCCTGTAGCGCTAAACTGTGCGTCTTGTCGCAACATAATCTCTGTGGAACTGTCGTAGTTATCGTCCTCCGAAAGCTAAGTTCTACAGAAGTCAATGTACTTACCTCATGATAAACAAAAGTGAAATGCTTTGCGTATAGATATCGTAGTTATTATGCTTATTGTTGTGATGAAGAAAGTACTGTACAGTAACGTATTGTTGTGCCACTAAAAAGGCTGTCTCATTGCTGCTATACCACAAAAGTTACTACTAAAACATGTTTTATTTTCCAGAATAAAACAGAAAACTGTGCAGATATAAAAGAGAAACACTGCAAAAGCAACATTGTAAATTGTCACTCATTAGCAGCGTCGTGATAAAATCGTGTAGCTGTCACATAAACTAACCACTATGTCATATGGTATCTCACTGAAAGTACTTTAAATCCAGAATGTATTTTCAAGTAAACCAAAATGTTGCATTAGAATCTCATTAGCAGTACCAGTATGTGTCCTACGCATGTAAGCCTGATAGTCGTTATGTAATCGTGCAACTAACAAGCAAGAATGTACAAATACAGCACTGTGTCGTCTGTTCACTATAACAATGCATTCGTAAGTTCTGTTTAAAAATGTTCCCTAGGTTCTAGACTGGATATTTAACTTCAAACATTGTTACATATTATCAGTTTCTTAAGTATGACAAAGCATACTAGTAATGTAAAGTGAAAATTTTTATAGCAAAGACTAAGTTAAAAAACAGTTTATCTTTAAATAAACGGATTTACATGTGAAGTGTGGTGCAATCCATTACTCTTCATAGTACTCAAAGTTTCAACTTGAACGCAATTATCATGTTGTATACGTCGGTAAGGAATGCTAAAATTTTTCTCAAGGTTAGCGTGTATGATATTTTTCCCTGAGCCAGCCGGCGCACGCGGCAGCCTGCGGTGCGAGTCACTGTCTGTCTCTTTGTTGGCGCGCGCCGTTATTGGGATTAGGAGACCGAACTTCTACAAATTCACGTTATCGAAAGTACCCTGCTCTGTTTGAATACCGCCAGTTCTGATGAAATTCAGGTCTGTCGTTATGATTATCTCGTCTGTCGTCATGTCGGTAGATTTCATAATTTCTTTCTTGTCGGTCATGTGGTGGAGAATTTCTTCCTGAATCGTAACTGCGCGCTGAACTGTTGCATCTGAAGTTATTCTGTCTCCCTTGATAATAATTGTTTTGGTTCCCATATTGTCTGTTTCTAAGCTAATCTCTGTCATATTCATTACTACGGAAATGCGATCTTTCTCTGTAACTGTTATTACTCTGCCAGTGGTTGTCATATGGGTGGTGTCTGTTTTGGTCACGATTTGCGTTGTAAGAATAGCCTTGTCGAGTCCAGTTATTGTTTCTGTCATCACGGAATTGTGACGCATGTGACCTGTAGTGATTGTTTTCCTGTTTTCGCATCCGGCGACTGTCTGTGTCAATTTCTAATTCTTGTAGGAGTCCCTGAAAAGCTTCACTGTCGTCTTTGCAACGTCCTGCCAAAATAATATGTCGTAAATGTTCAGGTAATTTGATTAAGCAAATGCGGATGAGTTCTGAGGGGCTGTATGGGTTTGACAGGTACTGATTCTTGTGCAACATGTCTTCAAAATACACTCCTGGAAATGGAAAAAAGAACACATTGACACCGGTGTGTCAGACCCACCATACTTGCTCCGGACACTGCGAGAGGGCTGTACAAGCAATGATCACATGCACGGCACAGCGGACACACCAGGAACCGCGGTGTTGGCCGTCGAATGGCGCTAGCTGCGCAGCATTTGTGCACCGCCGCCGTCAGTGTCAGCCAGTTTGCCGTGGCATACGGAGCTCCATCGCAGTCTTTAACACTGGTAGCATGCCGCGACAGCGTGGACGTGAACCGTATGTGCAGTTGACAGACTTTGAGCGAGGGCGTATAGTGGGCATGCGGGAGGCCGGGTGGACGTACCGCCGAATTGCTCAACACGTGGGGCGTGAGGTCTCCACAGTACATCGATGTTGTCGCCAGTGGTCGGCGGAAGGTGCACGTGCCCGTCGACCTGGGACCGGACCGCAGCGACGCACGGATGCACGCCAAGACCGTAGGATCCTACACAGTGCCGTAGGGGACCGCACCGCCACTTCCCAGCAAATTAGGGACACTGTTGCTCCTGGGGTATCGGCGAGACCCATTCGCAACCGTCTCCATGAAGCTGGGCTACGGTCCCGCACACCGTTAGGCCGTCTTCCGCTCACGCCCCAACATCGTGCAGCCCGCCTCCAGTGGTGTCGCGACAGGCGTGAATGGAGGGACGAATGGAGACGTGTCGTCTTCAGCGATAAGAGTCGCTTCTGCCTTGGTGCCAATGATGGTCGTATGCGTGTTTGGCGCCGTGCAGGTGAGCGCCACAATCAGGACTGCATACGACCGAGGCACACAGGGCCAACACCCGGCATCATGGTGTGGGGAGCGATCTCCTACACTGGCCGTACACCACTGGTGATCGTCGAGGGGACACTGAATAGTGCACGGTACATCCAAACCGTCATCGAACCCATCGTTCTACCATTCCTAGACTGGCAAGGGAACTTGCTGTTCCATTAGGACAATGCACGTCCGCATGTATCCCGTGCCACCCAACGTGCTCTAGAAGGTGTAAGTCAACTACCCTGGCCAGCAAGATCTCCGGATCTGTCCCCCATTGAGCATGTTTGGGACTGGATGAAGCGTCGTCTCACGCGGTCTGCACGTCCAGCACGAACGCTGGTCCATCTGAGGCGCGAGGTGGAAATGGCATGGCAAGCCGTTCCACAGGACTACATCCAGCATCTCTACGATCGTCTCCATGGGAGAATAGCAGCCTGCATTGCTGCGAAAGGTGGATATACACTGTACTAGTGCCGACATTGTGCATGCTCTGTTGCCTGTGTCTATGTGCCTGTGGTTCTGTCAGTGTGATCATGTGATGTATCTGACCCCAGGAATGTGTCAATAAAGTTTCCCCTTCCTGGGACAATGAATTCACGGTGTTCTTATTTCAATTTCCAGGAGTGTATTTCACAAGACTGGAGAATTCAGATTGTTCGAAATGTTTCATCATTATGATGCCATGTTTTACTCGGTCTTGTGTGGCTTGAGACCAATATGCTGAGAGGAAGGCATGGTAAAATTCTCCTTCACTGTGGCAATCGTGAATGACCGATCGCATTCTTACAGCTGGTTCATTCTCTAAGTAGCCACACATAAATTCTAATCTGTGTTCTAACGACCAGTTGGGAGGAAAACAATGAGAGAATTGATGGAGCCATGCTTGTGGATGAATGTCGTTGCCAGAATTCTTAAATGTTTTGAATTTACGTGTAGTAATGAACAGCTTATAGTCAAAATCATCATGTCGGCGAGTCGCATATCGGTCATTGTTACGTCGTTTCGGCGGTTCCATTTCAAAATTCGGTGCACCTTGCCAATTTCTTTCATAATTTCCGAAATGCGCTGTGTTATTATTTTGTGGCTGTTCCGTATTTCTATGTCCCTCTTCCCGTACTGGAGCGCGAGTGTCCTCTGAAATATGTAATTCTTGTATTACCCGCGTCAACTGATCTTGTACTTCCCGGATTTCTCTTTTGTACTGTGTATTGTTTTGATGTTGATTTTGTTTGAATTTCCTAATTTGTTCGCACTCTTCTGTGTCATTAAAGACTACCGGTTTTGTGTCGTTCAGATTATCATCTACCTTCGTAGATAAGTTAGTGAACTGATCCGAAAGTTCGGCTACTTTTTCCGATAGTGAACACATTTCCTCAGTGTGTTTTTCTGAACCAAGTTTCAGAGTGTCCATTTGTGTTGAAATCGAATCTACTGTGTCCTTTAAGTTTTCTTGAGTTTTTGCAAGCTGCGTAACCGAATCGGTGGATGCAACTGAGTCAATTTTAATCGACAACGTCTCATGATTTTCATGAACAATGGTTTGCAGTTCTTTTATGGCTGCTTCGTGATTCTGTAATGCATTTTCATGCCGCGAAAAAATAGATTGAAAATGCTCACAAATTTGTGTTTTTACGTCATTACAGACTTTTTGACATTTCGATTCAATGTTATGTAACTCAGTAGTTAAATCTTCACGTGTTTTTTCAAGTGTGGTGTCTAACTTTTGAAGCTTTTGCTGTGTTTGTCTCTGATTTTGTTCCATTGTGTCTAACTTTTGAAGATTTTGTTCCATTGTGTCTAACTTTTGAAGATTTTGTCCCATTTCTTTCTGATTTTGTTGAAGCGTTGTGTCTAAATTTTGAAGATTTTGTTCCATTGTGTCTAACTTTTGTAGCCTTTGTCCCATTTGTTGCATTAATTGTAATAACAATGCACTGGTGTCTGAAACATGTTCCTCAGTGCTTTTAGGCAGTGAAGTTGCACCGGCAACATTCACATTTTGACAAGCAGAAAATGTGTCTTGCCTCATTTGAGAAAACGGTGAGAACCCAAAATTTGAGTCTACAGTATTTGCAATATTGTGCTCTGTCATTCCCGATTCCTGAGGCGAGCTGTTGCCGACCGATCGATCGATAATGCTTCCCTGTTCACTACCTGTTTCACTGTCTACAACATTATTTGACGCCCGCTCCATTTCCCTATGCACAGTTTCCAAATTACAACTTTCAATGTCTGTTAATTCATTACACAGCGGTGCTGGTAAGCTACACTCGTCGTCACTATTATTTCTCAGTTTACTTTGTAGCCTAGTGTTATGTTTTTCACACGCCATTATTGTCACAATATTTCACACGATAACACAGAAAAACACAATTTGAAGAGCAACAATAAGAGAACACATTAACATAGCACTGAAAATAATATCTCGTTAATTGCAAGCGCAGCTGCGAAATACTTGGTGCAAATCTACATGCGTGCCACACCTGTTTTACTGTACAACAATGAAAGACTGCAACTACAAAGGAGATTCTCTCTACAATTACGCGCTAGCAATAAACAAAATCTACACTAATTACACAAGCTACAAGAAAAAATCTGAAGATTCCAGTGAGGTATCCTCGGCTAAAGGTCGCCATATGAAACGTTCCCATAGAACAATTATACTAGACTGTGCTTAACCTGACACACAATATTTTTAGCGCAACGCAATCTGACTTTCAAAAATCCCTACAAAAAAAATGGCCCTGACTAACATTAACCTATGCGTTTCACATATCGCTTACCTCACAAAAATCTTGGTTACTCGAACTACTGCAATATAGCAAGCGCCACTACTGCCAGCTAAATAAAAGATTCAAAGTACTGAAGGCACTAACTACTGATAGGCATAGTTAGCAAATGAAAGATTTTGATAGAGAACAACCAATGTATTTACCTCAATAGTCATAATATATATAGCAGTTCATGACAAATTTCAAAACTCCGCCATCTCTCTGCCCACATCCACCACTGCTGGCGGCTCACCTCCAACTGCGCAACGCTACGCGCTGTTCACATCCAGCGGCCGCTGCCCAACACTACAATGGCAGACAACAATGCAAAGCAGCCACAGACTGCACACAGCACAGCCAGTGATTCTCACACAGAGCGCTACGTGGCGTTACCAATAAGAAAACCTAAACAGCCTACTTACAACTCCCCTGGGAGGAATCCGTCCATACCATCTGTCTGCATCTAGTATAAACCCATATTCAATTGCGAGAGTATCTGTTAAAAGTTTGTGTAGTGTCTGCCTTAGATAGGATGCGAGTACCAGACCGGTATTCACATAGTTTGACATATGAAGCCGGCTAAAAGCCACATCGAGACTGGCCGACCCACTAGTGGATACGATTCTGGGCAGACTTCCCTCCAGTATCTCAGAGACGATACTTTAACGTACTCGGCTGTACGGGTGCATCAACATATAGATCAGCAGTAAATTTTTTCTTATATCAATCTGTCTTATTAAGGTCTCTTAGTATATAGTGTATAATCACTATAAAGTGCTGTCTTCATGTACCTGCGCCGGCTTTAGGCGCTTCAGCCAGGAACCGCGCGACCGCAACGGTCGCAGGCTCGAATCCTGCCTCGGACATGGATGTGTGTGATGTCATTAGGTTAGTTAGGTTTAAGTAGTTCTCAGCAGTTAAGTCCCATAGTGCTCAGAGCCATTTCATGTACCTGCTTTATTGATGATAGCAGCTGGATTAGACACCTACGTACCTGTGTGATGACGTCAGCAAAGAGATTTTGCATGAATACCACAAGGAACCGAAAGCACTGATTAATGATTGTGATACATGAATGTTTAAACGACGTCCATAGCTACTGGAGATCGCCCGTAGTTTTGTCCAAGACTTGCATGTCTAGCTCTACGATTTCTAATGCGTATCCAGTCGGGCAGAGGTGAGCCACAATGAGGTATACACGAGTACCCTCTTGCCCGTACGTTGGTTAATATAACACCTGGACACATTTCGAAAGCACTGTCATGTTGCAGGTTCAGTAAACATCGTCGAGAAACCGGATTTACGATTTCTCTCATATAAGTTCCCAGTGTAATAGTAAAAGTGCGGTTTCGTCTAGTATCAAGAGCGGCACAAGAAGTATAGACCACCTCAGAGATACTGCACAGCGTCTCCTGTAGCTCCGAGGCATCACAGCCGTGCCTCTGCTCGGCCCTGAAACACCGTCGCCAGAGGCCAGGAGGGCAGTTCTGCTCTACCCACTTCCAGGAAGTTCCTGTCGAAGTAAGTCGTAGCGCTGCCTACTCGCTGTGACACAGCCTGTGTCAACCGTCGGGGGAGTGAAGAGACTTCCATCTCCAGTGAACTGTGCCTAAGCGCCAAGGCGGTTAGAACTGTGCCAACAAGTGTTTACGAACTTGTGTTGCCTAGTGACTGTAGTGGAGCCACAGTATGGTCATTGAGAACTTCTATCAATTCGCCACTCAATAAACGTGGCTCATTTAGTGTGTCATGAAAGCCAAGTCCCCGTGTCCAGTTTCATAGCTACAGCCGAGCCTGGCAAGCAAACATAAGTTTTGTTATAATTAATAAAGTATTACATACTCAGAGTGTTCTAATTAAATGTGCTATTACTAGTCATCGCAGTGTCCAACATGTCGGACACAACAAAAAGTGAAGCGCCTCGACCTAGATAATAAAAATTAACAGTTAAATTACGTGACAATTGATCAGTTTGCTACATTCAAACAGCCACGAGAACTGACTTGTTAGGCTGCTTTACAAGCACCATATAGAGGAGTCACAAATCGGACGTCCGTGGCTCGTAATGCAATGTAATCTAATTAGCGGTCCGTGCAAAGCCACAGCGTCGCGGCGCACAACTGCCTTGCATGTTGTGCCAGCGTGAAGTGCTTGCTTCCGCTGCTGCATGTTTTCACCAGGGACAAGCACAACATTTGAAGCAAAATGAACATTACACTACACGCCGGCAGCTCGTGGTATCTAACCTGGACAAAACACTGCAACGCAGCAGTGTTTGCAGTGCAGGAAAGATAAATGGGGAGTCATACTACTTCCTACTTAACTAATCTGAAAGTCACCTGAGTGTTTGCGTTGATTGGAAAAGAACGGCAATTCTATATTTTCTATATATTTCACAAAAGAACCAAGATAAGTGAGCAAAACTCACGACATGACTGAATTATTTGTGGCTGCTTCGGTTGGGCATTAGAAAAGCTTCATACTATTATGCAGTTATAAATCACAATAAATATTAAAATTTAGTACTGAAGCTGACGTAGTAGGCTCGTAAGAAGAATACTATATTTTAATCTTGAAAACCCCGCAGTTACATGCATGCCGTTGGACAGTTCGAAGTAACATTACTAGGGAAAGTACCCAGAATATGACGTCGGTAGCCACCTCACAACCGAAATAGGACAGCATGTAGCGAGAGGTCATCACGAGAATACGGCTCTTCAAATAGTTCAAATGGCTCTGAGCACTATGGGGCTTAACATCCGAGGTCACCAGTCCCCTGGAACTTAGAACTATTTAAACCTAACTAACGTAACGACATCACACACATCCATGCCCCAGGCAAGATTCGAACCTGCGAACGTAGCGGTCGCACGATTCCAGACTGAAGCGCCTAGAACCGCTCGGCCACACCAGCTGGCTAATACGGCACTTAGTCGCCCTCAGGAGGGCAGCTGCATAGACGATCGCAACGTCGATGTTTTAGCTTTTGCAGCGTTTCATAATGACGTGACGTAATACCCAAAACGTTTTATTCATATCATCAACTCTTGTTCTGGTATACCAAATCACATACATTCTTTCCTCATTACACCAAATTATTTTCGTTTCCTGACAGTGATCCTTCCCAGTCCGGACACTCGGTGATGCAGCTCTTCTCTTCCCATACTGTAAGATCTCTCACTTATATTTTCGTTTCTTTCCTCATTCCCACCATACGTTGTCCCACGGTTTTTGGCCTCTATAACCTCCTCTACCTCTCGTACTATAATCGTATCGTTGGACACTGAATCTGGTTTACTTCTGCAGTATAATCATAAGCCCACGTTCATCAAGGACTGGAATTGTTCACAGCATCATAATTGTCAATCCTCTCCACCCAACGCAGTAAACTTTTAAGAGTTTCACGCTTTTCGTTAATACTCACGGATAATTTTCTGTGCAAAATTACAGTTAATTCTCCACCATCCAAGATACTATCTAGGTGTTCCAGTTTCCTTAATACCTCTTCGAAGTACTGTGTGATGATTGTTTCTATAAGCAGGTGCTCTACTAAAGTTATTATTAGCTTCACTTTGTCTTCCTCTGGATCTGTATTCTGCTGAAAATAAATATTGAAAGTTCTCAAAGTTGCGACAATTCTCTTTAGCTCCACAGGTCCCTGAAGCGCTATCACTTTCCAATACGCTCCTAACAAAATCAGTTTTCTATTTCTCTGGTCGCGTACTTCGTATATATCCTTTAACAGTTCGAATGAATGTTACAGGACGTAAATTCCGTTCTGATGCCCTTAATAGTGCAATACCACATTGCACTCTCTGATACTATGAGTACAAGGCTCATTCCTTCCATAACGTACCTTCCATTTCTCTTTTAGCAATTTGTAATTCACTATCTACCCGAGTAAATAGTTGTTACGTCTGTTCTGTCTTATTACTTACCGTTCTATTTAATTTTATAGTAAGTTATTTTCTCAGATGCTTGAATTTACTTTTTGTCTCATCTCTTAAACTGTTAACCTCTCCCTTTCATCTCCAGTACACTCTCTCTAGGTTTTCTTTAATTTCTCCCATCTCTCCTTTAATTTGTGCCGTCTCTCCTTTAATTTCCTTAAAATTTTGTTCTTTTACACTTAACACGTATTCTAACATAACTTTAAAATTGTCAAATGCTCCCACTGACACAAATAACCCACAATATTTTCTTTTATTCTGGTTTTTCATTTCATACTGCCAATAATTTTCTATTTCAGTTCTTTTTATTTCTTCCTCATAAAAGCCTTCAAACTTCTTTGCACTTGCAAGTAGGTTGATTTCCTCATTATTTCCGTTATGTAATTCCTGCCCTACTGAACTACCCATACACTTAAGTCTTAATGACGCCTCGTTATGTTTGTGCCGCCCAGTTGACATTTCCTCTGCACTGTCTTCTGCCAGCCTGTTGTATGCCTTTCTAGTCATCTTACTTGATCATTCTCCATTTTGTCCAATTTGGATACACATTTAATTTTAGAAAAGACCTTGGAAATGATATTTCTAGTCTGAAAAATTAATTCACCCAAAAACACTTGAATAATTGTTGCTTTTGGTCGAAATGCATTACCACGTCTTATAACTTGCTGTGAGATAATCTGTAGTGAACTTCACAATATAAAGCTTGAAATTATCCAAATTCCTCAAATGATCCGAGAATACAGGTTCAAGATGGTAGAAATTATTTCTCCAAAAGGCCTGTCGTTCTACTGTCACCATAAGCGGCGATGCTACAGCAGGCTTCTCTGTGGACTTAATAATCCAAAACAGGTGTCACTATCCTTCCCATCAAGGACAAGTGGACTACGCCTACGTCTAATAAACACTGATAATTATCGGCAATGATCAGTCTAATCGCATTACAAATTTGAAATGTAAAATATTTTCGCCTGATATAATACATATATTAGCACATTAGCATAAAATAGCACATAAAAGAGTTAACAATGTGCTCTTGTGAATATCATTACAGCAGTAATATTTGGCAATTGTGGACGTTTAAAAATAATTCCATACTAAAAATCAATGCAAATTAAATAAATGTTCTTAGAACAATTATGTTTACTTCTTTATAAATTCCTTGTACTAAACTGCATTTACTTTCGCCGTTTCTTTTACTACACAGCAGGACGATAACATTTAACTTGATTACTAGAAACATCACTTATGGTATAACGAAATATGATCATATCTCATTAGGCAGTAAAGAAAGAATAGCTTCTCGTCACTGTTTTACTTAATTTCTTGTTGCTGACCTCATACGGTGTCAGTGGAGTGTGACATAAAAAACATTGATATTGTCAAGGCCAGTTATGCACTGCAGAGTAACGCAGCTTCAGGTAATAGACACTTAAGATCACTTACACTGACTGAACAATTTAGCATCAGAGTGAAACGAGTTTTTCGATATGGAGAGCCATTCTCATCTTAAATTTCAAAGAAACCAATACTGAGTGTTGAATGGTTCCGCTTCACTGACGCTGAGATTTGGCAGCTTGTTTGAATTCAGAGTCATATGCGTTGACGAAATTTCACTATGACTTTATTATTAAGGCAGATCAATATCATAGTATTGACACAGTTTATATATATATATATATATATATATATATATATATATATATATATATATATATATATATACAAATGCCTTCGTTGGTGCTTCACATTTGATGATTTGTTCTATACTCCGATGAACTTCCGAACTGTCGTGGCAGACGGCAGTGCCGTAGTACAGCGTTAAAATGGCGTCTACATACGATTCAACGTTATAAGGAGCGTGCTGCTATTGAATTCTTGTGTGCAGAAAAAGAAACCGTGCTGAACATCCATAAACGTTTGTGTGCAGTGTATGTCGATGCTGCAGTTGATATGAGAACAGTTGGGCGATGGGTAAAGAAAGTTACAGCCTCGGAAAATGGAGAAACAGAGCTCCATGATCAGCCACTCTCGGGACGCCCTATCACAGCCACTGCTCCAGACATGCTGAATCATGCGGATGCCATTATTCGTGCCGACCGGAGCATGACAACTCGACATTTGGGTCTATAGTTGTCGATCAGCATTGGAAGTGCGTTTGCAATGATCGAGACTATCAGATACTCAAAGAGCTTTTACATGCTCTTCCACAACGTTGGTGTACGGCCATAAAACATGATGGACACTTCGTAGAAAAATAGGACATGTACAAGACATGATGGAGGGTACTGTCACCAAATTCTGACTCATAACAATTAATGTGTTCTGAGGAAACAAACGTGGGGCATTACTTATTGAACGACCCTCGTACATTTCATTGGTTAATACTGTACCAACATATTTTGTAGAGTTGTAAACAGGGAGCGGTGATTGTTATATGTTCCTGTGAAAGCGGTGGTCACCAGAAGGAACGGTAGAAAAGACATTGTGTCATGTTCGACCCAGATGGAAAAAAAGAAATCAGTAAAATCAGCCCGGTGCTGGAAACCGGGGATATGGAGCGATAACGTCTTACAAGAGAAGGAAGCACTCTTTTAGTACGAAGGATTGCGCAGTGCTCACGAAAGGCCGACACTAGTTAACCCTTTCACAGATTTTCTCACAGGTGAAAATGAGCTAAGTTTCTTGCCAAAAACCAGTGAAGTAAATTTCATTGGCGGAGTACTTAGTCGTAGGAGTACTTTTAGAATGTTCTAGAACGGTGTTCTGTACGAAGTATGAACAACAGACGATTGGATGGCAACTTCATGACCTGTGTAGTGGAAGGCATAGCTTTTGTAGCGAGCGCCAGGATTCGGTGCAGATAGGGCTCATATAGACGACACGAGTCTTGCTGGAAACTGACGTGCTATGCCGTGACGTCGTTGTGTTATAGTGTGTGTGTTGGGGCTTATGGGCGCTCAACGTCGAGGTCATCAGCGCCCTGACACACATTAAATGGAACGAATGTGGACAAACCTAATAAAACTGAAGCACACACGCATAGAAAGCAGGAAAAGAAGGAAAATGCTACATAAGAAAGTAAAACGTAGGGAAAGGGAAAACATAGCAACAAGAATGACACAGGAAATTGTCATTGGCTGGCCACTTACATAAAATATGGGCGAGCTTGTCACACAGTGAACAAATTAAGATCCTCTCCCTAAAATCTTTGTAAAAACACTTTACATGGCACAGAACTTTAAAACTTTAACCACATTCGTCCCAGTGTTGCCTAAAAGAGATGGCAGGTCCGCTGGCAAGTCAACCGCGGCCCGCTGGTCAGAAAATAAAACGCAATCCAATAAAACGTGGAGCACAGTGACCTGGACGCCACAAGCACCACAAATTGGAGGGTCCTCTCGCCGGAGCAGAAAGCCATGCGTCATAGGGCTGTGGCCTATTCGAAGCCGAGTGAGGAGAACCTCGTCCCGTCGATGGGGCTGAAAGGAAGTACACCACACACGCGTTGTGGGCTTGACTATACGGAGCTTACTGTCAGTCACTTCCAGCCACTCATCCTCCCACCGACGCATGACTCGTGAGCTCAACAGTGAGGTGAGTGCGTGCAGGGGGATAGCACACTGAGATACTTGTGGATCGAGACACGCCTCCTTGGCTGCGAGAACTGCCTTTTCATTCGCAGCAATGCCGACATGCCCCGGAACCCAGCAGAAAGCGACAACCTTCCCCAGTCGTTTTAGTCGGAGGAGGGCATCCTGGATGGTCTGGACTATTTTATCTGCCGGATACAAACGATGCAATGAGTGAAGGGCACTGAGTGAATCGGAACAGACAAGAAATTTAGGAGAGGAAGAATGTCTCATCTGCTCCAGTGCCCGCAAGATCGCAGACAATTCTGCATCAAAGTAAAAGTCTGAGGCAGTCGGACCTTGAGGACACGATCTGGAAAAACAACTGAGCAACCAACGGAATCCCCTTGTTTCGACCCATCCGTAAAAACAGCTACATAGTCGTGGTGCTCAGATAAAATGGCAGAAAATGCTGCATTAAAAACGCTGGCAGGAGTGCAATCTCTCTTGTACTGCAATAAATCGAAAATCACTCTGGGCTTCAGTAACCAGGGTGGCAGGCGGTTAAAACCCAGGATTTGGGGTTGTACAGACTCCACACCGAGGGACCCTAGCACACGTTGCACACGGATCCCAAATGGCAACGTAGCCCAGGGACGGTGGGAAAAAAGGCTGTCCAGAGGTGGATGAGCAACAAGATGGTGAGCAGGCGAGCTGGGAGCTGCAAGAAACTTACAAGCCTGGCGCACCAGCAGGAGCTGCTGCTGGATGGTACGTGGCGGTTCCCCAGCCTCAACACAGAGGTTGGGTACGGGACTGGTCCGATAAGCACCCGTGGCCAGTTGAATCCCAGCATGGTGGACAGCGTCAAGGATCTACAAATAAGACGGCCTTGCTGACCCATACACTGTGCACCCATAGCCCAGCCGTGAACGCGTAAAAGCTCGATAAAACTGAAGGAGACGCGCCCTGTCCGCTCCCCAAGACCTGTGGCTGAGGCACTTGAGGATGTTCAATGCCTTCAGGGTTCTGGCTTTCAAGTCACGTAGGTGTGGCAGCCATGACAACCTGGAGTCAAAAATTAGGCCCAGAAACCGCACTGTGTCTCCAAAATGTAGGACAGCATCCCCTATATGCAAGGCAGGCAAAGTAAAAACACGACAAGAACGATTAAAATGAACACAAACACACTTATCGGCAGAAAACCTAAAACCCGTCTTTGCAGCCCACTCCTCTAACCGCCGCACTGTTAGTTGCAACTGACGGCTCACGGTTGCAACACTGGAGGAGGAACAGAAAACAGCAAAGTCATTCACAAATAAGGAGCACTGCACTGGACTCCTCACTGTAGACGTTATACTGTTGATGGCTATGGCAAAGAGGGTAACGCTTAAAACACTGCCCTGGGGGACATCGTTCTCTCGCTCAAAGCGATCAGACAGTGTGTTACCAACGCGGGTCCGAAAACACCGCTGAGACAGGAAAGACCGAATGAAAATGGGAAGGCGGCCACGAATGCCCCGTTGATGCAGTTTTGCAAGAACACAGTGTCTCCAAGTACTATCACATGCCTTACTGTTATCAAAGAAGATACCGATACAGTGATGCTGACGGAAGAAAGCCTGCTGAATAGCCGCCTCTAGGAGGGTCAGGTTGTCGACCGTGGACCGAAATTTTCGGAATCCACACTGAAAGCGGCTAAGGAGCTGTCTGGCAGACCAGACGACGGTTAACCATCCGTTCCAGGGTCTTTCCGATACGGCTTGTCAAGACGATACTAGGATAACTCCTGATTTGAGGAGAGGGATGAGGATTGCCTCCCTCCACGAGGTGGGGAACACTCCTGTCTGCCATATGAGATTAAAACATTCGAGGAGGATTTCCTTTGACGCCGCTGGCAGATGTCGAAGCACGGAGTACCGGATGCGGTCGTGACCTGGTGCAGTGACAGAAGTCTCAGTAAGTGCCGATTCAAGTTCCCACATGGAGAAAGGGGAGCTGTAGGCCTCAGAAGTGTTCGACCGAAAGTCCAAGTTTGCTCTTTCGACAGTCGCATGGTAGCGACGAAACGCTGGATCCTGGGTTACAGTGGAAGTACTTTGTGCAAAATGCTCTGCCAGCGTCTGAGCAATGGCTCTGGGTGTCGTTTGGAGGCATCCCTTGTTCAGGACTGCAGCTATTGGTAAACGACTGCGTTTACCGGAAATCCTCCGGATGGCTTCCCATACTTTTGTGCAACAAGTGGAACGGTTGATGGAGTCCAGGAACTCCTGCCATGACCTTTTCTTGCTCTCTTTAATGACACGGCGTGCCCTGCCTCTCGAGATGCGAACGGCTGTAAGATTGACCGCCGTTGGGCGGCATTTAAATCGGCGAAGAGCCGCACGTCTGTCCCGGATGGCTGAACGGCACTCTTCTGTCCACTATGGCACAAGGCGCCGCTTAAGAGGGCCAAAAGACCCCCTTTGGTATGGACATGTCAGCAGCATGATGGATCACAAGAGTGATGTGATCCACCCAATCCTGGACGCTGTTGTGGCGTTCAAAGACAGCCAACCGAGTGAACAGTTCCCACTTAGCCCTGCCAATTATCCACGATGGCAGCCTCTGCTCCAGCAATACACAATCCAGGATATGAATGCCTATGGGGAAGTGATCGCTGGAATGAAGGTCGTCAATGACCTCCCAGTGAACAGAGTCAGTGAGGGTTGGAGAGGAGAAAGATAGGTAAATGGCTCAGAATGACCCAGTAGCAGTAGAGAAATGAGTTGGAGTACCTGTGTTGAGGATGAACAACACTTAAGATGTTAGGAGGCTCTCCAAAATTCGACCTCGAGCGCAAAGAGAAGTGGAGCCCCACAGGACATGATGAGCATTGAAGTCTCTCAGGAGGAGAAATGGGCGGGGGAGTTGTTCGATAAGATCTGTGAGAGTGTCTAAGGTCACTGCATCCAGAGGGGGTATATAAAGGGAGCAAACGGTAAGCCTCCGACGTGAATGAATTTCAACTGCAACTGCTTGCAGGTCAGAATCCACGGGGAGAGCAGAGGAGTGGTGGTCATTACTGACAAACACGGCGACTCCGCCTTTGGCCCTTTCCCCAGTTAGGTCATCCTTGCGATATAACATATAGCCCCTTAGTACAAGAGCATCAGATGGTTTCAAATGCGTTTCCTGTAAACACAAGCACAGGGGGCGTTGCCTTGCTAGGAGGTGCAGTTCCTCCACATGTGACCGGAATCCATTCATGTTCCACTGTATAATGGGAGCCATCTATCAGGGTGGGAGTACCTTCATTCTCACTTTCTGTCGGGGAGGAGAGCACACAACAGGTGGAGGCTCAGTTTTGGGGCGAGATGATTGCTCCAGTCTGACATCAACCTCCATCGCCTCTGAAGAGGAATCGAGAGACACGTCAGAGAGAATGATATTAACATCAGCAGACTGTATAACTTCAGTCTCCTTCAGCGGGCGAGTCTTTGCCTTTGCCTTAGATTTTCTGGCCTGAGGTGGTATTGGAGCCAAAACCTCAGAAGCAGTAGGGGGGGTGTAGCAGTGCTGGGCAGTGCACAAGACTGGACCCGGGAAGGGGCAGGAAGTTTCATGGTTCCATGATGTCAGCTACCACGGCCTGGTTTGAAGGCCGTGGGGGGGGGGGGGGAAGAGCAGCAGGCTTCACAGGAACGGCAGCAGCACACTTACATTGACAAACGCAGGTGCTAGTGCTGACAGTAGCAACCTCCGTTTGTGTAGCGGCATCGGTTTTCAAGACTGGCTTTTTCAGAACGGAAGAAAAGGAAGCAGCGAACGTGAGCGGCTGCATGGACTTCTAGATTTTCTTTGGATCACCATATGGGATGCGTTTGGTGGTTTTAAGTTCCTGGATCTTCCGTTCCTCAAGGAAAACTCTGCATTCCCTACTCCACACACGGTGATCCCCAGAGCAGTTGACGCACTTGGGAGGAGAGGAGCAACCAAATCCCTCATGGGCGGCTTTACCATATTTGCCGCAAGTGGCTTCCCCTCTACAGCCGAGAGTAGTGTTTCCAAAGTGTTGGCATTTAAAACACCGCATGGGGTTGGGGTAATAAGGCCGTACACTGAGACGTAGGAAACCTGCCTTCACATGCTCTGGTAATTTGGTGCTGTTAAACGTAAGGATAAATGAGTCAGACTTCATGAGAGCACCATCCATCCCTTTCATAACGTGTTGCACGTCGACAATTCCTTCCCGGTACCATTCAGCCTTCAGTTCGTCTTGGGGGATGTCAACGAGATCTCTGCAAGACACAATACCCTTGGTGTAGTTCAAGGTATTGTGAAATTCAGTCCCTATCGCAAAGCCCCCAAGAAATTGTGCCTTCTGAAGGTTCTGGACTTTCTGGAAGCTAGATGTTTCAACCAGCAAGGTGCCATTTCGCAAGCGCTTTACAGATTTTAATGTGCCAGCAATACCTTCTAAGCCCTTCTGTGTATAAAATGGTGAAACTTTATCGAAACTCCCATCTTTTCTTTTAATTAGAAGAAACACATTCTGCGAAGCAGCTTGCGTTCTGTTACTACTAACTGAATCAGGAGGACTGGCAACACGAGCCCTCTTGTTAGATTGGGTGTTACAACCTACCAGCGTCCCACCTTTCCGCTGGGAGGGGAAGAAGAAAAGTTCAAGGATTCCATCTCGGTCCCACTAGCAGCTAGGGAACTAGGAGTCCACCTATACAGAGCCCTGCGTGCCTAGGTAAGCCTTATACAACTTAGGTGCGGCAGGTTCCCCAGAGGTTGCCTGCTAACGACTGTTCCACCTCAACAGCCAAGCATCTCATCAGCGCGCAGCACACCTTGAGATTGAGGGGTTGTTTATAGATGTTTATTCCATCCTCGCGATCCAGGCGGTCAAGCCAAGACCTCCATTCCGTGAGACACACAACATTCCACCGCCGCGCCGCACCGTGGTCGCTGAAGTATGCCCAGAGCTTACGGTGACAGGGGACTGGTGGCGCTTACCAGTCCCCAGCCCAGGAACCACGGGGTCGCCAAGCCCGTACCCAGCAAGTGAATGCTGAGCCCCTGGGGGCCGTTGTGTTATATTGTATGGTGCCATGTATACCGTTTGTGTATGTATACGTGCATGTCGTCGTTGTCGTCTCTTCTTTCCCTCGTCGTTATCAGAGCATGATAAATGTTTATGTTTATATTTACCTATTTGTTGTTGACAACATGCAACTACACGGCCACGGTAACACCTGATTCCAGAATAGCTAGCTTAATATAGTACAAAGATAGTGGGTTTCGATGCAGCGTTATTGAAGTGTGATTTTATTTTTCACTTAATCTTTGAAACTCTAAGAACCAGCTACTCGACTTGTAATGAGAGCACTTAAGACCAATCTGTCACAATATCAATAATACGTAAGGCCCTACACCACTATGAGAAAATATCACTGTTCATGAAATACAGAAATATACGAATAACTTCTTTATATCTTACCTTTTATTCAATAAAATGTTTTCAAATGTTTATTTCGCACCCACAAATCATTCACACCTCGATGTAGAGTGTAAATGTGTGCATGAAAAATAGTATACTGTTTCTGCTTTTGGATTGCTAGGCTACTTCTATCAACAGGATTTATATTGGATTTTGAAATTGATCTTTCTACCCAAACTTACGTCCTCCACAGTGACCCATCAACAGTGGGATAACTATCACATATTCTACCCTTTCGCGATAATTAATAATTTGCGTAAATTGTATTTTCGCGAGTTTAAAGCAAACCATCGGCGGCGCGAAAGTAGTCTTGATACCGCGACACACTAGCGACGCTTACTAGCCTGTCACGAAATTGACCTGCATACATCTACAATCAATTCCAAGGTCATAATTCGCCCTACACGATTGTGTGCAATTGAACTTCGTCAAAGCAATTATTTCTCGAATCGTAATCACTGAACCCGACACTGATCGTCCATAAACGCACAATTATCACTCTTTTTCTTCTAAGAGTAAAAGAATGACGTTTAGTCATCTACATAGTTATTAAAATATTATTCCAAATGAGCTCAAATATTTATCGTCATTATGTTTTAACGGTAATTAAGAAAAAATATGATTTACTATCGAAAAATAAAACATAACAGATCGCAAATCGTACGTAACTAAATGACAGCTTTGCATAGCGCCGGGACTTAATCACGCAAACCTATATATAAAGAAATGCCAGAAATATCAGTTTCTCTCCACCAACTGACAGATACAAATAAGGTATTCAAGACTTCATAGATCAATCCCGACCTGTAATGTTATAGTGCGGCGTGAAAAAGGACTCTCCTGCGAGTGTCTATAAAGGACACATTTCTCAGGGGGCGAGTTCACTGAGAAGAGCGTCAGTTAAGATTCTCACTGTCATAATTTGCAGGGTGTGGCTTTAACCACTGACAGTGAGTTAACTCGTTCTCTGTAAGCAGAGTGACGATTGTTTGCTTCTCTGTGGAGTCTGAGGCATATCAAAGTGTTCCTTTATGAACGAACAGCTGAGTTTCTGTCTCTGGGTTATGAGCAAACAGAAAACTTGGCTTGTGTTCTGTGTTGTACTTAAGTAGTATCACGTATAGGAATTTGCGGACGGTACATTACCTCCACTGTGCAGACAGAATTTATAGGTACACATCGTACAACTCTGTGTACCGAGCAACAGCACCGAGCAGATTGACGCTGCAATTCCACTTCTCTCAGCACTGTAATCAATGACATACGCATCACTGCTCAGCAGATAGGGAAACGATCACAGCTAATGTGTTGAGTTCCGTATGCGTGTTCTCAAAGCTCTTTAGTGTTAGTAACAGTGAAGGTGGAGGTCTTCTGTTTCTCGGGGCTAATCTATATCAGCCAACCTACTGTGTCCGTCTAACAAATGGGAGCGCGTTTTTGAGGAAAGTCACAGATGTTCTCCTAATCCCAAAGCTAGATTAACACTATAACATTATCTGCTGTTTGAAAATCAATATTTTTTATGGTGTTCTAACTGCATATCTATTCAGCATCAACAATCACCTCAGTAAGCTAGAGTAGAATATCATCACATCTAGATATCTCATCTAATATATTCGTCTAGGTGTAGACTGTCAAGGGCAGTGCTGTTTTTAATTCATTTATAGGCGTGATATACCCTTTGCAGACAAAACGTAGGCAACCACACATACACAAGGTGCATATACAACGTAACATCCAGAGGTTTACAATGTGTACACATGAAATCAAACTCATCTTCTAATAAGCACGATAAACATTTATCTTAGAAATCCTGCTGTGAATTCACCGTCATTTTATAATTTTAGATTATTAATGTTTCTGGAAAATTTTATCTTCAGCCAGCTGGTGATATTTTACCACGATCATGACCCACGGTATAATTCATTATTAGGTACATAACAAATTTTGCTACCAAGAAGCAAGTGGGATAAAGCAAGACATCTAACTTCTTTCGAAGCTCTGACAGAAGCCGCAGCTGTTCTGGGGGCTGGACTATTATTGAGAAAAGCAGAGAAATGTCTCGACGTTGCAAGAGACACTCTACAGATATTTTTAAAATCCAAATTATGCTTCATGCAGCAATTGTGCAGTTTGTTGGGCCTCTAGTGATGAGCTGCCTCTAATTGAGTGAAGGAAGGTGGAGCTTCACTTTGATACATTGCAGAATAGAAGCATGCCTCCGCCTTGGGAAGAAAACGGAAAAAACTGGTAAACAAAGGTACATCTAGAATGAGATTTTCACTCTGCAGTGGAGTGTGCGCTGATATGAAACTTCCTGGCAGATTAAAACTGTATGCCCGACCAAGACTCGAACTCGGGACCTTTGCCTTTCGCGGACAAGTCTCGGTCGGGCACACAGTTTTAATCTGTCAGGAAGTTTCAAAGGTACATCTGTTTCAAGAAATACCACGGACGACTAAACTTAAGAAAGCCTCAAGCAGCAAGCTATATCTTATTTAACAACTTTTAATAGGCACAATGTTGCAATGTGCCTCATCATCTTAAATTAAAGACGGAAAGGTTGAATACTAAGAAGAAAATTATAGATGACTCAGCCTCTGGCAGTGACTCCAGCCCAGTCGACTTGTGTGAAGATAGTGATGCAATGGCTCCCTACTGCAAAGCCAGACAGAAGAAAATAAAGCAGATGATAAATCATTACTTGAGGCACAATGTCACGGGTAGGACTACAGCAGTCCGGCGAATGCGTTTCGATGAAATTTGAAAAAAAAAAAACAAAACAACTGCAAACCGCTGCATTAAGGATACATAGGGTGTATCCACAGGAAATGTGGCCTGTAACTGAAAAAGCGTCTTGATCTCTACATTGAAAAGATTCCGGAACAGTCCCCCATTCGCAAAGTACACTCCTGGAAATGGAAAAAAGAACACATTGACACCGGTGTGTCAGACCCACCATACTAGCTCCGGACACTGCGAGAGGGCTGTACAAGCAATGATCACACGCACGGCACAGCGGACACACCAGGAACCGCGGTGTTGGCCGTCGAATGGCGCTAGCTGCGCAGCATTTGTGCACCGCCGCCGTCAGTGTCAGCCAGTTTGCCTTGGCATACGGAGCTCCATCGCAGTCTTTAACACTGGTAGCATGCCGCGACAGCGTGGACGTGAACCGTATGTGCAGTTGACGGACTTTGAGCGAGGGCGTATAGTGGGCATGCGGGAGGCCGGGTGGACGTACCGCCGAATTGCTCAACACGTGAGGCGTGAGGTCTCCACAGTACATCGATGTTGTCGCCAGTGGTCGGCGGAAGGTGCACGTGCCCGTCGACCTGGGACCGGACCGCAGCGACGCACGGATGCACGCCAAGACCGTAGGATCCTACGCAGTGCCGTAGGGGACCGCACCGCCACTTCCCAGCAAATTAGGGACACTGTTGCTCCTGGGGTATCGGCGACGACCATTCGCAACCGTCTCCATGAAGCTGGGCTACGGTCCCGCACACCGTTAGGCCGTCTTCCGCTCACGCCCCAACATCGTGCAGCCCGCCTCCAGTGGTGTCGCGACAGGCGTGAATGGAGGGACGAATGGAGACGTGTCGTCTTCAGCGATGAGAATCGCTTCTGCCTTGGTGCCAATGATGGTCGTATGCGTGTTTGGCGCCGTGCAGGTGAGCGCCACAATCAGGACTGCATACGACCGAGGCACACAGGGCCAACACCCGGCATCATGGTGTGGGGAGCGATCTCCTACACTGGCCGTACACCACCGGTGATCGTCGAGGGGACACTGAATAGTGCACGGTACATCCAAACCGTCATCGAACCCATCGTTCTACCATTCCTAGACCGGCAAGGGAACTTGCTGTTCCAACAGGACAATGCACGTCCGCATGTATCCCGTGCCACCCAACGTGCTCTAGAACGTGTAAGTCAACTACCCTGGCCAGCAAGATCTCCGGATCTGTCCCCCATTGAGCATGTTTGGGACTGGATGAAGCGTCGTCTCACGCGGTCTGCACGTCCAGCACGACCGCTGGTCCAACTGAGGCGCCAGGTGGAAATGGCATGGCAAGCCGTTCCACAGGACTACATCCAGCATCTCTACGATCGTCTCCATGGGAGAATAGCAGCCTGCATTGCTGCGAAAGGTGGATATACACTGTACTAGTGCCGACATTGTGCATGCTCTGTTGCCTGTGTCTATGTGCCTGTGGTTCTGTCAGTGTGATCATGTGATGTATCTGACCCCAGGAATGTGTCAATAAAGTTTCCCCTTCCTGGGACAATGAATTCACGGTGTTCTTATTTCAATTTCCAGGAGTGTATATCAGGATATCGAAAGGGTAATTCATTGCGTAAAGGGAGATGAAAATATAGTAGACATGGGGAACTGAATGCGGTTGTAGAAAAGTGAGTAGAAGGAAGTGTTAAGGGAGAAAATGGGCTTGGTAGTAGGAATGAGAGAGGAGACAATTTATATAGTTCTCCTTTAAATTTCAAACGGTAACAGCGAATACTCTGTTAAAGAATCGGAGGAGGAGGAGGAGGAATTTTACTCAGAAAATTCCAGGATATATAGGAAGATTTTCGTTTGATTACACCATGGTCAAGCAGAGATACTGGATTGTAAGGCGTACCCACAGTAGATATAGACTCAGATCACAATTTAGTGATTATGAAGAGTACACCGAAGTTTATGAGACTAGTCCGGAACAGTCATTGCACCAAAAAAGGGATACGGAAGCACTAAGGAATGAAGAGATAAGTTTATAGTTTTCCGAGGCTGTAAATGATCTACTGTGATAAGGAACAGCTCAGTAGGCAGTTCAGTTGAAAAGGAATGGATATATCTAAAATGGACAATCACAGATGCTCGAGCAGAAAACGTAGCTACATCGAAGGTAACTGCGAAGAAATCTTGGGTAACAGAAGAAATCTATGATCTGGTCGACGAAACAAGGAATTATGAAAATATTCAGCGAAATTAAAGAATAGAGAGATACAAGTCACTTAGAAATTAAATAGCAATTGCTGGGAAACTAACGCGAAATGGCTGCACGAAAAATGTGAAGAAATCGACAAAGTAGTCATGGACGGAGGGACTGACTCAGCATACAGGAACGTGAAAACAACTTTCGGTGAAATTAAGGGCGAGATTGGTAACAATAAGAGTGTAATGCGAATTCCACTGTTGGATGCGGAGGAGAGAGCGATTAGGAGAGCGATACTAAAATTCAAGGTGCAATGCTATCCATGATAAGATTTTCTGATGACATTGCTATTCACAGTACAAGTGAAGAAGAATTACAGGATTTTTATGGAATGAACAGTCTAATGAGTACAGAATATGGACTAAGAGTAAATCGATGGAAGACTAAAGTAATGAAAAGCAGCAGAAACGAGAACAGCGAGAAAGTAGGACATAAAAAGCAGATTAGTGCTGGCAAAATGGGCATTACTGATCAAGATAAGTTGGCGGTGTGTGAAATCTTATTGGACTTAACTACTAAGGTCATTAGTCCCTAAGATTACACACTACTTAACCTAAATTATCCTAGGGACAAACACATACACCCATGTCTGAGGGAGGACTCGAACCTCCGCCGGGACGAGCCGCAGAGTCCATGACTGCATAGCCTTAGACCACTCGGCTAATCCCGCCCGGCCAAGATAAGTTTACTAGTATCTAACATAGGCCTTAAGTTGAGGAAGAAATTTCTGAGAATGTACGTTTGAAACACAGCATTGTATAGTAGTGAGACATGGACTATGGGAAAACCGGAATGGAAGATAACTGAAGCATTCGAGATGCGGTGCTACAGAAGAATGCTGAAAGTTAGGTGGACTGATAAAGTAAGGAATGAGGAGATTATCCGCAGAATCGGTGAGGATAGGTACGAACGAAGCGTAACGAGTAAGTTCATTCGCTACTATAATTGGGGAGGACATAAAATTATAAAATGCAATGGATCCAAGCAGAATTAAAAAACATGATTTATAAAGACAGGCACAAATTTTTCACCAAAGAACTATGATAACTGACTGAGGAATGTCTCAGTGTAGACACCGGGCTTTTGCTCACTCATTTCAGCCGGAATTGTGCGAGAAGACGTGTAGATGGGCCAGGAGGAACGGCTTCGCCGTGTCCGCGTGCCCGCCGACTGTAGCGGTCAGTGGTGGCTGCCACCCCGCTCTTGAGGAGCGTACGAAGCGCATCATTAATAACCTTTTTTTAAAAGAAGGGCTGCATTAGACGAAGCTGTGAACACGCCGATCGGACCATCAATAACGAATTGCTTAGCTATGATGCGTGGTAAAAATGCTATAATCGCATAATAGTTTTGTCATATTGCGCTATTCGTTCTAGTGGTTGGAATGTACGTGTATGATCTGGTGTTTGCTAACACTGATTCACACGAACGCAAATATATTAATATATTTCAAGAACATTACATCATGGACCAAATAAAACTCCTCCCTTAACAATTTTGGACATGAACCATTTCCACGTCATGAACAAAACTGGCTATGAATTACATCCTTGGCGTGAACCACTGGCACATGTTCTGTTTCGTTAACAAAACTGGACATCAACCATTTCCACGGCGTGAACAAGTGACAAGTGTTGTATGTACTTTTCAAGAGAATACAATAAAAATACAAAAAATCGAGAGAGGGCGAGAGAGAGAGAAAACAAAATACGCAGTAACCAATGACGCGTAAACGACATCGTTGCTTGCAGAACAACGCGGAAGCTCTTGATGGCACCTATGCATTGTTGCGCAGCTGGGAAAGTTGAAAAATAACGCGCCATGAGACTGGCACGCCTCAAAAGAACTAATTACAATTTCTACGAGCGCTCGCCCTGCAGATTTCGGGAGAAAATGAAAGATGAGTAAAATAAATTACAAGAACGAACGGTGAGACGTGGGCTGCCACAAGTCAATGGCAGGTCATATGCGGCTCGAGGACCTCGATCTGTGCATTCCTGAATTAAATGACACAACGGTCACTTACAATCTTTCAACGGCTGAAAAATCAGGTATTGTTCGGAAACTGGTAGCATTGATAAATATAGCACTATAAATAAAAAGAGCCTATAACATCCACAAGTTAACGAGTAACAAAGAAAGCAGACAGAAATATGTGACCACCTGCTTTGTGAATTAAACACGTGAGGAGATAAAAAAAGTTTTAAAAATAAATTGTGCTCGTTTCTACTTCTTTCAATCTATTTCACAAAAAAAATGATTCAAATGGCTCTGAGCACTATGGGACTTCACTTCTGAGGTCATCAGTCCCCTAGAACTTGTTCTGAGAATGTACGTTTGAAACACAGCATTGTATAGTAGTGAGACATGGACTATGGGAAAACCGGAATGGAAGATAACTGAAGCATTCGAGATGCGGTGCTACAGAAGAATGCTGAAAGTTAGGTGGACTGATAAAGTAAGGAATGAGGAGATTATCCGCAGAATCGGTGAGGATAGGTACGAACGAAGCGTAACGAGTAAGTTCATTCGCTACTATAATTGGGGAGGACATAAAATTATAAAATGCAATGGATCCAAGCAGAATTAAAAAACATGATTTATAAAGACAGGCACAAATTTTTCACCAAAGAACTATGATAACTGACTGAGGAACTTAAACCTAACTAACCTAAGGACATCACACACACCCATGCCCGAGGCAGAATTCGAATCTGCGAGTGTAGCGGTCGCGCGGTTCCAGACTGTAGCGCCTAGAAGCGCTCGGCCACCCCGGCCGGCATTCTATTTCACAGATTATGAAACGTCATCTTTGAAAAATTTATGAATTACTGTGCTGATAAACCTGCTTTTCAAACAGCTGAGCAAAACTGAACGTACTCAGACATTACTCTCTTTACTTATTCTGATCAACACTAAACTGACACACAATACTTTTAGCGCAACGCAGTCTGACTTTTAATAATACCTACAAAAGAATGGTCCTGACTAACAATAACCTATACCTTTCATGAATCACTTACCTCACAAAAATCTTCGTTAGTCAAACTACTGCAATACAGCGAGCGCCAATACTGCCAGCTAAATAAAAGATTCTAACAAGTGAAGTCACTAGCTACTGATAGGCATAGTTAGCAAATGAAAGATTTTGATAAAAAACAAACAATGTATTTACCTTAATAGTGTTCAAAAGTCATAATGTATATATCAGTTCATGACATCCAGTCTCACAAATTTACTGTCTCTGATGGACACACGTCCAGATCATCCGCTCTCAAAACTCCGCCATCTCTCTCCCCACATCCACCACTGCTGGCGGCTCACCTCCAATTGCGCAACGCTATGCGCTGTTAACAGCCAAATGCCGAAAACTACAATAGCGACTATTTCAACAATGCCCACTAGCCACAGACTGCCCACAGCACATCCAGTGATTTTCATACAGAGCGCTAGGTGACCTAAACAGCCTACTTACAAGATGAATTTCTAAAAAGACAGGATGTATGTGGTTAGGATACATGTATTGAATTTTATTACAGATTAATATTAAAACCAAGTATCTAATTATGTAAATGAGTATTAAGCCTCCTTGTTTTTAGAGAAAATTTTTCTGATTAGCAAACCTACTGTCAAGTTCCACTTCATAGAGAGTTATCGCAAATATGACCCATAAAATATGACAAATAAACCTTTTGGCAATCGGTATTTGTGTTGTTCAAAGCCGGCTTAAGTCACTGTAACACGGTAAGCCCTTAGTATCGACAGAGATACAAAATTTGCGAATGGAAGAGGTCGACAGATGACACTAATTTACCACAGATTGCTTAAGCAGAGAAGAATTCCACATGGTTGGAAAGAATGGTCACATAAAAATGATCACCCAAAAAGGAAACTGAAATGATCCACACAACTACCGTTCTGTATTGTTGACACAGAAATGTAGCAGTCTAATGTTTTTGATCCACTTTGAAGAAACTAATTTTTTGCGTGGGAACCTACGAGGGTGAAATTCAATTGACGCTCTTCACAAGCCCCATCCTAAGTGCCATGTACAGACGATACCAGGTTGATCTAGTACTTTCAGATTTTCGGAAAGATATTTTTCTTCAAAATCACGTTGATGTCCACAAACGAAAATATGATCCTACAGAATACCCAACATGTTGTGCGACTCTAACATTAATTTTCCAAAGCCAGGGCTTAACTCGACACAGTAATTCCTGTCATCCTTAGGAATATGTAATAGGAACCACTACGATTTACGTTAAACACAATAACACAGTGGCTAATATGTCACAACTTGGAGAGGCAATTATGTATGAGGAAATTCTCTCCATTAAAAGCTGCAAGAATAAGCCGTTAGATCACGACTCAACTTGGTGCATGAAATCGTAAGCTGTTCTTAATGTAGAGAAATATGAAACTGTGTACCAATGCTGTATCAATTACACTGAATAAAATGACTTCAGAAATCAGAGAATATATTTCTCCAACAGCTTCAATCATTTTTTAATAATATGTAGCAATGTAGGTGAGAACGTATTTCAAACACATTTTAACAATAAGAGTAGCAAATAGTTTACTGTCTAAGCCAATAAATATCATTTAACTTAAAATAGGCGTCTTATTATTTATTAAAACACATTTTTTACCCTGAACTCCAAAACAATTACCAAAAACAACTTAAAGCAACACAAAATTTTACCAGTTTGTCGGTAGAGGACCACAACTCTCCTTTTGTTAAGCGATATTCGATTCCCCCAAACACCCTCCACCTCCCCCACCCCCCCCCCCCATTAGCACCCCCTTGACCGACTTGAAGAGTCGCCCCTGCTGTGTACTCCACGAAACGTAAAGCCGTGGTATTCCTTGACTACGGTACTGCTGAGACACAAATGGAGTTACTCATGCCATACACATATTCTGGATATGAACTGCAACTATCATATTAGCTCCTAGTCGTAGTTAAGGCAAATGGCATTAGACGACTCATTGCTAGATACTAGGAAAAAGGACTATGCCCAAAAAAGAGATTACATACAATACACGTGCACGACCTTTATTTTAATACCGCTCTACTGTACGGCAACGCATTTAGAGTGGATTAACAAAGGACATTGAACTTATACAAAGACGGGCGTTCCGAATGATAACAGGCTTGTTTGACTGGCTGTAGACTATAACAGAAATGTTGAAATACACTCCTGGAAATGGAAAAAAGAACACATTGACACCGGTGTGTCAGACCCACCATACTTGCTCCGGTCAATGCGAGAGGGCTGTACAAGCAATGATCACACGCACGGCACAGCGGACACACCAGGAACCGCGGTGTTGGCCGTCGAATGGCGCTAGCTGCGCAGCATTTGTGCACCGCCGCCGTCAGTGTCAGCCAGTTTGCCGTGGCATACGGAGCTCCCTCGCAGTCTTTAACACTGGTAGCATGCCGCGACAGCGTGGACGTGAACCGTATGTGCAGCTGACGGACTTTGAGCGAGGGCGTATAGTGGGCATGCGGGAGGCCGGGTGGACGTACCGCCGAATTGCTCAACACGTGAGGCGTGAGGTCTCCACAATACATCGATGTTGTCGCCAGTGGTCGGCGGAAGGTGCACGTGCCCGTCGACCTGGGACCGGACCGCAGCGACGCACGGATGCACGCCAAGACCGTAGGATCCTACGCAGTGCCGTAGGGGACCGCACCGCCACTTCCCAGCAAATTAGGGACACTGTTGCTCCTGGGGTATCGGCGACGACCATTCGCAACCGTCTCCATGAAGCTGGGCTACGGTCCCGCACACCGTTAGGCCGTCTTCCGCTCACGCCCCAACATCGTGCAGCCCGCCTCCAGTGGTGTCGCGACAGGCGTGAATGGAGGGACGAATGGAGACGTGTCGTCTTCAGCGATGAGAATCGCTTCTGCCTTGGTGCCAATGATGGTCGTATGCGTGTTTGGCGCCGTGCAGGTGAGCGCCACAATCAGGACTGCATACGACCGAGGCACACAGGGCCAACACCCGGCATCATGGTGTGGGGAGCGATCTCCTACACTGGCCGTACACCACTGGTGATCGTCGAGGGGACACTGAATAGTGCACGGTACATCCAAACCGTCATCGAACCCATCGTTCTACCATTCCTAGACCGGCAAGGGAACTTGCTGTTCCAACAGGACAATGCACGTCCGCATGTATCCCGTGCCACCCAACGTGCTCTAGAACGTGTAAGTCAACTACCCTGGCCCGCAAGATCTCCGGATCTGTCCCTCATTGAGCATGTTTGGGACTGGATGAAGCGTCGTCTCACGCGGTCTGCACGTCCAGCACGAACGCTGGTCCAACTGAGGCGCCAGGTGGAAATGGCATGGCAAGCCGTTCCACAGGACTACATCCAGCATCTCTACGATCGTCTCCATGGGAGAATAGCAGCCTGCATTGCTGCGAAAGGTGGATGTACACTGTACTAGTGCCGACATTGTGCATGCTCTGTTGCCTGTGTCTATGTGCCTGTGGTTCTGTCAGTGTGATCATGTGATGTATCTGACCCCAGGAATGTGTCAATAAAGTTTCCCCTTCCTGGGACAATGAATTCACGGTGTTCTTATTTCAATTTCCAGGAGTGTATATTAGATGGTAGACATTCGGAGAATCAGAGAATGACACCTTACATCTCGGGAGAACTTGCCTAGAAAACTTCGAGGGGAACCCTTCAGAAGCAACAGACACCTTCAGGAACCCCGTGGAGACTGTCCATACAAAATTAGGTAAATAAGAGCTCATCAGAGGTGCAGAAGACTCTCTCTCTCCATGTTCCACAGATGAATGCGACGTAAAGAAAGTTCCATTAATCATACAAACAGCCCAAGAACTTTATGGTCATTAACCGAATAGGTGATGGGTACTCTCGTTTTCAGAATGAACCTTTCACACTCAAAGAACTGAACCTAGGACAGCTACAGGATAAAGAGACGTTACAAATGTATCCAACAACAGGTCTGTCCACGCAAGGACTGGCGCCATTCTGCAATTTATTCAAATATTTTGGGTCCCAGAATAGTATTTCTGAACTGGAAATTGAAACGTCCAGTCGTTGTTAAACGCGGGTAACGTGATAAAGCCTTCCGCTGAAGTCAAATCTTAAGAATTATAGATTAATAAGTGATAGATTCAGTACTCTGCAGTTTAGACGGGCTGCTTGTAAATGGACGCAATGGTGAGTCCACACATAGTCAGAGAAATACCAGGTGATATTATAGATCCCAACTGTTATTTGGTTAAGTGGTATTTGTTCTCGGAAACCTAAATAAGAAATGGCGGATTCGTAGCTTACTTAAATTTACACTGACAGAAAAACAATCGCAACATCAAGAAGTAATTAATGGAGAGCAATGAAATTTGGGAAATACATTTGTCTAAGTAACGTATTTAAATGAATTACATTGCAAAATCACAGGTTAATGTAAGGGGAAATGTGGAATGCTGGAAATTAACATCCAGTGTCTATCCGCCAGAATGTTGAACGCAAGCATGCAAACATGCATTCATTGTGTTGTACAGATACCGGATATCAGCATGAGGGACGTAGTTCCGTGTTTGTTGTCAGTAAGGGACTGCTAATGCTGTTTGTGGATGACGCTGCAGTTGTCCGATGATGTCCCGTATGTGCACGATTAGACACAGATTTGGTGATTGAGCGGGCCAAAACAACATGTCGACACTCTGTAGGGCCTGTATGTGAGCATATATGTGTAGAGTGGTATGTGCGAGAGCGTTATCCTATTGGAAAACACCCCCTGGAAAGCTGTTCACGAATAGTAGCACAACGGGTCAAATCCTCCGACTGACGTACAAATTTGCAGCCAGTGTGAATGCGATAGCCACCAGAGTGCTCCTGCTGTCATAAGAAATCGCACCACAGTATATAACTCCAGATACTGGTCCAGGCAGACTAGTAGGCATACAGGCTGTTGGCAGGCCCGCCTGCTAATCAACACAAGGCCATCACTGGCGCCGAGGCAGAACCAGCTGTCATCGCGAAACACAACAGACCTCCATCCTTTCTCCCAGTGACCTCTCGCTTGACACTACTGAAATCGGTCGGCGGAATGGCCGTGCGGCTCTAGGCGCTGCAGTCTGGAACCGAGCGACCGCTACGGTCGCAGGTTCGAATCCTGCCTCGGGCACGGATGTGTGTGATTTTCATGGGTTAGTTAGGTTTAAGTAGGTCTAAGTTCTAGGCGACTGATGACCTCAGAAGTTAAGTCGCATAGTGCTCAGAGCCATTTGAACCATTTTTGAACTACTGAAGTTGCAAATGGTGGTGGGGCGGGGTCAGTAGAATGTGCGCTACAGGGCGACTAGCTAGGAGCTGACCTTGAAGTAACTTTGTAACAGTTCGTTTCGTCACTGTGGTGCCCACAGCTGCTCAGAGTGCTGATTCAGATTGAGTACAATGCGGCTGGGCCATACGCCGTACACGATGGTCTTCCGTCTCGGTAGTGACACGTGGCGACCGTACATTCCCTTGTCCACCACTGCCCGTAATCGTATCCGGCGGGTACATTCCTACCAAGTCTTCCTGCAGTGTCGCAGAAGAAACATTCAGCTTCTCGTAGCCCTATTTCCCGACCTTGTCCAAACTGAGTAAAGTGATGGACATTTTGCCGCCTTAACGGCATTCTTGACTAAAATCAACTCACCGCCTCCAGTCTCAGAGGTAACTAATACTCACGACCGTTACAGCGTGTAATTAATGCAAACCTGATTTGCATACCTATAGCGGCATTACTAACGCCATTCTCATGCGACTGGCGCCAAATCTGAATAGACATCAACTTTCAGATGTTGAAACAGGCCCATCAAGTACTGTTTACGGCGCGCAACTCATCTTTGATGTTACGACTTTTTTTCCGTCAGTGTATTTCTTGGACAACGCATGCTCTTCCCGCTAGACTGTCTTCTGTAGGTCTAAGTCTCTGTATAACTACTGTAGTTTATATCGATTTGTACCCGCTTACTGTTGTGAAGCCTTGCCTCCCTCCCTATGGCTCCGAGCACTATAGGACTTAACTTCTGAGGTCATCAGTCCCCTAGAACTTAGAACTACTTAAACCTAACTAACCTAAGGACACCACACACATCCATGCCCGAGGCAGGATTCGAACCTGCGACCGTAGCAGTCGCACGGTTCCAGACTGTAGCGCCTAGAACCGCTCGGCCACTCCGGCCGGTTGTCTCCCTCTCTACATTTTATATATCACAACACTTTGCTCAATTACGAAATTAACTATTTCTTGGCCCAACCTATAAATCTATCCCATCTTTTAATCTAATTTTGCCGTAATTATATTCTCGACCAACAATCTAGCATCGATTGATTGAATATATGGACGACCCATCTCATCATCAGCGGTGCTCTGTAACATCGTATTTGAAAAATTTCCAATACCTCCTTGTCATAAATGTCTACATTTCCCTCCCGTCCAAGGCTATAATTGAGTAAAATGCCTCCAGAAATGGCTAGCTAACAAACTGACGATTACGGCAATTTATGAGTATAAAGTTAAATTTCACCATGGACCTCCAGAGAACAGGGTTCCTGCAAGTAGTAGGCATTTCACAACACTGTAGTTTTTTTTTACTAGTGCTTATGCGTTTTCCGTTGATAGCTGTGTAAAAATATTAGCACCCTAAAGTGCCGTTGTTTCACCGGCTCATGACGATAGACTCAAGCGAGTCTTGGAATCGCTATTGATGGAACTTTCTCCCCGAAATATGCATCGGAATTTTAAAAAATTAGATGCAGACAGTTAATTCACTATTATTTATAACGTATACACTGATGGAAATGGATAGCACTGCACCACGAAGACGTTGATAGAACGCTGCGGAACGAATATTTCAGTATTTCCAAATCTGTGGGATAAGTTGGCTACGATTTTGGCTTTATGCAAGGTTACCGTCTTCTCCAAAATAAACCTACAATGTTAAATAATTTTCCCCTCTCCCTCTGGCTGGGAGTGAGGAGATGGCTGCCTGCCGTAATGTAATCTGCTGTGGAAACGACGATCTGTGCTACACCATGCAGCAACACGACACATCACTGATAGCAGAACATAGCGTTACTGGTTTTCTGGAAGCCTGACGACTGATTCGTCTAGAGTCATTACAGTTGGCAGCTGTAGAATTACTGATCTGCTTATACCTTGCCTGATTGTGAAGGATCACTTTCAGCTTGGACTAAAGACTACGGACTATGAATGGTGTGCATACATGGAGTGTGCCTAATATTACTGCAATTTGACAGGTGGAGATCGCAACACAGCACGCTCACAGGACGTGCACGTGAAGCTACTGACATCTCTCGGACTTTGAAAACAGTCGAATCAGTGGTGTGCACGACCTGAGAGCTTCATACCGACAAGTCACAGAGACAGCTGCAATTGCTGTGTCAACAGCGTCTTCGTTGAACACAACCCGCACGCCCTGCGCATCTAAGCGGGAGTCGTTACTTTGAAACCTCCCATGAGCGAGCCACCGGCGAGCTCGCTCTTTCATCGCTGCTGTCTCCCACGGGTCACGCTACTCATAAGCGCAACTACAGGAGGCTGAATTCACATGACCTCAGTGCCTGCTACTCTGATCGGCCTGCCCATCATTTTAAGCAGCTGCACTTAGAGCTTTGCTCCCATACTCAGTGATTTTCAGACTCGTTCAACCTTAGTATGAAAGGTGTCAGTGAGGAAATTCATAGACATAGCAAGATGCTGCTCAGCATTACTATGAAAGTGTACTCAAAAGTAATTTATCCAAATCTTTTATGATACACAGCTTCCAGCTTTTTAAGTAAAGAAAACGTTATTAATATTCTGCGATTGTAGAGGAAGGATTACTAAAAAGAGTTACGGGAGAATATGGGCTTGAGATAAGGAGTGAGAGAGGGGAAAGACTAATTGAGTTCTCCAATACACTTCAGCTAATAGTAGAGAATAATCTCTTCAAGACTCACAAGAGGTGGAGGTATACATGTAAGAGGCCGGGACATACGGGAACATTTTAGTCACATTAATTACATCATAGTAAGGCAGAGATTCAGAAATCCGACGTAGGATTTTAAGGCGTAGCCAGGAGCTACAAACTTACATCACAATTTCGTAATAATGAATCTTAAGAGTCTAGCCAGGAAGAAAGAATGCGCAAAGAAGTGTGTAACACGCCCGGTGGTACAATTGGGTGTGGTGGTACCTTATACTGGTTGTCGTTTCGACCGTGCGCCTGTCCTCACCACGTACCTGATAATCCCGCGGCGGTCGTACTTTTCTGCTCCACACTGCTGCTGGCTTGCCCGAACTTATCTATCGAAATTTACAGGCCGGTTTAGGTGAGCCACTCAACGTTAAAACACAACACTGTTCTACGTCTGGTATGAACAACTATATTGTGAGACGATAAAAGAAAATCGAAGGCTGTACTGTCTACATTCTAATTCATAAGTGTTTATCCCTATTACTGGATGATTATCTGTCCACAAAAATCACTAGGACGAGCGTACGCGTAACCGAACACGGCGGGAAGTATTGTTGATAATGCGAAAGCCGAATGAGCGCACGAAAGTTCTTACGCTCGTCATGCATACACAGTTACTTGGTACCAGTCCTCCTTGACACTAGTAATGATATAGCACTGTTCGTAAAGTTAATTTTTCAGTTCTCAACTCTCAGTTGTACGAGCGTGCGCGCAACCGTCGCGGCGCTGCTGATTGTTGATGATGCGAAACGCGATGACCGAACGTACGTTCTCACGCTCGCTACAAGACACTGGCACTTGATTGCACTCTTTTATGGTAACTAATTTCTACTGATTCACATCAGTCCATTCTGGGAGACCGAACACGGCATGGATGATTAAAACAGTACGGTACGACACGCAACGAGAGGATGCACAAACACGTTATCGGCGGCATTACTCATTTTTAATTACATCTTGACGCACCTTCCTCTGAATCACTTCCATATTTCATCATTTTACTGTAATAGCACTTGTAGCAACACTTCAACCTGAATACTGACAATGCTTCTTACATGCAGAGCTACCCACAACATATCAGTTCCGTGACCCGCCCTCGACTCTACAGATGCGGCCGCCCGCAAAGATACTCCACAACTAAGCCAGCGATATGACAATACGCTTACAAGTGGGATACGGAAGTCCTAAGGAACGAATAGATTCGCTTGAAGTTTTCTGAGGCTTTAAACACGGCAACAAGGGGCATCTCAATAGGCAGTTCCGTTCAAGATGAATGGGCTTCTCTAAAAAGGGCAATCAAGTAAGCTAGAGAGATAAACGTAGGTACAAGGAATGCAACTGCGAAGAAATCATGGGTAACAGAAGAAATACATGAGCTAATCGACGAAAGAAGGAACTGGAAAAATATTCAGCGAAATTCAAGAATACAGACATACAAGTTACTTAGAAATATAATAAACGGGAACAGCATGGAAGTTAAGGCGAAACGGCTGCGTGAAAAATGTGAATAATCAACAAAGTAGTGATTGTCGGAAAGACTGACTCAGCATATAGGAAATGCAAAACAAACTTCGGTGGAAGTAAAAGTGAGGGTGGTAACAATAAGAGTGAAAAGGTAATTCCATTGTTAAATACTGAAGAGAGAGCAGATACGTGTAAAGTGTACACTGAACACATCTACGAGTGGGAGGACTTGCCTGACAAAGTTATAGAAGAAGAAACAGAAATTGATAGGAAAGAGAGAGCGGATCTAGTATTCGAGTCAGAATTGAAAAGATTTTTTGACGACATATATAAGGCAGAAGGGATAATAACATTCCATCGTAATTTCTAAAATCATTGGGGGAAGTAGCAAAAAAACGACTGTTCACGTTGGTGTGTAGAATGCATGAAACTAGTGATATACCATCAAACTTTCGGAAAAATCTCATTCATGTAATTCCGAAGATAGCAAGAGCAGACAGGTGTGAGAATCAATGCACAATCTTTTTAACGGACTATTTATCTAAGATACTAACAAGAATAATATACAGAAGAATGGGAAAGAAAAGTGTGAGACTCTTAGACGACGGTCACTTTGGCATTAGGAAAGGTAAAGGCACAAAGAGGCAGTCTCGACGTTTCGGTTGATAACGGAAGAAAGACTGAATAAAAATAAAGGTACATTCATAGTATTTGTCCACCTGGAAAAAGTATTCGACAATTTCAAATGGAGTAAGATTTTCTAAATACTGTAAAAATAGAGGTAAGTTATAGGGAAAGATGGATAACACAAAATATATACAAGAACCATCGGGACAACAAGAGCGGAAGACCAAAAACGAAGTGCCATGACTAAAAATGTTGTAAGACATGAATGTATTCTTTCGCCTCTACTGTTCAACCTGTAATCGAAGAAGAAAAGACCGAAATAAAAGAAAGGCTTAAGAGTGGTATTAAAATTCAAGGTGAAAGATATCAGCGTGAAGATTCGCTGATGACATTGCTGTTCTCACGAAAAGTGAAGAAGAATTACACAGTCTGTTGAATGGGAAAGGCAGAATACAGATTGAAAGTAAATCGAAGAAAGACGAAACTAATAAGGTCTTAATTTGAGGAAGAAGCGCATGAGGATTTACTTTTGGAGTACAGCATTGTACAGCAGTGAGACATGGGCTATGGAAAACCAGAGCAGAAGAGAAGAGAAGCACTTTAGATGTGCTGCTACAGAAGGATGTTGAAAATTATGTGGACTAATAACGTAAGGGATGGATTGGCGAGGGAAGGAAAATATGGAAAACACTGACACGAAGAAGGGACAGGATGGTAAGGCATCTGTTAAGACATCAGGGAACAACTTCCGTGGTACTTGTAAAGGATAAAAACTGTAGAGGAAGACAGAGATTGGGTCACATCCAGAAAATACATGAGGACACACATTGCAACTGCTACTCGGAAATGAAAAGGTTGTCACAGGAGAGGAATTCGTGATGGTCTGCCATCACGACAGATGACTGAAATAAATAACATTCTACAACTTTATTTTACATGTCTACTCATTTACTTGTCAACATAGCCACCCTGGCTACGAAGACGTTTCTCCCAACGAGAGACTAGCGTGTTGGTAGAAACATTCTATAATGTTTGACTTCGTTTACGGAACCACTTCCTCACCTCTGCTTGGACCGCTTCATCACTGTCAAAGTTAAGTCCTTGAGGGTGTACGCTAAGTTTGGGAACCAGATGTAAGTCAATGAATGCAAAAGGTCGAATAGATCCAGATGTCGCAGCGCTTGTGGCTCAAATGGCTCTGAGCACTATGGGACTTAACATCTATGGTCTTCAGCCCCTAGAACTTAGAACGACTTAAACCTAGCTAACCTAAGGACATCACACAACACCCAGTCATCACGAGGCAGAGAAAATCCCTGACCCCACCGGGAATCGAACCCGGGAACCCGGGTGCGGGAAGCGAGAACGGTACCGCACGACGACGAGCTGCGGACGCAGCGCTTATGTGTGGTATGCGATCAACATGTTGAAGAACAGGACGCTCCACGTGAGGACGAATACCTCGAATTGTAAACTCGATTACAGCACGCTGTTTGTCACGCAGCGACCTAGTTACGTTACACACCGCCGTGTTACACTTCACAATTATGTGCCATCTAGCTGCAGAGAGCTGCATATATGAGGGTAGCAACTATTTCTTCACAAGCGATACAAAACAGTTACATGTTTGCACCTGTTACAGTCCTTCAAAATAGTCACCAGCGTTATGTAGAACCCGTTGCCAGCGATGTGGAAGGCATAGCATCCCTTTAGCAGAGCCCGTTTTGTTGATGGTGCGAATGGAGCGGTCTACTGCCTGTCGAATCTCTGGAACAGTTCTGAAGCGAATGCCAAGAAGTGGTTCCTTCATCTTCGGAATCAAATCAAAGTCACAAGGACTTAAGGCCGGGGAGTATGGTGGATGGTACAGTACTTCCCAGTCCCATTGACCGAACAGAGTAGCCACAGCTTACGCTGTACGCGTCCGCAAAATGACGCCGTATGCGTGCAAAATGATTGGTGGGGTCAGCAGAGAGTTTCGCCGCTTCTTTCGCAAAGCTGGTCGCATGTGATGCTCCAAGAACGAACGGTAATACTGTGCATAGACTGTCTGCCGTGAAGCAACGTAATGCGTTAGGATAACACCATCACAGTCGTACACGAGAATCATCATACCTTTCACCATACTGAGGCTCTGACGCACTTTAACTTTCGCGGCGACACATAATGACGCCATTCGTTGGATTGGCGTTTCAGTTTTGGCTCGTACGATGTGGCTCGTGTCTCATCCAGTGTTACGATACGGCATAATAAAGCCTCTCCTTCGCGCTCATAGCGCACGAAGCACGTCTGAGCAGCGTCGTAACGCACCATTTCTGCATTTCCGTCAATACATGCGGAACACATCGTGGTGCAATTTTTCGCATTCCAGGCGTTCCTTCAGGATGCGAAGCACAGTCCTATGCGCTAATCCGGTTTCGTGGGCGAGCTTTCGAGGCGTCGATCATTGTGCACTAATGCGGCAACAGCATGCACTTCTGCTTCAGAGACGCTAGGACGACCTGCCCGATGCATGTCTACCACAGTTTGTCGACCTTCGTTGAAGTCTTTTACCCAACGTACCGGCACGCCTCTTGAAGACCTTAATGACACTGTCGGCTGTGCGAACTCTGCCACATTCAGTCATGATCCAACTCCGTTGTTCCTGTTTCGAACTTAGTGACACTGTTACGTTAGACCGCTCGCTCACAAGTGACAGTGATTCCCTCGATTGTGCGCACGCCGGTGACGTGGGACGGGCGAGTTCATTTGCTCGGAGGTAAGGTAGGTATGTCAACAACGTGTGCTATCTGCGACAATAGTAGATTTCATTGCATATTGTCTCCACATCAGTGTTGCCACTATTTAAGTTCCAACCTACATATTTATACATGGAGACTATTAATAATGTTTGTTTCATTTAAAGAGATTTAACATTTTTCACATAAATAATTCGGTGGCATTACTTTTCAGCATTCCGTCTAACTTGTCAGTGACTTATAAGATTCTGTCAACATTCAAGATTATTTCTTTCTATCAAGAACACAACTCTCGTTGCATATAACTCAGTACCAAGATATATATATATATATATATATATATATATATATATATATATATATATATATATATATATATCTCCGTTATTAAGTGGTGGACCACGAATAAGTACAAGCGTGGATTTGGGGAATTTTTGTAAATCTCGTGCAGCTATGGCTGGAAATCAGTACTTAAGGAACAGATTGGCACATCGGATGGGCGGGGACTGGTTACAAATGTGAAGTAATCAGGGCAGCACAGGGAACCGACGTTCTGTGAAGAACCCATACTTAGCAATAGCAACAGCGCCTGGGGACCTGTGTGTAGGGGCCGAAGCGGGCTGAGGAAAGCTGACTATGTAATTATTAAAGAGCACTCCACTTGCTCCTCCTGAGAAACTACGTCAGAAGCATAGGAAAAAGCATAAATAAGCGAACCCATTCTGTCTGCGTCTAGAACTGGATAAAATGACGATTGTTTACGTTGCAGGCCAACCACAACCACCTTTATGGCGGACGGCCGCGGTGGTCTAGCGGTTTTAGGCGCTCAGTCCGGAGACGCGCGACTGCTACGGTCGCAGGTTCGAATCCTGCCTCGGGCATGGATGTGTGTGATGTCCTTAGGTTAGTTAGGTTTAAGTAGTTCTAAGTTCTAGGGGACTGATGACCATAGATGTTAAGTCCCATAGTGCTCAGAGCCATTTGAACCATTTTTTTTAACCTTTTGGTGATAGAGGTCGGTGGCGAACCGACCGGCTGAAGCAACCACCAGCCTCCGCTGCACGGACGCGTCATTGCTGTGGCGGGAAGGCGCATCTTGGATCTACACCGGCGGGAGGGGCTAGAGGGCTGATGGGCTCCGCTCTCTGCCGTCCGGGGAGCGAACTCGTGGCCTCCCAGGTGCAGAGCTGTCTGCGGGCACTGAACGAGTGCCCCAGGTGGACGACTGGAGCTGCTAAGGCTCACTGCAGTGACGGCGGTCGGCTGCTTCCCTTCGGCCCTCTAGATGGGGTCAACGAGTCGCCCTTGAGGGATCAGTCAGCCATGTTCCGAGCCACGGGGACAGTTAACCCAAGTGGCGGCCACGTAGCCTTGGTGCGAGTAAGGATTGCTACGTTCGGAAGTACCCAACGCTGCAGATTCCGGCATTCGCGTTGGTGCTAACGCACGCACGGTACGCAGCGCCATCGCCGAGTTCAGCTGAAGGCCCGCTTTGTATCTTCGATGTACTAAAGTCAATGAAACACTTGTCTATGTTTCTCTGCTCTCTTCAGCGTGTCATCCCTCCTTCCCAAAACATACCTCTCGGTCGTTCTGACTTATTACAATCCCTGAGTTCAGGGGGTTGCATCACCTTTTTGTAAATGTCTCATTGTCTTTCTTTGCCACCTCGTTTTTACCGACACACCAGTAAGTAGTATGGAGATTCAGCAGAGGTGTACAGAAGCACTTCAGTATGGTGCAATAGGAGGATTCTCCGGTAGCTTTGACAAATAAATGGATGACAACAGCAGAAATCCGGACAGAGTGTACATGTGGCGTGTGATCACAAACCATTAGGAATGGTTTACTGGAATTTCGGTGGAGATCTCCAATTTCATGCGGCGTTTGCGGCTGGCATCATACGTCAGAATTCAAAAATGCCAACTGGGGCATTAATTGGCATTCTGTGGTACTCAGTGATGAGCCTGACTCTGTTTTTGGCGGGTCAGAACGACGCCAATTTGGCCGGGGACAGCCTAGTGGAAGGTCACGGGAACTAGCATTCTCGGGACTTACGACTCTTCAAATCCTGGAATCCTGGTGTGGGGATGTAGCGGATATGATGGCGATGGGATACAGCACATTACAGTCGGATCGTGCTAGATCCGACACTGTAGTGCGCATCACAAACGCGTGGAGGAATTTACGGATTCTTCGCTTAGATGTCCGGTTCCCTGACTTGATACACATAAAGTATGTCTGGCATGCGTGTGTGGATTCCTAAGGGACCAAACTGCTGGACTCATCGGTCCCTAGACTTACACACTACCTAAACGAACATCATCTAGCTTATGCTAAGAACGCCGGCCGGGGTGGCCGAGCGGTTCTAGGCACTACAGTCCGGAACCGCGCGACCGCTACGGTCGCAGGTTCGAATCCTGCCTCGGGCATGGATGTGTGGGATGTCCTTAGGTTAGTTAGGTTTAAGTAGTTCTAAGTTCTAGGGGACTGATGACCTCAGAAGTTAAGTCCCATAGTGCTCAGAGCCATTTGAACCATTTTTTATGCTAAGAACAACACACACACCCATGCCCGAGGGAGGACTCGATCCTCCGACGGGAGGGTCCGCGCCATGTCTGGTATGTGACTGGAAGACGTATACTATTTACCACCGTCAGCAATCTACATGTACTGAAACGAGTTTCAAGCATCTTAAGAAATTCCTCAGTACAGTTCTTCGCATAACATACTACACTCTCATTGGTATCTTTCACAGCGCAGGTGAAACAGTTACAGCACTGTAACAACCATTTACGCCCTTCCTAAAGATCAGTTTTAATCTAATGATGATTACAACGGAGAGACAGTTGCTCATCAGGCACACGTCTCAACAATTTGTACCACATTTTGTGCCACACAGTGCGTACAGGTACCTGGGTATTTCCTTCCTCTCCCACCAAATAACCGCCCACTACAACTGCCAGTTACACTGTGTACATTTCCCACAGACCAGTCTTAGAAGCCGTCATGTTATGGGATAACATTCGGAAACTGTCTGCTCGGTTGCCTCAATGAATACACGTGCATTTGGTGATCACACTTTATACTGATGCTGAAAAGAATGTAAGATACTAGTCATGTGATCAATATCCCCGATAGGTTTGATAAATATCGGAGTGGTGCTTCACGGCATGACACTTTGCATTTCCTTCAGTCTCGTGTATACAAACTTCGGACCTGTGCCTCATGAACTAGATGGTACATAGATTAGTTGTAGTTGAGCGTGGAATTTTTAATTAATTATTTTTTTAAATTTATTTTTCAGTTTCCGTGGTACCATACGAGCCATAGCTATTAGGTCACGGAACCAGTACGAATTTTACAGTAAGTCGTTACGGCTGCATCAACCTAGGCTGTAGATTGGTACCTCTAAGATTATTTTGAAATTTTGTGTGGTGGGCTTTCTTGTTCGAGACGTTGGTCGTCAGCCTAGATAGGCCGCATGTAAAACCAAAGCCTGAGGACCGAGTGCGCGCACTGGGCACCTGTGCTCTGCGGCAACTGGTACCGGGCAGCGACGTGAGTTTCGCTCCGGCGCGGGCGCGGGACCAATCAGCGGCGGCGCTTCTTGTTAGAGCCGCCGCCTCCGCAATCTGTCAGCCGGCCGGCGCTGATTGCCGCCGGCGCAGATGCTCGCGAGGTGAGGTGGCGCGCCGGACACGTTCCTCAACATGTCCCTCACCCAACCGCAGCCCCTCACCACCAGTTTCTTCCTTCCTTGCTTCTGTGTGGAATGCAGTTCTAGTTCCAGCAACGCCTTCCTCTTTGTGGCGTCCCCTCACTCCAACCACGTGCTGATATTGTCGACGCCGTAGAGCTGCTACTGCCACAGCTCTCACAGTAGAGACACGATGCGCGATGACGTAGGTCCCCGTTGGTGAACGGGAGACAGTAATGCGAACTCGTACGATGGATGCTGCTTCTGATTTAATATTGAATGATTCTTTGCCCGGATATGCAGTAGTTGTTTAATCTCATCCGTATCTTACACACCACCAATTGCGAGGAAACATTGTAATTATCAGTCTTCTCTTACGTTGTTGGCTCGTTGCTATGGAGTTGTTGAACCTGTATGAAGCGAGGTCCACTCTTTGATCACGTCTGAGTGGACCTACGCCGTAATGTTCAAAAAAAAAAAAAAAAAGTTCAGAAGTTCTCTTTTCAATTAATGAAGTAGGTATTTTGATATTCACATTAAATTGTCCCTGCTGAACAGTCGTTGGTTAACTATCATTGATTAAATCACTTAATAATGTAGTCCACGCTTGATATTTCACTTGGAACGAACAGTTTATTGTTCCTTGGCCACTAAATACTTTATAACTTTCGCACCACACGCACACGCCTCTGGTTGGTAACGACAGTTCTATTAAAATTAAATTTCTTGACACTTACGACAACTTGACTCTTCAGTGTAATTGTATTATCTTCGTGAAGTCGTGTAATTGTGTCCTACTCGAGACTAATTGAGTGTAGTCCTTTGATATACTATCCACTCTTCTTTTAGTTCCAGCTATTTGAAAGTCAAGTCCAATATTCACTAGTTTCGTCAAAAAAGTTGTAACCTCCCCACAAAATTGTATAAATAATAATAATGCATATGATTCTAATTTTAGTGCAACCTCAGAACAAAATTGGTTCCCATTTATAACCTCCCTACAGGAATTCATTCACATTTAACCTCCACACAAAATTTGTTTCCCATTTAATGTACCCACAAAATTCTTTTCTCATTTAATGTAAGCTCGAAACAGAAAAATTCCTAAACCTCGTAATAAAACATAAATTCAGTAACTTGGTAAACTTTGGACGACAGCAGTGCTGCGTCATGGCCCTGTAAGATCATTCTGAATAAAAAAGGAAAAATTGTTACCTCAATAAAGTCGCCAAATATCTGCTCTTACAATAAATTCTTCCGCCACAGCTCTGTGCAATGCTGGCGGATAGATTTGTCATTTATGAAAGAAAGCAACTGATTTTTCTTTTGCAACAATCGGAATGATCATGGATTGGAGAAATTAGTAAATTCTTTAAATTGAAATGAATGCTTCTAAAAAATTACTTTATATGACAAAGATTATTATTATGACATTTTTAAAACATTTACATGGGAGTTCAGATACATTACTAGATATGCGCGAGGCTACTTTTTACCTTATACAATAATACTCAGGCTCCGGCATCGCTGCACCGCGACCGGCCCAGCCAACACGATACACTATTCCATACCAGAGCAGACTGCAGACTAGCGCAGGCAAGCAACAACTTACTGCTACAGCTACACAGTTCCTACTCATTCAACACTGCTCTCTGGTCAGCGATTCTCTTATACCTTGCATATCGCAGGCAGCGCATGAGCAATACATCGAAATTACATCTGCTCGTACCTCTTACATAAAATTACATCTGCTCGGACCCGGCCCAGCCAACACGATACACTATTCCAGACCAGAGCAGACTGCAGACTAGCGCAGTCAAGCAACAACTTACTGCTACAGCTACACAGTTCCTACTCAGTCAACACTGCTCTCTGGTCAGCGATTCTCTTATACCTTGCATATCGCAGGCAGCGCATGAGCAATACATCGAAATTACATCTGCTCGGACCTCTTACATAAAATTACATCTGCTCTGACCACTTACATAACCCTCCACTGGGGGGAGGGGGGGGGCAAAAATTTTGCAGCGGTGGTGAGTCAATTGGACTTGCCATGAGCAACAAATTTTTCTTAATTAACTAACTTTACAGTCACAGAATATATACATATATATAAGTGCAGAACATTAAATGAAATATAGCGCACATGCACTGAGTACAGAAAATATCAAGCAATGACAAAATGTATACGCAATGAGTACAAATCATATTAACAAATGACATAAAGTGCATACACACTCTAGTACAGAACATATCAAGCAATGACAAAATGTATACGCAATGAGTACAAATCATATTAACAAATGACATAAAGTGCATACACACTGTAGTACAGAACATATCAAGCAATGACAAAATGTATACGCAATGAGTACTAAACATATTCACAAATGACATAAAATGCACACGCACTGTATATATTTTTACCATTTTACAAGAACTAGTATATGCAATAAGTACAAAACATATTAACAAATAACATAAAGTGCACACGCACTGTATATATTTTTACCATTTTATAAGAACTAGGATAGGAAAGGGAAGGATTGCATCATGGTTGTAGCACAGTAGGTTGCACGTAGCTGCACTGAAAGTCCATATCTTTCTACAGAAGCACAACACCAAGTGAGACAATCTGAAGTTCTCTTCGCTGAAGTATTAATCAGTGTAGCCAGGACACTGAAATGTTGTATTAATATTCAATGTTATCAATTTGGTAGTACATTAGGTACACCAAACATTGGGACCATAATAACATCTCCATCGCTCAAGGTGGTGGACAGGATGATGTGTCAACATCACACTCTTGCAGAATCCATACTCTTTCACCAACGTAGAATTAGTGCAAAAACCAAGTATAATGCTCCATGATCATGAGGAAGGACAGGACAAACGGATATTCTGGTAATTAGGTCAGAAGGTGAAGGACATTAAGTCGTATGCTAGTCATCATTGAGAATTACACTAGTCTATCAACCGATTTGAGTAATTGGTGGCATTCATTGCCTAGTTACTAAATATTTCTGTACTATGTATGGAGTATTACAGAATATTATTCATAAGTCATCTGATTAGAATGAACATTGGCACTCATTGGCCAGTTACAAACCATCAGAAGTCATCATTCAAAACAGGAGCTAATGAGTGTAGCATCAAGCTACTGGTAATCATATATAATAGCATGTAAGTGACATAAGACAAATTTAAAATATAAGAAACAGTGGCATTCATTGGCCAGTTACTAAACATATAGCAAGTATTGAATATTACAATACATTTTTCATCATTCAAGTGACATACGACGTATTTAAAAATAATTATTGGCACTCATTGGCCCGTTACAAAGTATTAATATAGTTTTATAAAACATTATTCAGAAGTCATCATTCAAAATGAGAGTTAATTATTGACATAGCATTTATAGAGTATAACAAAAATATTATTTACAGAAATTATTGGCATAGCATTTATACATTGTTACAAAACATCATTCAGTATTACTCAGAACTCATCATTCAAGTGACATACGACATATTTAAAATGTAACACACTGTATCTATTACTCAAGGTCTGTGGTTAGAAAACATCATTCAGTATTACTCAGAACTCTCTTAAACTGGTAGCATTATTTGGGACTGGTAATACATTTTTTTGTGCTAGCAATGCATTGCGTTGGGATCGATAATTAATTGCTGGGGCATAAAAATATTTGCTTTTGACTTATTGCTGCAAATAAGGATTAGTAATGTCATTCGTCATGAGTCAGCTGTAACAAGGTTATGAAACAAGTAGAGTATATGTGATCATATTCATGAATGACACACACAAATGGGTAAAAAAAATGCAAGTACTAGAACAGGTTTAATAACTAACTGCTTATAGCACATTAATTTCATGAATAGCTTCTCCTGGAAAAAAAATACAAAATGAATTATTAAGCTGAAAGAAGAAATGCATATTATGCTGAAAAGTAGTGAACTTCGAATTAACAGGTAATGAAACGTGTACTCAATATGTATGTACGCTAGCTGTCCTTTCCAAAACATTCAGTCATTATACCATGCGACATAAGACATACTGTCAAAACGAACTGCAACAAATACTTACATAACTACATAGAATTTGTTAACTAACAGTAAATATATAAACTTCATCATTATTCTCATCTGCAAAGTAAAACTTAAAAGTGGTGCGTTAAGTGGCCATATAAAATTCATCACTATCATCACCTGCAAAGAAAAACTTCATTATTCATATTATCATATTCTTCATATAACTATTCATCGTCATTCATTATCATCTGCAAAAAATAGACACTTCATTATTCATATTACCATTTACTTCACACAACTATTCGTAGTATAGAGTTTCTTAGTTCTAGCATACTTCATCACTAAAACTAAGATGTGTAGTTCTGTCTGACAGCCTGCATCAATCGCCTCGTATTCTGAAAGGAAAATAATTAGCTAAGACTGCTATCATACGATGTGTATAGTTTATTCTTGTTAATGTTTGTTAATTCTGATCCATTTACTCTTCGTGACGAGGTATTGCATCTTATTTCATTCATTCCGAAGGTGAAATCGTTATTGCTTTCTGAAAATGATGAATAAGGATTAATATCTTGCATTTAAATCATATACCCATTAAATAAAAACTGGTTTCTAGTGATATAATTAAGCATACAGCATAGCATGACAGAAAACGTATTATGTGAAACACATAGACAGTGTTCATGTGCAAAAATGTATACAGAGTATCATAATGTAGTAGCAAAAAAAATGTAAAATAGTCACGATGTTGAGATATCATAAGGCAAAATGTCAAAGTCAACTGGTATTTGTTATATCTTAAAGATTTTGTAGTGCATACAAACAAAACAGGAAAACAATCATACATACATAAAAAATGTAAAATGTGCATGGTCTGATATATAACGACAAGAAATGACTTTCTTTGTGTTCAGCTTGTATGTCGTGTAGTTGATAGAGGCAAGAGTTGAAGACTTTAATGGAGAAAGAATTTGATAAAATTAATATGTCACTAGAGAGAATTGCATAATTGGTCATAAAATATGTAAGTTTATCTGAAAAAATGTGCATGGTCTGATGTGTAACGACAAGAAAAGCGACCTGCTAACCTTACCTTGCCGGGCACTCGCCAAGAAAAAATATAATAATCATCAGCAAAGAGTCACATAAATGTAATTGCATCATTGGTCACATAAAAATCAGAAAATGGCATTACAGTGTGATAAATCATAAAGTATGTTCATTCAATTAAGGGTTTAATATTGGAGACATGGTGATTGCCATTGCTTTTTCTGGTTCTCAAAGTTTCGACGTGTTCTACATTGGGGTGAGGAATACTGCGAATTCGATATGGACCTGCGTATGGAAGCTCAAATTTACTACATCTACTCTTAACTCTGTTGGATAAATAATGTGTGCGTACTAATATCTTCTGTCCAATGTGAAAGTCACGGCGTGTACAAACATGTTTTTGCTGTCTTCTCCGGCGCTCTGCGGCACTTTTGATGTTGTTCAGCACAATGTCAATTATTTCATGGTGTCGCAGTCGACGAGATGTGGGAAAGGTTACTAATTCTTTAATTTTGTTAGGTGGTTCAACATTTTTCAGTATAACAGTCGGAGATAACATAGTGGATTCATTTGGTATGGAGTTAATTACATCCTGGAATGACAGTATGTGTGTATCCCAATCAATATGTTTTTATGGCAGTATATTTTACATAGTTTAACAATTTCTTTCATTAGTCGTTCACAAAGGTTCGAAGAAGCGTGAAACCTGGATATATAGATCGGAGAAATGATTCTAGCTCGTAACATACGTGTCCATATAGCAGATCGAAACTGTGATCCATTGTCGGAAATTACTTTCAATACATGCCCTACATGGAATAGAAAATGTTTTATAAATGCTTTCGAAACAGATTTAGCAGTAGCTTTGTATAACGGAGTGAAGGTAACAAATTTTGAAGTGAGTTCAACAGCGACAAATATGTAGCAAAAACCTCTATTAGTTCTGGGAATCGGACCAAAAATGTCTACAGCGGCCATGTATCTCAATTTAACAGGTACAATGGGATGTAACGGAGGAATATGCGAAGTCGTGTCTGACTTAGCTTTCTGGCAGATTTTACATGACGCTAAAACTCGTCGAATACGTTTCTCCATACTGGCAAAATAACAGTTCTGTCTCGGTATAAGAAAACATTTTCTGGCCCCGTAATGTGCGTAACTTAAATGAGTATACCAAATTAATTTGTTAACAAGCTGGTCAGGAATGCATAATAACCAATTGTTGCTGTCAGGGTGAGAGCGGCGAAACAGAAAATTATTGTGTACAGTGTAATGGTTTCTAATGGTAATATTATTCCTATCTTGCCAAAGGTGTTTAATTTCTTTCCATACGTTGTCTTTACTCTGCTCTTGTGCTATATCTCGGATGACGCCGAAATGAAATTTTCAAATGTAACTTGTTGAATATACATGACGCTGAAATTTGCTTGGCAGAAGTTGGTTGCGATGTCTTGCTGATTGTTGCTGAGAGAACGGGATAGTGCGTCTGCTACAATATTTTGTGTACCGGAAATGTGAACAATTGTAAAATTAAATTCCTGTAAACAAAGTTTCCATCTGCTTAATCTGTCGTGTGTAAATTTAGCGGAAAGTAAAAACTGTATAGCTCTATGATCTGTGTAAACGGTCGTATGTCTTCCATAAAGAAAATGCCGAAATCTCGTAAATGCCCATACAACAAATAATGTTTCAAGTTCTGTGACAGAATAATTGCGTTCAGCAGGTGACAGGATGCGACTCGCAAAGGCGATGTTTTTAATTACTGTAGTACCATCTTCTTCAATTTCCTGAAAAATGTGTACGCCTAAAGCGGTGTTAGAACTGTCGGTGGCAATGGAAAAATTTCTAGTAAGATCTGGATGTGATAAAAGTGGTGCACTCAACAGAGCTTGTTTCAGATTCAAAAATTCAGAATGTGCTTGGCTATCCCAGGACCAAATAGTGTTTTTACCTGTCAATTGACATAATCTAGCCGGCCGCGGTGGTCTCGCGGTTCTAGGCGCGCAGTCCGGAACCGCGGGACTGCTACGGTCGCAGGTTCGAATCCTGCCTCGGGCATAGATGTGTGTGATGTCCTTAGGTTAGTTAGGTTTAACTAGTTCTAAGTTCTAGGGGACTGATGACCTAAGATGTTAAGTCCCATAGTGCTCAGAGCCATTTGAACCATTTTTTGACATAATCTAGGGGTGTCTAAAGCAGAGTAATGAATAAATTTACGGAAAAAGTTAATTAAACCCTAAAAGCTGCGTAGTTGTTTCTTCGTCGTAGGAACAGTAATGTCACGTAAAGCTTGAAGTTTTTACGGGTCAGGCGCAATGCCTTCTGCTGAAATTACATGTCCAACAAATTTTATAGAAGTTTTGCCAAAGTGCGATTTACTGAGATTAACTGTGAGTCCTTGTGCACGAAAAGTTCGTAACAGTTGTTCAAGAATCAGATTGTGTTCAGACCAGTTAGCTTCTGCAATAAAAGAATGTCGTCTACATACGTTGTGATTCTGTCTTTTAATTCTGTCGGAAGTATAGTATTCAATCCGCAAATAAATGCTGCTGAAGAAATAGTTAAACCGAACGGTAATTTACAAAATTGATAACAGTCACCAAAACAGAGAAAAGCGGTGTACTTTCTGCAGTCCGGATGGAGCTGAAATTTGCCAAAATCCATATTTCAAATCTAATGTGGAATAAATAGCAGTACCATAAAATTTCTGTAGAAGTTCTTCTAGTGTCTGTGGGCGATCTGTTTCATTAATAATAATGTCATTGATGTGACGCGAGTCAAGTACGAGGCGAAGTGAACCATCCTTTTTCTTAACAATATGGAGTGGGTTTATGTACGGACTATCTGCCGGTTCAATAATTCCTTGGTCAAGCATAGTTTGCAATTCTTTCTTAACTTGTTCTCTGTGAATATACGGAATAGGATAATGTTTGGCTTTAAACGTGTCGTGCTGTTTAACTTGAAATTCATACATAAAACCGGACACATTACCAGGGACGTTGTCAAAAACTGGAGCTTGCTGTAAAAGAATTTTGCGTAGTTGCGTCGTTCGTCGTCTTTATTTGCACTGCTCTGTTTAACTTTATCAGAAATCATCTGTATAACGTCATAGTCGGCTTCGTCTGGAGTATTATAGTTGTGTACGTACGTATCTGTAAACAATGTGGAATGACAGTTTATGTTACGTGATGCGGAAATGACCTCTGTACGATTAATTGTTTGTTCTTCTGCAGATAAAGAGTGCTGAAATTCTAAAGCCAGTTGTACATTTTCATCCTTTAACATTAAATAGGAGTTTTGAAAGTCAATAACTGCGTCATGTTGTACCAGAAAATTCGTACCTAAAATAATGTCTGTTGTCAATAACGGAACAATCCTAAAATTTGAGTGAAATGTATGACCTCCAATACAAAATGATAAATGTGTCTGCAATTTTACATCTACTCCTTTACCAGATACTGCTCCTTTTACTTTGGTTTTGCCTAATGGTAACGTAGGATAGGTATTCTCTTCGTTACATTCGTTGAAAGTTTCCTCATTTATAACTGACATAGGTGATCCAGAATCGATTACTGCTTAAAATTTGGATGATCCAATCTTTACTTCAATGACACGGTGTGAAATGGTTTTTTGAATAACTGGTCTTTCCTGCAAAAGAGTGTCTCGGATGTCGTCAAAAGTATTAACATTTTCGTGAACAAGATTCTGCGTGTCAAAAGTATTGCTTGCGTTGCTGGAAGATGCAACCTGTACTGTATCTAGTCAAATTCCATCTGACGTCCTATTATTTTCGGGAGGGTGCTGTGGCATTTCCACTATTTGTAATGTTCTGTTATTTCTTCCTGACGTATTACGTTCGGGATGATATCTACTGTCTGGTTCATTCATGATAATCTGTCGTTGTGGATGATTCTGCTGCTGATAAGACCTACTGTTATTAAATGTACGCTGAAAATTGTGCTCATTACTTTTACTTCTGTCATAATAATCGTTGCTATACGCCGCATTGCGATATGAGTTGAAATGGTGTGTTTTCTGTACGTAGTGATTTCCTTGTTGCCAAAATGCGTCTGCGATAGCTGAAAATTTTGTACATACTGATGATTACACTTCTGTCTTTCATTAAAATTACGCTGGTACTTCTGGAGTGTCTAATGAAAATTGTCACCTTCGGTAAAACTTGTCATATCAGGTTTTCATTATTCATTTGTAGTCCTAGATAGATCGATAGTTGAAGAGCTGTTTTGATAGATATAAAGGATAGTAAAAGGGAAGGCAGCAGTGCAGAAAACTGAAGATGAAATGGCACTACTGCGGCTCGGGGCCCTGTGCACGCTACGGCACATATTCATCGAAGTGTAATGAATCCCCTGGGGTGAATTACGCGCTGCAAATAAATTTTAGTTTCTGATTGTAGAATGAAGGCTTTCACGACCGGGTGACATGGCTGTTGATATACTTTTCGGGATGTGAGGTCGTGGTCCAAGAACTTTTCTGCTCCTTACGTTTCGTCCAGAACTGCGCTGGACTTCCTCAGAGGCGCTGCTCCGCTGAGTCTTGCCGACTGGAGTCGGCAAGACTCAGCGGAGCAGCGCCTCTGAGGAAGTCCAGCGCAGTTCTGGACGAAACGTAAGGAGCAGAAAAGTTCTTGGACCACGACCTCACATCCCGAAAAGTATATCAACAGCAATTTTAGTTTCTGCGTTACAGGTGATGGCGGTGAAAATTCAAAAGTAAATTGTTGTATCCAGTCCAATGCTAGTTTCTGCATTACAGGCCAAACTGATGAAAATACAAAAGCAAATTGTCGTATCCAGTCCAAAGCGTGAATCTGTGTTCTGTCATTTTTAAATACTTTGAATTTCCTCACGGATAGAAAGTGCTTGTAATCAAAATTATCGTCTCTGTATGTCTGAACAGTTTCAGGATTGTATGATAATCTGTTTGTTTGTGACTGTTCGGAATCTACCTCACGTACTCTCTGTAAATTACCTAAATTATACTGGCTGTGTGAGTCTGACAAATGTTCGCAAAGTGGCGTATGCTGTGATGTGTTAAAGACTGAAACATTTTTCATCTCTGTCACTTCTTGCTGTAAAGTTGACAATTTTCTACGTAATGCATTATTGGACGAATCTATCTCACTGATCGTCTGCTGTAAATTTTGGAATTCAGGTGTTTGATTAAACGAAACTGGTGAAGTATCGTCCGATTTGGTGTCATTATTACTTTCGATAACGTCAATACGACTGCCCAATTCCTCATATTTTTCAGTCAGTGCTTTTACCTGGTCATCGTTTTTAGTATCGCAAGCATTAATTTGTTTTTGTATTTTACGTGTGGTTTTGTTCAAATTTTTAACCTCTGCTTTGATGGCATCGGGATCTTGTATTAGTTCCAGCTTTTCAAGTCTGTTGGTCATTGTCTGAAAGTCTAATGTGTGTGTGTCTGTTTTTGTTTTGAGATCGGAGATTTCATCATGCAATTCGGTGTTCAACTGTTTGATTTCGTCTGATACTGTAGCAATATTGTTGTCCACGTATGTTTTTGCTTTCGTAAATAATTTACGCTTATCTTCCTGTCTCTGTGCAGTAATTGTTTTCTGTATTCTGTTCCTGTATAAATTTACGGTAACGCGTTTCACTGTTTTGTAGGTGGTGATTAAAACGTTCGTCAATTTGGCTGTTCTGTTGGTCAAATTTCGCGTCTACTTTTGCATCCAGTGTGCGCGAAAGTTCTGCTGACATTAATTTAAACTCGTCGCGTAACTGTGTTGCGTTTTCAGAGCATTGTTTAGCGACTGCACTAATTTCATCTCTAAGTAATTTAGTAGTGGCTGCATGTGTATTATTTAATTCTTGAGCCACAGATCTAATTTCTTCACTACTACTCCTAGCACAAGCCTTAATTTCCTCACGTAATTGTTCTTTAGTATCAATACATTGCACGGCAACGGCTGTAATCTGTTCACTAAGTTGTTTGTTCTGTTCATTTAGGTTGTCGTGTTTTTCATTCAACTGTTTGAAATTTTCATCAATTTGTTGTTTGAGATTTTCATTCAACTGCTTGGAATTGTTGTCCAGTTTTTCATTAAGTTGTTTATTCGATTCAGTAACTTGTAGAAATAATGCCATAACTTGATCCAAGCCAAAATTTGCGACTCTATTTTCTCTGCTGTGTGATGGTGTATCTGCATTTGTCACGTTTTGTGTAACCATTTGGTCATTCTCTGATTCTGCTCGGATCTCTTACAAAGTTCAATTAACCCGTTATGTACGGTTAAACGCGTCTATCAGTTCCTATCTCTGCTTAGAAAATCAGTTTCCGAAGTTCGTGAATCACGTCGCGCAAGAAACACTTCTGAACGCAAAACAATGTCGTCGCGTTCCGTACTCTCAATAACTAACACATGAATTGTTCGCGCACGTGTTTACAGGACGAGAGCCAGCAAGCGACTTATTCTGTGAAAGAGTATTGTAGGCGCATTGAATTTCTTCGTTGCGCTTATAACTCTCTTCCACATAAAAGTTATCTCTGGCTAACATCACCTTGGACTTAGCTTTCAAGATATTAATTGCAATTATCACTTGGATATTTGTCCATTAATTAAATCTGAGGTCTCTTCCTCCTCTTTTCATAACAAAAACTCCCAGTGATGTATAATGTTCTTGTTATCAAAACTTCTTGGTGTTAGCTTATCGGCAAAGATGTCGTATTTGCCAAGATAACTCTTCCCTACTTCATATTATGATATTTGTATTAATTGACTTTGAAGTGGTCGTTGGAGTGTTATATCTTACAGTTGCCAAATTATAATTACACTAGCTTAGCGCCTTCTACTTCGCTCGCGTAGACTGTACGATTTTGATGTTGATCACAAATGGCATCTTATTGGCCTCTCACGCTAATTAAGGCCATATAAAAATGGCTCTGAGCACTATGGGATTTAACAACTGAGATCATCGGTCCCCTAGACTTAGAACTACTTAAAGCTAACTAACGTAAGGTCATCACACAAATCCATGGCCGAGGCAGGATTCGAACCTGCGATCGTAGCAGCAGCGTAGTTCCGGACTGAAGCGCCTAGAACCGCTCGACCACAGCGGCCGGCTCCCTTAACAGCGACATACTTTCAAAAAGCCTTTTATCCCCTATTTCATCCACTTACAAGTGGAATTCCGGACAATCCCTTCTTAAACGATGCCTACAGTGTAAGATCCACACCCTCTCCTAACTTCAAGTTTCTATCCCTAGCGGTTTGGACTGGGCGATGATGAGTCACTCACTCACTCATTCAGACATTACCTTTTGTGTACAGATTCCAGACAAATGGTTCAAATGGCTCTGAGCACTATGGGACTCAACTGCTGTGGTCATAAGTCCCCTAGAACTTAGAACTACTTAAACCTAACTAACCTAAGGACATCACACACATCCATGGCCGAGGCAGGATTGGAACCTGCGACCGTAGCGGTCGTGCGGTTCCAGACTGTAGCGCCTTTAACCGCTCGGCCACTCCGGCCGACACAGATTCCAGACCTGTGAGACAACAGAATGGGGAAGAACTCCTTGGGAGATATAAACCGCTGACTATTAAAACTCAACATCATAGAGACAGTTTGTAACCAACATCAAATTGGCAAGAACTATACATGCTTGGATATGACAATGACGTCCATGTCAGAGCTACCGCACGATGTCGGTAGAAGCAACGCCGTCCACCATTCCTATCCAACCAAATATTACGCCTACGTTTTTCATTCAGAAATCTCATTTGAATTTTGGTTGTTCGTGGCACTGGAATAAAATGGCTGCCTCAGTTGCACATTTATTTTCATTTTAAATGCGACGACCAACTCTGACGCCCAAGCTCCTGTCGGTGGTTACCTCAACAGTATTAAAAAGCAAAGTAACATGTAAATGCAGCCACAGGTACAGTGATTAGACAAAAATATGGAAATACCTCGAGAAACGCATGCCTGAACACACATGCAGATGCTAGCCAAACATACACGTTGCGCTGTTCTGTTAGCCCACGAACAGCACCTGTGCAGTGTTACTCAAAACGTTGCTGTTTTTGCCAGCCGTGGTCGGAACAGGGCAAGTGCTTTACGTCGGGGCTAAATGCTTTCTAACGTGGGAAAATTGTTCGTACACATGTTGTTGGTACCTCCGTAACAAAGCAGCTAAATTCTATGGTTCTTCAAGAAGTGGTAAAACGGATCCATCAAGTCACAACATGGACGAAGGTGTGTGTTGTGTGATCGTGACAAACGCTCATGGAGGAGAATTATGACGAAAAATAAGAGGGCAACAGCTGCGGAAGTCGCTGCAGAATTGAATGTCGCACTCGCGAATCCTGTCAGCATCGAAACAACACGAAGGGAGCTCTATAAGCAAGGAATTGCTGGGCGAGCTCGAATTCCAAAACCACCCATCAGTGATGCAAATACCCGTAATAGGAAAACTCGGTGCCGAAGCCATAGAACCCTGATCATGGAGCAATGGAAGAAAATCATTTGGTCCCATGAATCTTGCTTCACACTGTTTCCAATTTCTGCTCAAGTTTACGTTCGAAGCGTGAAACATGGCTAGGGTTCAGCGATCATGTGGACAGCCATATCGTTATATTCACCGTGGGCCCCACGGTTACTTTGGAAGGTTATTATTCCTAAGTAGTGTGGTGTCACTGCCAGACACCACACTTGCTAGGTGGTAGCTTAAATCGGCCGCGGTCCATTAGTACATGTCGGACCCGCGTGTCGCCACTGTGTGATCGCAGACGAGCGCCACCACACGGCAGGTCTCGAGAGACGTACGAGAACTCGCCCCAGTTGTACGACGACGTTGCTAGCGACTATACGGACGTAGCCTTTGCTCTCATTTGCCGAGAGACAGTAGAATAGCCTTCAGCTAAGTTCATGTCTACGACCTAGCAAGGCGCCATTAGCCTTAGATAGCTTGTATCTAAAGAGTCTCACTTGTATCGCCACAATCTCCAGATGTCTCATCAAGAACGATGTATACAAAGGATGGATTAAAAGATAAGTACCAAAGGAGCCACGTACTTTTCTTTATAGCATTCATTAAGTCTCCTGTTTCAGACCTCACTCCATCCTTCGTGAGTTAGCGCGTGCATCTTGGCCGCCTCTTTCAATTAGTGTACGTAGTGTTGGCAAGTCTGCCGACACTACAAGTAGTATATGATCATTTTGGTTCACCAGATCCACTCCATGGTATAGTACGAGGTGTGGCTAGAAAAAAACCGGACTAGTACTGTTGAAACAATAAAACGAATGCAATAAGGCTGAAAGTCGCGTGGCCTGTCACGGGACTCTCGCTCCGCCTACTGCTCGAGTTTCATCTGCCTCCTGCACTCAGTCTGCCCGTGGCGTCTGTTTTAAGTAGTTGACGTATTGTCTGTGCGTCGGAAAATGTTGAGTGTACAGAAAGAACAGCGTGTTAACATCAAATTTTGTTTCAAACTAGGAAAATCTGCAAGTGAAACGTTTGTAATGTTACAACAAGTGTACGGCGATGATTGTTTATCGCGAACACAAGTGTTTGAGTGGTTTAAACGATTTAAAGATGGCCGCGAAGACACCAGTGATGACACTCGCACTGGCAGACCATTGTCAGCAAAAACTGATGCAAACATTGAAAAAATCGGTAAACTTGTTCGACAAGATCGCCGTTTAACAATCAGAGCAGTGTCTGAGTTAACAGGAGTTGACAAGGAAAGTGTCGAACAAGTTTACCGATTTTTCAATGTTTGCATCAGTTTTTGCTGACAATGGTCTGCCTGTGCGAGTGTCATCACTGGTGTCTTCGCGGCCATCTTTAAATCGTTTAAACCACTCAAACACTTGTGTTCGCGATAAACAATCATCGCCGTACACTTGTTGTAACATTACAAACGTTTCACTTGCAGATTTTCCTAGTTTGAAACAAAATTTTATGTTAACACGCTGTTCTTTCTGTACACTCAACATTTTCCGACGCACAGACAAAACGTCAACTACTTGAAACAGACGCCACGGGCAGACTGAGTGCAGGAGGCAGATGAAACTCGAGCAGTAGGCGGAGCGAGAGTCACGTGACAGGCCACGCGACTTTCAGCCTTAGTGCATTCGTTTTATTGTTTCACCAGTACTAGTCCGGTTTTTTTCTAGCCACACCTCGTATTTGTTCCTCAATGGTGATGCCGCGTTCGAAGAAGACAGGTCCCCAATTGTCACAGCTCACACCATCTGGGTTCAAAAATGGTTCAAAGGGCTCTGAGCACTATGGGACTTAACTTCTAAGGTCATCAGTCCCCTAGAACTTAGAACTACTTAAACCTAACTAACCTAAGGACATCACACACATCCACGCTCGAGGCAGGATTCGAACCTGCGACCGTAGCGGTCGTGCGGTTCCAGACTGTAGCGCCTTTAACCGCTTGGTCACACCGGCCGGCCACCATCTGGGACTGATGTGTGAGCACGAAGATGAATTGTTGCATCTCCCCAATGTCACCAGATCTCAATATTATTGAACCATTGTCCTTTATTTTCGAGAGAGGGGTACGCGATTACTATGCGTCATCCTCTCCTGAAATTGCCACAATGTTGCACGAAGAATAGGATTCCTTTGAAAACCATATAGGAACTATAAATATCCATTCTGAGATGAGCTGGAGCTGTTTTGAGTGTCATCGGGTCTACTACGCTGTGTTGGGCCTGCTTTTGTGCTTTGTTTCTCCTTATTTTTTTCCAAACTTCCTATCATCATCAACAGCCATTGTATTGTATTGTATGGAACTGTGGACCTAGAAATCTTGGAGAGGCTTCGTCCCTGGTGTAGCCCTCAGTGGCACTCAACCACCACAACATCCTACAGCAGTCTACTCACCCCACCGCCGCCCCACAACGAACCCAGGGTTACTGTGTGGTACGGCCCCCAGTGGTCCCACCTCCCCCCCCCCCTCCCCCGGGATCGTCAGACACAAGACGAGTGTAACCCCGAATGTTTGCATGGTAGAGAGTAATTATAGTGTAGGCGTACGTGAAGACAGTGTTTGCACAGCAATCGCTGACATAGTGTAACTGAGGCGGGAAAGGGGAACCAGACCGAATTCGCCGAGGCAGATGGAAAACTGCCTTAAAAACCATCCACAGGCTGGCCGACACACTGGAACTCGACACTAATCCGCTACCTGTCTGGAAAGCTGTGCCTTAGATCGCACAGGTAACTGGGCATTCTCAACAGCCATAATAAAACAAATAGTGATGAAAAACAACTCGTCCACAAACATCATAAAATAGTATAATAAAATGAATCATCCTGTATAAACTCGTCCACACTTTAGGAAGTAGTTTTATGTAACATGAATTTACATGAAGGACCTGAGAGATTACATAATGACTGATGAGATGTGCGACTAGGCAGCACTTAAGAGGAACTGCAAGTTACAGGGACAGTTGGTGGACGAGAGGAACTAAGCAGCGAGTGACAAATAATGATACAATATAGTTGGTATCGTTTAAAAGTAAAATTAAATACAGGACAATTTGAAAGATTAAAATAGATACATAGGAGAAAGACACTAAAAAGTAGTTCGTAACTTTTCTCTGTTGGATGGTACTGAATACCGATGATAGCAAGTTGGAGTGATAGAGGTGAATGGGCCCTGAGGGATGCAAATCTTCTTCTGAGTGTAGTATGTGTATATAGTTTGGTGAAGCACCACAATGCAGTAGCAAAATCCTCGTCCTTCTCCCAGTTTCCGTACTGTCTTTCATACTATGTCGTGTTGCATGTTGTGAAAAGTCGGCGGTGCTACGACAACATGTTCCCGTTTTCATCGAATGATCAAAACACAGTCCTGTCCCACTAACTCAGCTTAGCCTGTTTCCGCAGTGCTGCAGAAGCTGGTAGATATAACTTTCACCGACTTCTACTCAGTTCTGACTTAAATTGGAATGATCACAAGATCAAGGCTACAGTGATCGTAGCGCAGAGCCTGAGCGGCGGTTGCAAGATCGGCAGTTGCAAGATTTATAAGGACTACCTAAAACGACGTTGGAATTTTACTTCAGCTGATAAGTTCGAAAAAGGTGACTCGTTTCGAGATGTGAGAGTACCAGAGATATGATTTACTAGGGCTGAAATCATTAAAGGACTTCTCCGTAGGATCCAAGGGAGGTATATGGTTGAATGGAAAGACTTGACTCCAAATCCCAGACAGCATTTATAGCGTATAGCGTAATACTAGAGATCTGGAAAACCTGTGTACATTTCTTACGACCTCTATCAGCACACCATGTACTGTTTGTGATCCTTCTCAATCAACCTTCTCCTATAACCCAGTGGATATATCACAGAACCTCTGACATGGTATCGAGACAGAGTGCGTTACAAATCTGGAGAAATATCAAGCGGCAGTATGAGGGAGTTGCAAATAACGATTTTATACCTCGTTCCTCAGCCAAATCACTTACTAAACTCGGTAATTTCATATAAGGTTGCACCGCACTGTTGGCCTGATTGTGTACACTTTGGCAATTACCGTCTATATTCAGTGTCGTGGTATTTGTCTGGAAAAGCCACTTCATTCGAAGGTAATGCCATACCTCGATTTATAAAGCCGGTATGTCTTTTAACATGGATACTTGTCTGCACCTGTAGAACCAAGATTTCCTGTGAGAGTAACATGGTCGTTGCAATCGTGCCTCTCTTCCAAAGACACAGTAGTAGTACTCACAGCAAGAACTTATGAGACATGTCCACCTATCGCTGATTTTATCTCAATGTTGTTTCGCTCGCAAGAAAACTTATGAGACATATCTACCCATCGCTGATTTTCGGTCAGTATTATTTCGAATCGAAAGAAATCAGTTATTGGCTTAGTATTATTCTTAATAGTAGGGGATGCTTGATAGATTCGACTTGAGCATCATGCTTATAAAGTATGCGTGTGTATTATATGTGCAAATGGACTGACTATGTCCAATCGTAAGGAAGGTATGGATTTGATGTGGAATACTGTGATAGCAAAGGCGAATCTTGTGCCATATGAATAGTACAGATATTTCTATTTCCAGAGCCACAGCCATCAAAAGGGTGTATTTCCGATACTTCGCTCAATGTCGAATGTCGTCCAATTGAGAGCGCAATCATAATATTTAATTGTAAGTACAGTGATAAAATACATATGTGGCCGGTTTCCTAGGATGATTCTGCCAGCACCGGTGGCCTGAGGCAGGAAATATTCACGTTTCCGGCTAACAGTATGAGCTGCACTAATAGAGAGGCCTGATTGAATGCAGGAATGTAGCTGACTTAATCATGGCGTCCCCTAGACGGCCGAATAGCGGACTAAAACTTAGTGGAAATTTGAGAAGATTCAATATAGACGTGTATTTACGCTGGACCATTATTCCCTCCCATATAAATTGTCGACTACTTCTACACGTTTCCCACCTTTATTTAGTTGACGGGACAACGATTGTGGTGTGTACATCTAGCAGGTGAAAGATGGGTGGAAGACATGTTTGCTGCTTCTCTAGACATGAGAAAAATCTTGTATTGTATCGTATGTTAACAGGGGACCTAGAAACGACGGAGACGCTCCGTCCCCGCCGCAGCCATAGTGGTCCACAACCCCACGACGACTACCGCAGTCCACTTCACCCCTCCGCCGCACCACACCGAACCCGGGGGTTATTGTGCGTTTCGGCCCCTGGTGGACCCCTCAGGGAACATTTCACACCAGATGAGTGTAACCCCTATGTTTGCGCGGTAGAGTACTGGTGTTGTACGCGTACGTGGAGAACGTGTTTGCGCAGCAATCGCCGACATAGTGTAACTGAGGCGGAATAAGGGGAACCAGCCCGCATTCGCCGAGGCAGATGGAAAACCACCTAAAAACCATCCACAGACTGGCCAGTTCACCGGACCTCGACACAAATCCGCCGGACGGATTCGTGCCCGGGACCAGGCGCTCCTTCCTGCCCGGAAAGAAAAACCTTAGTTGACACTGTAAATTATAAGAATGATTTGAAATCCGTTACATCATCAACATCGGTATTCGCTGGTGGAGATATCAGTTTCCTCTGTTTCTTTCGAGTTGTCACGTAAAAGTCTTAGCAGATGCAATAAATTTCTAGTTACTCAGTGATTTATAGCATGCTACACCTCGCTAAAGTTTCGGGTTTCCTGAGAAATAAGTTCCAGTCCATATCTTCGGAATTATACTTGGCGAGCGATACTACTGCTAGGCAAGCGATATTGTTGTGTGCTTGATATCGAAAAGTATTGCATAAATGGTATAATATTCTGGCAAACCATGTGAAAATACATGTGCTGTTGCAATCCCAGCGTCTGGAGATGGGTATAGAAAGAAAGTAGGTAGAGGCTAGAAACAGTGACACCTTTGTGCTGAGGGGAACTGACCTAGCCTTTGTAAAACAGTTCATAGAGTGACTTTGGTCTACTGAGGGCGCTCTGGTCACTTGTCAGGAGCAGATGGCCTGTGACCGCTGGCCATGTTGGATAACCACCTGTCCTTGTAAAATATCTAGTGCTACAAAGAGTATACCTACGGTGCTGTCTGTCTTCGTGGTATATGTACGAGTGTCTGGTGGTCGAAAACTATATGAGTGATGCAAAAGGGTCGATTTTGCACGGTGGAGGATACGAATTGTATGTTTACTACTTCAACACAGTATACCCTGGTGTATTGTCGGGTTGGAGATCGGTTTCACTCTATAAGATTCAAGCTTCTGTCCTCAGGGGCAGAGTAGTGTAATTGAGTAAGAGTCTTTCTGTATTTGACGATCTTTAGGCCACTTTTGCAGGCTTTAATTGTCAGTGCAATATGGCGATCTGTACAAAATAGTTTTGTCGCTGAGTCTCGTCTCCAGAAAGAAAAGAAAGGCAGACCATGCTTCCACACTGGTGGCATCAGTAATTTGGCGGGTAAATTCAGCCATTCATAATGCTCCATTCATTCAGACTACATTCTTTGTGCCAGGACATAGGAGACTACATAGTGGTGAGAACTTTTGCGTTTTGGAAATGTTTCTTGAAAGCAGGACTTAACGATTTCCAGGAAGACAAATATGTGATGAATGTGGTGCTATGTTAGGCCCATCAGGAGGAATGCGTTCTGGGCTATTTTCGTATACATGTTCTGTTAGGACAACAATTTCCATGCAGACAAGCTGAGACATCACGAAAGTTCCTACAAAAGCGACCGTTAACAATTTGTGAGAGGTCAACTTGGCTCTTGTTTACGTAGCCATGTGACATCAGCATAACAGTGAGAACCTTTTGGATGCACTTCGGATGGTGAGTCGCTATGCTAACACTTTGTGGCGATACATCAGCCACACTGGGCAGGTAAACACGTGCACAGCTAGATGCAGCTCGCATGTCCCGTTATGATCGCTAGGAACGTCAGTATCTACAGGTAGAGAGGTATCATGCCAGCAATGGTAAACACGCGTGCATGGCCCAAAGCTGTCTTGCGTATGGGACTGGCATGAGCGCCTTGGAGTTCTGTAAGGGGGGCAGTTCTCCACTACACCATGGTTGGCGATAGTTTGAAAGCGTTTTTTACGTGCAATTAGTGTTTGTGCACTGCTTTGTTTTTGGCTGTTTAAGCGTTGTGAGCTTGTTTGCATGAGTGTTACACATGCATTATGTTTGTTGTTTTCGTGTCTGTTGCATTATTTTGTGAACAAGTTTGCAGGCTGTGCAGTGCATGATTTCGACAGTTAACGATTAGCAAGTGTGATTGCAGAGCATTTTAAATGCATTATTTTGGCAATTTACGAGTTTTTTGCGTCTCTGCACAACAGTGTACTGCCATATTTCTATGATTTACAAGTAGTTTGCAGGTCTGTGGACTATTTACTGCGACCTCAAGCACTCCAGGCGACTTAAGTATCAGTGTATTAAATAAACTACTTGAAATCTACCCCTACATGAATTGTTCCAAAATAAATACAGTCCTTCCTAAACAGCTGCCCAGCACAAGGTGATTCCTTTTCCCGCCATTTCCCCCCGCCATCTTGGATTACATCACGAGGGGGATGACAGCATCCACTGGTAGCAGTACTGTGTACTTGGTCAGTTGGACTCTGGACCTTGTGGTGAACACAATGGATGGAGCTACTGCCTCAAATTGTTTAAATAAAGGGTGCATGCAAAATAAAGACTTACATCCATCCTTTCCAGCACAGGCTGAGTCCTTTTCCCACCAAATCCTAGGAAGAGGTGGCGGTCATATGTTTTAGGTTAGTGGAGGTAGTCAATTGATCTTTTTTTCCTCACCAAAATTTTAACTTCCTGCCATATTCTTGGGAAGGGGGAGGGAGGAGGTGGAGGGTGAGGGTAGTGGGATGGGATGGGGGAACAATAGTTTAAGTACATGTCAATCAAATGGAAGGATCCTTTTAGCAGAACAATGTAATAAGAACATGTCAATCAAAGGAGAATAGGTTAATGACATGTCAATCAAAGGGGAACAATAGGTTAAGTACCTGTCAATCAAAGGAGGACAAAAATTTTGCCCCTGAGTGCATACCAGCCCCTGATGCAGTCAACCAGCACAAACAGAATGAGGTGGTATGAAGTTTGTGTCCGCAGCTCGTGGTCTCGCGGTAGCGTTCTCGCTTCCCGAGCACGGGGTCCCGGGTTCGATTCCCAGCGGGGTCAGGGATTTTCTCTGCCTCGTGATGACTGGGTGTTGTGTGTTGTCCTTAGGTTAGTTAGGTTTAAGTAGTTCTAAGTTCTAGGGGACTGATGATCATAGCTGTTAAGTCCCATAGTGCTCAGAGCCATTTGAACCATTTTATGAAGTTTGTCTCACTACTGATGATCTCGGAAACTATCTATGACAACCATGTGAAGACAGCAAGCACATCATTGCACATAAACATGACGTTTATACCTCGTGTAAGAAAGGACACTGTTTACTAACATGTGTCGGAATGCAAGCATGACCATGGGCAAGCAACTGACTGTTATCGGCCTGTAATAATGCTGGTCATATTCTTTGGGTTCTCACAACTCTCATGAGAATACAAAATCAGGGTGTACAGGTTGCCCATAATCAAAGCCATGTTCAGTCTCAGGGAACAGGCGTAACGTACTTTAGGAAATGGACTTCTTTGCAAGAAGGCAAGTATTCACATGCATAGTGTGATGACATGTGGAGCATGTTTACAGGCTGTATGATGACTGCTGTTGCGGGTTCCCTTGGGCACAGCATCTGATAAAGGCAGGCTAGCAGGTCAGCACTCAGCGACTGCACTGGATGTGGATTGGCAGCACCTCGTCTGTCCAAAAGAGTTCCTACTCAGTGTAAAATATCTCGATGGAAGAGTGAAGGCCGGCGGAGGGAGAGCTATATTTTGTGGTATGTTTCCATTCCTTGGGTGATCTTCTCATTCTGGAAAGGAAAATGGATCATCACACGTATGCACCTACCCTTGCGGAACATATCCACGCCGACATGCAGTTTCTTTTCCTTCGGCGCAGTTGCATCAAACAGTAGGAGTCCCCTGGTCACCAAATTGCCTGGACTGAGACTTAATGGAGAACCTGTGGTACCACCTCAATCAGGCTGTTCGTGCCATGGATCCTCAAGCGAGAAACCCAGAGCAGCGGGCCACGGAACCGGAGTGGGCGTGGTTCCAAATCCATGTCGAAACCTTCCAGAACCTTAACTCAGTTCCTGCACAACTCGCAGTGGTCCGCCCTGCAGAAGATGGTTTTTCAGGCTTTTGACAGTTCGTAACATTAATTTACTAGACAGTGTAAAATTTTCGACTAGTATACTCCCATATCCGTTACAAATTTGCTCGTGAACTCTTCCTAGTATTCTGTACAGGTACAATAAGTAAAAATTTCAGAATTTGCTATACTTCCTGACGTTGCAATGTTAATGGACAACTGTGAAGCTTTCTCATCAGTTTATACCAAATACTGCGTGGGCTTAGAGCAAACTATTCGACTGCGGAGACCACACCATCTGTCATGGGAAAGTGACCGTACAGAAAGGTACCTGCTTTGTGAGGCTAAGTAACAGCGGATAATTAGATTTTATGTGATGTTTTAGTATGCGTAACTATAAGTCACACATTTATATGGCATCCGCGAGCAGAGAGAGGGAGAAAAATCCATGTTTAGGAAAAGGTCATTCATCTCCACGCGATTCTGGCTTCGGTGTTGGCCAAAGAAGTCACGTTAGCTGTGTTCATTACGAGGAATGACTGCCGAGCTGAGTACACTTCGTGACCACTGATTGACTGGGATATGTTAGGCGAAGCTAAAGGACTTAGTGGAAATGGCTCATTAAAAGACCGACTCAGTCTCGTGGAGACTCTTGAAGCTAGAATGGTACCTATGACCCTACGTGTGATAGCCCCACCGACGATATTGCAGTACTTTGGGTGAGACAGCGAGAACTGAATTTAAATCCAGTTTATAAGGGTCAGTTCCAAAACTTTTTTAATGAAATTGTTAGTTAACATACTTTGAGTGAGTTTACTCAAAACCTATGTGACTCTCAGCTAATAGTCAATATTAGTACTACCTTGCTCGTTTCTTTCATAAAGACGTTTCCTACCGCGTTTCGCATTTTTTCGTATTTGCAAATTTTCGAAAATTAGCATGTCAACATGTTGGTTCATGTTTCTTGCCATGTTCCTTTTTGGATGGTAACAAGCTGTTATTGTGATCGTTTCTCAGTTCCGTATCACTTTTAAACGCTGTCTGAGAAAAAAGTCTGAAGCGTTCAGAAAGGGAGGAAGAAACAGAATAAAATTTAACGGGTTAGAGTGTATATGATATTATTGGAGTGAATACGAAATCGCAAAAATTTTCAAAGAACTTGACAGTATGGGCACACTTGTCAGTAGGACGCTGCACTCCCTCTGGCCTGAATGCATAAACCAATTCTGTTAGCTAGAGTGTTGTAAAGCTGTTGTATCCTCGCCTGAGGTAATCTGGCTCACAGCTAACTGTACCTCGATATCTGGATACTGGCAGGCTGACAGAGTTGATATCTGAGCAGCTGTTCCCACAGAAGTTGTAGCGGATCGTGTTGGCCACATGCGTACCTCAACATCAAGCAGGTAGCAATAAAGACAGGTGCCGTGTGTGTGTGTGTGTCTGTCTGAAAGACCATTATCCTATTTAGAAACAGAACCAAGATACTGTCGCATGATAGGTAACACTTTACGCAAGATGTCCGTAACATACAGCCTACGCATGGAACGGTAATTCCCTATTGAAGGTGCTACTAGCCTGCGACCACTGGTGCGAGATGAGACAAAATATTGCCTGGAGTCCACTGTTTGTTCTAGGATGGCAGACATAGATGTGAAAGGCTCCTCCCTTGATGTGGTGAGGCGCGACGAGGCGACCAGATTCGCCGTTTTCGCTCGTTTCCAGGAGCCGCGCCATTATTTTAAAAGTCGCTCCTGTCAGCTGATTTCTTCATTCGCTGCCGGTATCGTCGTCAGAATGATTCCACGTTCGTCTCTGCCATGTTTGTACCGCACCACGTGACGGCAACGTCACAAGGCGCTTCCCTCCAGAGATCATAGAACGGTTGATTCAGAAAAAAATGGATTGAAAATCTTCTTCGAAAAGACGAAATTGTGATCAACACATCGCTGGCACTGAATTTGGCTTCATTATTCGACTTCTATAATTTAAATACTTTGGTGAAATCGTTTCAGAGAACATTACAGGAAACGAGGGAACCGAGAGTGGCACTGTTAAGTGGGTGAAAACTTACAAGACTACCAGTGAACTGTGCAATAATAGAAATACACTCCTGGAAATTGAAATAAGAACACCGTGAATTCATTGTCCCAGGAAGGGGAAACTTTATTGACACATTCCTGGGGTCAGATACATCACATGATCACACTGACAGAACCACAGGCACATAGACACAGGCAACAGAGCATGCACAATGTCGGCACTAGTACAGTGTATATCCACCTTTCGCAGCAATGCAGGCTGCTATTCTCCCATGGAGACGATCGTAGAGATGCTGGATGTAGTCCTGTGGAACGGCTTGCCATGCCATTTCCACCTGGCGCCTCAGTTGGACCAGCGTTCGTGCTGGACGTGCAGACCGCGTGAGACGACGCTTCATCCAGTCCCAAACATGCTCAATGGGGGACAGATCCGGAGATCTTGCTGGCCAGGGTAGTTGACTTACACCTTCTAGAGCACGTTGGGTGGCACGGGATACATGCGGACGTGCATTGTCGTGTTGGAACAGCAAGTTCCCTTGCCGGTCTAGGAATGGTAGAACGATGGGTTCGATGACGGTTTGGATGTACCGTGCACTATTCAGTGTCCCCTCGACGATCACCAGTGGTGTACGGCCAGTGTAGGAGATCGCTCCCCACACCATGATGCCGGGTGTTGGCCCTGTGTGCCTCGGTCGTATGCAGTCCTGATTGTGGCGCTCACCTGCACGGCGCCAAACACGCATACGACCATCATTGGCACCAAGGCAGAAGCGACTCTCACCGCTGAAGACGTCTCCATTCGTCCCTCCATTCACGCCTGTCGCGACACCACTGGAGGCGGGCTGCACGATGTTGGGGCGTGAGCGGAAGACGGCCTAACGGTGTGCGGGACCGTAGCCCAGCTTCATGGAGACGGTTGCGAATGGTCCTCGCCGATACCCCAGGAGCAACAGTGTCCCTAATTTGCTGGGAAGTGGCGGTGCGGTCCCCTACGGCACTGCGTAGGATCCTACGGTTTTGGCGTGCATCCGTGCGTCGCTGCGGTCCGGTCCCAGGTCGACGGGCACGTGCACCTTCCGCCGACCACTGGCGACTACATCGATGTACTGTGGAGACCTCACGCCCCATGTGTTGCGCAATTCGGCGGTACGTCCACCCGGCCTGCCGCATGCCCACTATACGCCCTCGCTCAAAGTCCGTCAACTGCACATACGGTTCACGTCCATGCTGTCGCGGCATGCTACCAGTGTTAAAGACTGCGATGGAGCTCCGTATGCCACGGCAAACTGGCTGACACTGACGGCGGCGGTGCACAAATGTTGCGCAGCTAGCGCCATTCGACGGCCAACACCGCGGTTCCTGGTGTGTCCGCTGTGCCGTGCGTGTGATCATTGCTTGTACAGCCCTCTCGCAGTGTCCGGAGCAAGTATGGTGGGTCTGACACACCGGTGTCAATGTGTTCTTTTTTCCATTTCCAGGAGTGTATATATGATGAATACTCAATATTACATACAGATAAAGTACTGCAACATTTATTGCAGTATCGGTTTCGTTCGTTAAGAGACCATCTCCTGATTCCTGCACACACGATAAAACCAAAACAAGGCACAAGTCGTCACCACAAAGATAATCGTAACTGTAGTAAACAACATATACAAAACTGGTTATAATGGCTCTGAGCACTATAGGACTTAACATCTGAGGTCATCAGTCCCCTAGAACTTAGAACTACTTAAACCTAACTAACCTAAGAACATCACGCACTTTCATGCCCGAGGCAGGATTCGAACCTGCGACAGTAGCGGTCGTGCGGTTCCAGACTGAAGCGCCCAGAACCGCTCGGCCACATCTGCCGGCAAAACAATATATACAACTTATTGAATCTTACGCTCTGAACTAGTAATTATATGTCATACGACTCATAAGCATGATAAATCATCAAGACACAACCCAGCCTGTTCATTAAGCTCAAATACAAAAACAGATATATTCATACATTCGTGACGAAGTACCAACAAAACAAGCGAACCTCATTACAGAACACGTTATCAGAGATGTTGGAGCAGCCAAGTATTGTAAAAGCTCAGGTAATGCTCGACATATCCTGCGTAGGCTGGGTTGGATACCAAAGACTACGTCTTAACACCACCGAATTTTTTTCATACTTCGTTGATTTTTATACCTCTTCCTTCATGGCCGCACTCCAACAAACGTCTGCATGTGGAGATAATCTCCAAGTTTTAGCGCACCCCTTCTTTGAAACGTCGTCTGCCATAAAATCTCTGCTCTCAAAAGGAAAAGCACATATCAGCGTCTCGGAACCGTTTCTATTGATGCAGTTATACGTACACTCTATGACGTTAGTAACAATATTTGCTGACGTGGGTACTAACAGTATGCTATTTTGATTTCTGACAACCAGACACTGTTAACGCTAAATTAGTCACTGAAGCCGGCAAATGGAATGCAGTTACAACTTTACTTCAAGGAATATTTCCTTGTTCCTTAATTTCCGCATTATTCTGTTCTAATTAGGAGGTTCTGAATGCTTTGTTCATGTTGCGCCGCAGTAATTTGTTTCGAGTATTTTATTGCAGATCACCCCTACGCATATTATTGTTTCAGGGCGATATAGCGCAGCTGTCAAGTCTCTCATTCAGGGGGCAGGGTTCGGATCCTTGTCCGATAATACGGAGTTTGAACTGACATGTTTGCCCGAAACTGCTTTAGGAAAATTCCAGAGGAAAGAAATTTTATTTCAGCCAACTTTTACTTCGCTAAAAATTTTCATAGAAACCCTCATTAAGCCATAAGCACCCTTTCCTCCGGCAGTCTACCAGGCGTTAAAAGAGAATGTTATTGGTTCATCGACCAATATTCAATGTAAAACGTCAACAAATATTTTCCAGTGGCAGCGATAATATGAAAAATTAGAACAATTAGAAATCCATAGTTACTACATATTTATATGAAACAAACTTTTCGTGAAGGCTTCAGCATCGTCATTTAGTTACATAAAATGTTACGTCTCAACCACACTCAAGTCAAAATTCGAAAGCAAGATCGTGAATGAAGGACAACACTTAGCACTGGAAGTACGTTTATTACGAACACCAACGTGTAGACGCAACAAAAGTGAGCTTCCGCCTGGAAGGGAGAGTTGCTACTTACGCAAACTTGGAATATTCCGTAAAATACAAATGTGAGAGGTTTCGAGAACCCTCCAACTGTATTGGTCCGTCATGTTACTCCTTTTCGTCTAATCGGGGCTGCGAGACGCCAATGAGTAGGCTGGTAGGTGTCATTGTTCGAATGCAGTGTTACGATCAAACCCAAACAAATCTGACGATTAACTGTTACGTACGGCAAGGGGAATGACCGGATAAATTATCTCAGACCGGTTCTAACTTCCGATAGCGAAGCAATTATCGGAGTAACACTAAAAGGGTTCGGTCGTTCACCCTCGAACATCCGCCGAACACTTTCCAACGAGAGTTAAACAAGAAAAAAATAATAAAAATAAAAGGGAACGCTTTAAGCTCTTGAGGAGTAGTCTTCGTCTTGTGCGTCTTCCGGTTGTATACCAGTTTCATCTGGACCTTTATCGTCTTTCATATAGCAAGGGATTTTTCTTTCCAGTTTTGAGTTGAAGGTACTGAAGATACGTTTCGTCTCTTTCGAATCGTAAATTCTTTTTACGTGACCATAAAGTCTATCTGACTTTGCATACGGAGCTACTGAAGCGCTCAACACTACAAACGGAATTTCGTGTGTGTGTGTGCGTGTGTGTGTGTGTATTTGTGTATGTGTGTGTGTGTGTGTGTGTGTGTGTGTGTGTGCGCGCACTCGCACACTAGACCTTTTGAGCTTCGATCCCATTCTCTGCAAGGCCTTTAAGAAAAAAAGCAACATTCTAAGCAAAGCAACAGCTTCCATAACACAGAGGATTACCATTACGAAACTGTAGTCTGTGAGGAACAAATAGACAGATCTTCACCTACAAACATGAACTTTAAAGTGCGCTACCCGCTGGTAAATTTTCATCACAATTTAATTAATTTTGAACCGTTGGCCAGTTAAATTAGTAGGTCAGCTCACATCCGTTACTGGTATTCCTTTTTCAATAATCAGTATGTCATAACAAATATGGCTAAGGTTAAAGTCTTTATTTTCAAACAGAAGTAACTATTATTTCTGGCTCTTACACGCAAACTGTTGAAATTATGATCCTGTCTTTCACACACTTATTTCCATTACCGTTGATTATTCCTCTAGGTACATGAAAAATTCAACGTAACACACATCATGCGTAAATCGTCATTTCGTCTCTCCACAGTTAACTGTATTACATCCCCCTTAACATCTTTGACGCGACCATGCCTTCACGATTTTTAAGTGCCCCCTGACTCAACAGGTTCTACACTGTTGACTTAGTTTTAATAAAAAGCAACCAAATTTTAGTTCCCGGTAACTGATTTCAGTCAATAACTGAATGTATTATAATTGTAATTAAAGTCGCTACAGTTCCACACCGAAGTCCAAAATTATTAATTCAACAAAATACCTTTCGGCTGGCACGAGCCACGCTGCAAGTGAGAGAAGAAAAGGCGGAAGAAAAGGCACAGTCACGCACAAAAGTATCCGACCGACCTGAATTGCATTCCGTCTGATTTGCATGCAGCCTACGTACCATAAATGTTTTCAGGCTCTCTAATCACTTTTGGGTACAGTCGTTTGACTACAGAAAATGTTTGCTGCAAGTAACCACTAGGGAACAATGCTCTGTATGGCAATAACTCCTCATATAAATAAATATCACGGTACCACAAATATTAAGAAACACCATACTAGAGATCAGAAAATCCATAATGCTTCTAAACTCAGATTTATTGCAATAAGTGGCAGTTTTACAATATTACCACTCTCATTAGTATGTTAGACAATTATAGTTCTACCATATATCATTCCATAAACTTTAGTCAAAATTAAATTCATTTGCGAATAAGAGATTTTTTTAAGAATTTTTGATTCAAAACTACGCTAATATGAAGTATTCTTCTTCTCTCAAATGTTTTTCATTCTCTTGATGAGTGAGTCTGTATAAACTGGTTAATGAATTAACCAATTAGAAAAACTGATTAACAACATCAAACGGTCTATCATCACCATCAACAACGTATCATTAGTAATTATATTGTATTCATGATGGAGCTTGGATCTATGTGCAATTCTAAAGTCACCTATCGCGCTTGTTATGTGCCACAAAACGACATTAAAAAGTTATTCATGAGTGGCTAGTTGCACATGTTTTTAAAGGACATGGCAAATTGCTTTGTTCTAGATTTCAATCAAAACCCAACAACTATAGGCAATTTAACTGAGCAAAGCTGTTGTACCAGGCCGAGACGCGAACACAGGACTGATTTTCGTTGCTGATTAGGCATAAAGAGACGTAGTTGATATACCGTACTTCTAACTAGCATCAGTTAAAAAATTTGAACTGGGAACTACCTGCCAAAAATATCTGTACTATACTAGGACTCCTATCAAGCCACTATTGTCCCTGTTAACTAACCACGACAAATGTTAAAAATGGTTTGAACCACAACCACAGACACTGAAATATCGCCTTTTTTTTTTTTTTTTTTTTTTTTTTTTTTTTTTTTTTTTTTTTTAACCGCGACTGGTCATTATACACTCCTGGAAATTGAAATAAGAACACCGTGAATTCATTGTCCCAGGAAGGGGAAACTTTATTGACACATTCCTGGGGTCAGATACATCACATGATCACACTGACAGAACCACAGGCACATAGACACAGGCAACAGAGCACGCACAATGTCGGCACTAGTACAGTGTATATCCACCTTTCGCAGCAATGCAGGCTGCTATTCTCCCATGGAGACGATCGTAGAGATGCTGGATGTAGTCCTGTGGAACGGCTTGCCATGCCATTTCCACCTGGCGCCTCAGTTGGACCAGCGTTCGTGCTGGACGTGCAGTCCCAAACATGCTCAATGGGGGACAGATCCGGAGATCGTGCTGGCCAGGGTAGTTGACTTACACCTTATAGAGCACGTTGGGTGGCACGGGATACATGCGGACGTGCATTGTCCTGTTGGAACAGCAAGTTCCCTTGCCGGTCTAGGAATGGTAGAACGATGGGTTCGATGACGGTTTGGATGTAACGTGCACTATTCAGTGTCCCCTCGACGATCACCAGTGGTGTACGGCCAGTGTAGGAGATCGCTCCCCACACCATGATGCCGGGTGTTGGCCCTGTGTGCCTCGGTCGTATGCAGTCCTGATTGTGGCGCTCACCTGCACGGCGCCAAACACGCATACGACCATCATTGGCACCAAGGCAGAAGCGACTCTCATCGCTGAAGACGACATGTCTCCATTCGTCCCTCCATTCACGCCTGTCGCGACACCACTGGAGGCGGGCTGCACGATGTTGGGGCGTGAGCGGAAGACGGCCTAACGGTGTGCGGGACCGTAGCCCAGCTTCATGGAGACAGTTGCGAATGGTCCTCGCCGATACCCCAGGAGCAACAGTGTCCCTAATTTGCTGGGAAGTGGCGGTGCGGTCCCCTACGGCACTGCGTAGGATCCTACGGTCTTGGCGTGCATCCGTGCGTCGCTGCGGTCCGGTCCCAGGTCGACGGGCACGTGCACCTTCCGCCGACCACTGGCGACAACATCGATGTACTGTGGAGACCTCACGCCCCACGTGTTGAGCAATTCGGCGGTACGTCCACCCGGCCTCCCGCATGCCCACTATACGCCCTCGCTCAAAGTCCGTCAACTGCACATACGGTTCACGTCCACGCTGTCGCGGCATGCTACCAGTGTTAAAGACTGCGATGGAGCTCTGTATGCCACGGCAAACTGGCTGACACTGACGGCGGCGGTGCACAAATGCTGCGCAGCTAGCGCCATTCGACGGCCAACACCGCGGTTCCTGGTGTGTCCGCTGTGCCGTGCGTGTGATCATTGCTTGTACAGCCCTCTCGCAGTGTCCGGAGCAAGTATGGTGGGTCTGACACACCGGTGTCAATGTGTTCTTTTTTCCATTTCCAGGAGTGTAGATTTGTTTCATCAGTAGCGAAAGCTGAGCATGTTTGAATTAGAAATAACGTGATGAACGGTTCAGTTCTGATTGGCAATCGAACCCTCTTCACATCGACTTGTCTAAGCACAAACGGAGATACGTATCGAATTGTCTTTCACCAGTACATAGGATCGGCATGTTTGAACTTCAGAGGATGGAAATGAGAGTATGGCTTCAGTGGCCGGGAGTTCCCAGTCGGCACTTCAGAGGATGTATGGAAACGTTAAATGTCTCACTGGGTGCCAAAACAATCACATACCGCTACTGTTGACAACGAATGGAGAAACTTTAAAAATTTAAATTATTTCCCACCAGCAGTTAGGTGTGCTCATGCTAGACCTTGAAAGGTTATAATGGGAAACCTATTGTGTCAGACCAATACGTGCAGGCGTTCTGGAGTTTAGAATCAAATCCGGTGAATGGGATGATTCGAATTCTAATCTCAGTTCAGAACAGATATTTTCATCTCCACCTCAAATATAAGACGAAATAAATGCTATGTGATTTAACGTAGCTATTGGTACATTAAGTAAAATAAAATTACTAATGTAAAGAAGGTTAGTGGTACCAGGCTATCTACATCGCACCACTTCCGCCTCTGTCGTGCCCCAATCTAACGTCCAGTCGGTAGCGACGGGAAACCACGTTAGACGTGAAACTGGAACCAAGCTGCAGTCGTACGCTCTCCACTTCGCGCAACCAGAGGCGAATTTGATTTGTCAGTGCCTATTACACACCATTTCCTGAGCTGGGAATAGAACCCACCCATTAGGTATATCAAAATAGCATCAACCCGCCAGACCATCAATTTCCACTTTTCGTAATGTTATAATTTTATCGCAATGGAGGTGCGCCACATTGTATGAGAATTGTGATTCAGTGACTCCCTAAAGAGGATTGCAACCTGTTCAATACACACTTTTTTTTTGTTCGGTCGAATCGCCATTAACCAGCTGCCTTAGGTACCCTGTGACTACATTTGGCTTGATTTTGTAATAAAATCGATGAACGAACATCTAGTGAAAATGTCAACACTGTAGAATGCGGAACGTTCTGCAGAAGATGTTGCCTTCCATTGAGTTACCCTGCTGTCCAACCTGTTTGTTCTAAACGTCACACAGTGCAAAAGAAACGTAGAGCTACTGCATCAGATTTATCCATAATTTAATAAATCATACCTCGTTGTCTGCTAACAGACTGATATCTGTTGGAAGGTCAGAGACGATTTACTATATTTTCGAAGCTTTCAATAACATTAAAAACTTGGAAAACGTTCCCGTGAAAAATCTCATGGCGGCCTGTCCACATCAGAGCAGTGTGGGGTCCTGCCCACTCGTCTCTTATAGGGTGCCTAATGGATGCTGCTTTCTCGGGTAGCTATACTTAATTTTGTATTACAGGAACGTGCCACAAGCGGTGGGTGACACGCAAGCAGTCAGTGTCTTTCTTTATATACTGTGTCCTTGCAAGGAAAGTATGTTGTTGTTGTTGTTGTGGTCTTCAGTCCTGAGACTGGTTTGATGCAGCTCTCCATGCTACTCTATCTTGTGCAAGCTTCTTCATCTCCCAGTACCTACTGCAACCTACATCCTTCTGAATCTGCTTAGTGTATTCATCTCTTGGTCTCCCTCTACGATTTTTACCCTCCACACTGCCCTCCAATGCTAAATTTGTGATCCCTTGATGCCTCAAAACATGTCCTACCAACCGATCCCTTCTTCTAGTCAAGTTGTGCCACAAACTTCTCTTCTCCCCAATCCTGTTCAATACCTCCTCATTAGTTACGTGATCTACCCACCTTACCTTCAGCGTTCTTCTGTAGCACCACATTTCGAAAGCTTCTATTCTCTTCTTGGCCAAACTGGTTATCGTCCATGTTACACTTCCATACATGGCTACACCCCATACAAATACTTTCAGAAACGCCTTCCTGACACTTAAATCTATACTCGATGTTAACAAATTTCTCTTCTTCAGAAACGATGTCCTTGCCATTGTCAGTCTACATTTTATATCCTCTCTACTTCGACCATCATCAGTTATTTTATTCCCTAAATAGCAAAACTCCTTTACTACCTTAAGTATCTCATTTCCTAATCTAATCCCCTCAGCATCACCCGATTTAATTTGACTACATTCCATTATCCTCGTTTTGCTTTTGTTGATGTTCATCTTATATCCTCCTTTCAAGACACTGTCCATTCCGTTCAACTGCTCTTCCAAGTCCTTTGCTGTCTCTGACAGAATTACAATGTCATCGGCGAACCTCAAAGTTTTTACTTCTTCTCCATGAATTTTAATACCTACCCCGAATTTTTCTTTTGTTTCCTTTACTGCTCCTTCAATATACAGATTGAATAACATCGGGGAGAGGCTATAACCCTGTCTCACTCCTTTCCCAACCACTGCTTCCCTTTCATGCCCCTCGACTCTTATAACTGCCATCTGGTTTCTGTACAAATTGTAAATAGCCTTTCGCTCCCTGTATTTTACCCCTGTCAACTTCAGAATTTGAAACAGAGTATTCCAGTTAACGTTGTCAAAAGCTTTCTCTAAGTCTACAGATGCTAGAAACGTAGGTTTGCCTTTTCTTAATCTTTCTTCTAAGATAAGTCGAAAGGTTAGTATTGCCTCACGTGTTCCAACATTTCTACGGAATCCAAACTCATCTTCCCCGAGGTCCGCTTCTACCAGTTTTTCCATTCGTCTGTAAAGAATTCGCGTTAGTATTTTGCAGCTGTGACTTATTAAACTGATAGTTCGGTAATTTTCACATCTGTCAACACCTGCATTCTTTGGGATTGGAATTATTATATTCTTCATGAAGTCTGAGGGTATTTCGCCTGGCTCATACATCTTGCTCACCAGATGGTAGAGTTTTGTCAGGACTGGCTCTCCCAAGGCCGTCAGTAGTTCCGTGGAATGTTGTCTACTCCGGGGGCCTTGTTTCGACTCAGGTCTTTCAGTGCTCTGTCAAACTCTTCACGCAGTATCGTATCTCCCATTTCATCTTCATCTACATCCTCTTCCATTTCCATAATATTGTCCTCAAGTACATCGCCCTTGTATAGACTCCATATATAATCCTTCCACCTTTCTGCTTCCCCTTCTTTGCTTAGAACTGGGTTTCCATCTGAGCTCTTGATGTTCATACAAATGGTTCTCTTATCTCCAAAGATCTCTTTAATTTTGCTGTAGGCAATATCTATCTTACCCCTAGTGAGATAAGTCTCTACATCCTTACATTTGTCCTCTAGCCATCCCTGCTTAGCCATTTTGCATTTCCTGTCGATCTCATTTTTGAGACGTTTGTATTCCTTTTTGCCTGCTTCATTTACTGCATTTTTATATTTTCTCCTTTCATCAATTAAATTCAATATTTCTTCTGTTACCCAAGGATTTCTACTAGCCCTCGTCTTTTTACCTATTTGATCCTCTGCTACCTTCACTATTTCATTCCTCAAAGCTACCCATTCTTTTTCTACTGTATTTCTTTCCCCCATTCCTGTCAATTGTTACCGTGTGTTCTCCCTGAAACTCTGTACATCCTGTGGTTGTTTCAGTTTATCCAGGTCCCATCTCTTTAAATTCCCACCTTTTTGCAGTCTCTTCAGTTTCAATCTGCAGTTCATAACCAATAGATTGTGGTCAGAATCCACATCTGCCCCTGGAAATGTCTTACAATTTAAAACCTGGTTCCTAAATCTCTGTCTTACCATTATATAATCTATCTGATACCTTTTAGTATCTCCAGGGTTCTTCCAGGTATACAACCTTCTTTTATGATTCTTGAACCAAGTGTTAGCTATGATTAAGTTATGCTCTGTGCAAAATTCTACAAGGCGGCTTCCTCTTTCATTACTTCCCCCCAATCCATATTCACGTACTATGTTTCCTTCTCTCCCTTTTCCTATTGACGAATTCCAGTCACCCATGACTATTAAAATTTCGTCTCCCTTCACTACCTGAATAATTTCTTTTATCTCGTCATACATTTCATCAATTTCTTCGTCATCTGCAGAGCTAGTTGGCATATAAACTTGTACTACTGTAGTAGGCATGGGCTTTGTGTCTATCTTGGCCACAATAATGCGTTCACTATGCTGTTTGTAGTAGCTAACCCGCACTCCTATTTTTTTTATTCATTATTAAACCTACTCCTGCATTACCCCTATTTGATTTTGTATTTATAACCCTGTAATCACCTGACCAAAAGTCTTGTTCCTCCTGCCACCGAACTTCACTACTTCCCACTATATCTAACTTTAACCTATCCATTTCCCTTTTTAAATTTTCTAACCTACCTGCCCGATTAAGGGATCTGACATTCCACGCTCCGATCCGTAGAACGCCATTTTTCTTTCTCCTGATAACGACGTCCTCTTGAGTAGTCCCCGCCCGGAGATCCGAATGGGGGACTATTTTACCTCCGGAATATTTTACCCAAGAGGACGCCATCATCATTTAATCATACAGTAAACCTGCATGTCCTCGGGAAAAATTACGGCTGTAGTTTCCCCTTGCTTTCAGCCGTTCGCAGTACCAGCACAGCAAGGCCGTTTTGGTTAATGTTACAAGGCCAGATCAGTCAAGCATCCAGACTGTTGCCCCTGCCACTACTGAAAAGGCTGCTGCCCCTCTTCAGGAACCACACGTTTGTCTGGCCTCTCAACAGATACCCCTCTGTGGTGGTTGCACCTACGGTACGACCATCTGTATCGCTGAGGCACGCAAGCCCCCCCGTCAACGGCAAAGCAAAGTATATGGATCACTAATAACTGCTACTGTAGTGCTCTCATAGTGCCGGTCTGGTTCAAATGTTTCAAATGGCTCTGAGCACTATGGGACTTAACTGCTGAGGTCATCAGTCCCCTAGAACTTAGAACTACTTAAACCTAACGAACCAAAAGACATCACACACATCCATGCACGAGGCAGGATTCGAACCTACGGCCGTAGCGGTCGCGTAGTTCCAGACTGTAGCGCCTAGGGCCGGTCTAGTACTGCGCTGTCTAGTAATGTGCGGCCGAGGTTGGCAGGAGCGGCGCTTATATTCTCTTCTTGCAGAGGTCACTCCTGTCATGGTTCGGACCTAGTCAGCGGGCTATTGGCTGACGTCGTGTCACTGCCTTCTCTGCTCTTGTGTTCTTCGCCTTCGTGCAGGCGCTTGACGATACGCCGGAACAAACAAGTTGTGTTCGACTGCCTATGGCCGCCTGATGCTAGGCGCAGTCAGGCGAGATAATCACCAGGCATTGGTGTCATCAGTGTATGATCTAAAAGTGGAGTTTTTTCTCAAATTGGCAAGCGTTAGATTATTTAATATTGTAGTTTGGTTTTGAGTGTGAAATATTTTCGATGAACAGATTGTGCACATTGCAGAAATCAATGTCGAACCAATTCTCACGCTGCATATTACACTACTGGCCATTAAAATTGCTACACCACAAAGATGAGGTGCTACAGACGCGAAATTTAACCGACAGGAAGAAGATGCTGTGATATGCAAATGTTTAACTTTTCAGAGCATTCATACAAGTTTGGCGCCGGTGGTGACACCTACGACGTGCTGACACGACGAAAGTTTTCAACCAATTTCTCATACACAATCAGCAGTTAACCGGCGTTGCCTGGTGAAACGTTGTTGTGATGCCTCGTGTAAGGAGGAGAAATGCGTACCACCACGTTTCCGACTTTGATAAAGGACGGATTGTAGCCTATCGCGATTGCGGTTTATCGTATCGCGACATTGCTGCTCTCGTTGGTCGAGATCCAATGACTGTTATCAGAATATGGAATCTGTGGGCTCAGGATGGTAATACGGAACGCCATTCTGGATCCCAACAGCCTCGTATCACTAACAGTCGAGATGACAGGCATCTTATCCGCATGGCTGTAACGGATCGTGCAGCTACGTCTCGATCCCTGTGTCAACAGATGGGGACGTTTGCAAGACAACAACCGTCTGCACGAACAGTTCGACGACGTTTGCAGCAGCATGGACTATCAGTTCGGAGACCATGGCTGCTTGTACCCTTGACGCTGCATCACAGACAGGAGCGCCTGTGATAGTGTACTCAACGACGAACCAGGGTGCACGAATGGTAAAACGTCATTTTTTCGGACGAATCCAGGTTCTGTTTCTGATGGTCGCATCCATGTTTGGCGACATCGCGGTGAACGCACATTGGAAGCGTGTATTCGTCATCGCCATACTGGCGTATCACCGTGCGCGATGGTATGGGGTGCCATTGGTTACACGTCTCGGTCACCTTTTGTTCGCATTGACGGCAATTTGAACAGTGGACGTTACATTTCAGATGTGTTACGATCCGTCGTTCTATCCTTCATTCGATCCTTGCGAAACCCTACATTTCAGCAGGATAATGCACGACCGCATGTTGGAGGTCCTCTGCGGGCCTTTCTGGATACAGAAAATGTGCGACTGCTGCCCTGGCCAGCACATTCCCCAGACCTCTCACCAATTGAAAACGTCTGGTCAATTGTGGCCGAGCAACTGGCTCGTCACAATACGCCAGTCACTACTCTTAATGAACTGTGGTCTCGTGTTGAAGCTGCATGGGCAGCTGTCCTGTAAACGCCATCCAAGCTCTGTTTGACTCAATGCCAAGGCGTATCAAGGTCGTTGTTACGGGCAGAGGTGGTTGTTCTGGGTACTGATTTCTCAGTATGCACCCAAATTACGCGAAAATGTAATCAAATATCAGTTCTAGTATAATATATTTGTCCAATGAATACCTGTTTATCAACTGCATTTCTTCTTGGTGTAGCAATTTTAATGGCCAGTGGGAGTACTAAGTACATAACCTGCCACTGTGGACAAAGTTCTCCAGAACAAGGACGTTGGTGCATAAGTGCATTTTGTTTAGTCTGTCGTTACGCAGGTGGATGCAATGGTATTCATGTATCATCAATTTTTATTTAATTTTCTAGTACTGTTCTCGCGATGACATCTTGGGTGTTGCATATTTAAGGGTTATGAGTAGTCTTGTTTGTGGGTTAGAAAAGGGGCGTTAAATGGAAAAGATAATTAACATATGTGACATTTTGTTCTCTTTGGATTTAACAGGGGGAAAAGGATGTGAAGTTTGCTCGAACATTTCTGCCGTGTACTGAGTGATTCGTTTCGAAGAAATAACGTTAGAAAACAGTTTGTGTCTCTTCATGTAGGATTGTTTTAATATTAATTATTCCCACGCTCTGGATGTCCAATGGCTGTAGATCTCTCATGTAAGAATTAAAACACTCGTCTCCCTGGAGAGTAGAACCTAGAACCAACATAACCTCGGACTTTCTGTTGGGTGATGTTCCACGAACCAAGTCAGCAACTGTAGCATTACCCTAGTGACGGCTAAGACAGGTAATTCGTAATAAAAACGCGAAATGAATTGCATTTTTCGCAAGTAATGAGCATCCTGGACTAAAACTCCGCAGTTTATAGTTAAATTACACACCATAAATGAAACCCATCAGAACATTTAATTGAAACTCCGAGATAATATCAAGTAAATTTCATAGGATAATTTTGTGTCCTGCAGGAAGTAATTCAATTATCACAGGGTTATCGGATACATCGTAAAATGTTGCCAAGTTCCAGTAATCTTGCCCGCAGGAAGGTATATGTCACCATGGCCGATCTATTTCTTGAACAGGCTAACAACCCAGAAAAAAGATTTTTCACTTCCAAGACGTAATGGAAACACCTGAAAAATTGCCGAGCAGCTGAAATACGACAAATTTGTAAGTTAAATTGAAACTTCAAATTTAAGTGGTGAGGAAATCAATTGGTCGACCTTCCTCATCATAGCTGTTATAACTTTATTTTTGCCTTAGTTTCTAGGTTATCAGAATTCTCATATGGTAATTATCTAGGAGTAATTTCTATAATAGACAGCTATTCCAAGTGTGAATAAGGGAATGACTTAGCGTTCACAGTAATGAATGGCTCAATAACAGCAAGTGTTTAAATAAAAATTAAAAATAGTAGCCTTGAATGGCGTTTAATTACAGCGACTCCCAACAACATCTGACGAATGCATTGAATGCAATCGTACAGACGGGAAGCCAATGCTGGAATGTGCAGAGACTTTCCAGATGCTATTGATTCGTTATGTTAAACCATCATGTTTCATAAACATAAATCGTTGTCAACCAGTTTATTATCCCAACTTTCTCAACAGTGTTTGAGTGGCATTAACGCTTTCTTCGCCCTCACCGTCCCATCTTATGATATTTGATGTCACCACGTACGTTTTCGCAGCATTATGTAGTAGCTACTACTTGTTTAAAATTCGTTTGTTTACGCATTTTGAACATAGCCCATCATTACAACATCGTATGAAATGAATTCATCAATTTGATCTGATGACACATATTAAGCGATCTAGAAAATTTCTTTCTCATATCATAATGCTGTGTCATGTGGTTGATAATGATAACGGTCTGTGCCCGAAATGGCTTAAAAAAGGATTTTGAGAACAAGTGGACTGTTGAAATTAGCAACCACGTGAAGCGGTGGTAAACTACGTGTTCAATACAAATATAATAGTCGCAGGGTTGCTGCATGAATTTTTGCCTCAACTGATATTTCTATTTGTTAATGAAAACAATGTGCCCTATGCTTACATCTTTCTGTAGATAATTTCATGTCTTCAACGGCAGAGTGTGAGCTCATTGTGGAGGCAACAAACAAGAGTAACGGGTTATCACTTTACCATGCACCCCTGCACTCCTGCACATCTGCTTCCTCCCTCCCCTCTCCCCCCCCCCTCCCACGAACTAGTCCCACTGTGGATTTAACGTAAGATATTATCCTCCTGAAGGCAAATTGTTATTTTGTTGTATGGACATATTTTCCCGTTTTAGCTTTGATGAAGACACGTTGCAAAGAAGGGTTGTCATTGGTAATTGATCTCAACCCTTCAAATGTTTGGCATGACCAAAATCAGTAAAAACCCTACAGACTATTGTAAAGGGTTAATAATGCATTAAAGATAGCCCTTGAACAAATTCGTTTGCCTGTATATATTACTGATCCACTCTATTTTCAAGTGAAAACCAGAACGATAAACAGACATGCCTGATTATGCCCTAACAGCCTCTTAGTCTGTTTTGGAGACTTATTATGGAAGCTTGAGGTCACGAGTGTTGACAGTGTCTTGGTGTTTATTTGGTTCCACTGCTACAATGTGTGCAGACTTTTCAGCTGCTGCCTATTATTATTGTAAAACCCACGATTTCTAACAGTGTTGCGCACTGATAGGTCTTAGTTGCTGTTCATTCTAAAATGAGTAGTTACCGTAAATTATGCTTCTCTAGATAGTCTGCATATGAACAACCTTTTCGTCACAAGTATGGTTTCTTATATAAATACTAATTTATTTACGCTCTTAACATCATAACTAATAATTTTGCAAAATAAATAACACAGCTAAATATTGCTCATTTATGCTGGAATCCATGTTGTCGTTGTTGTGGTCTTCAGTCCTGAGACTGGTTTGATGCAGCGCTCCATGCTACCCTATCCTGTGCAAGCTTCTTCATCTCCCAGTACCTACTGCAAGCTACATCCTTCTGAATCTGCTTAGAGTATTCACCTCTTGGTCTCCCTCTACGATTTTTACCCTCCACGCTGCCCTGCAGTACTAAATTGGTGACCCCTTGATGCCTCAGAACATGTCCTACCAACCGATCCCTTCTTCTAGTCAAGTTGTGCCACAAACTCCTCTTCTCCCCAATTCTATTCAGTACCTCCTCATCAGTTATGTGATCTGCCCATCTAATCTTCAGCATTCTTCTGTAGCACCAGATTTCGAATACTTCTGTTCTCTTTCTGTTCTCTTCTTGTCTAAACTATTTATCGTCCATCTTTCACTTCCATACATGGCTACACCCCATACAAATACTTTCAGAAACGACTTCCTGACAGTTAAATGTACACTCGATGTTAACAAATTTCTCTTCTTCAGAAACGCTTTCCTTGCCATTGTCAGTCTATATTTTATATCCTCTCTACTTCGACCATCATCAGTTATTTTGCTACCCAAATAGCAAAACTTCTTTACTACTTTAAGTGTCTCATTTCCTAATCTAATTCCCTCAGCATCACCCGACTTAACTCGACTACATTCCATTATCCTCGTTTTGCTTTTGTTGATGTTCATCTTATACCCTCCTTTCAAGACACTGTCCATTGCGTTCAACTGCTCTTCCAAGTCCCTTGCTGTCTCTGACAAAATTACAATGTCATCGGCGAACCTCAAAGTTTTTATTTCTTCTCCATGGAAATTAATACCTACTCCGAACTTTCCTTTTGTTTCTTTTACTGCTTGTTCAATATACAGATTGAACAGCATCGGGGAAAGGCTACAACCCTGTCTCACTCCCTTCCCAACCACAGCTTCCCTTTCATGTCCCTCGACTCTTCTAACTGCCATCTGCTTTCTGTACAAATTGTAAATAGCCTTTCGCTCCCTGTATTTTACCCCTGCCACCTTCAGAATTTGAAAGAGAGTATTCCAGTCAATATTGTCAAAAGCTTTCTCTAAGTCTATAAATGCTAGAAACGTAGGTTTGCCTTTCCTCAATCTTTCTTCTAAGATAAGTCGTAGGGTCAGTTTTGCCTCACGTGTGCCAACATTTCTACGGATTCCAAACTGATTTTCCCCGAGGTCCGCTTCTACCAGTTTTTCCATTCGTCTGTAAAGAATTCGCGTTAGTATTTTGCAGCTGTGACTTATTAAACTGATAGTTCGGTAATTTTCACATCTGTCAACGCCTGCTTTCTTTGGGATTGGAATTATTATATTCTTCTTGAAGTCTGAGGGAATTTCGCCTGTCTCATACATCTTGCTCACCAGATGGTATAGTTTTGTCAGGACTGGCTCTCCCAAGGCTGTCAGTAGTTGTAATGGAATGTCGTCTGCTCCCAGGGTCTTGCTTCGACTTAGATCTTTCAGTGCTCTGTCAAACTCTTCACGCAGTATCATATCCCCCATTTCATCTTCATCTACCTCCTCTTCCATTTCCATAATATTGTCCTCAAGAAAATTGCCCCTGAATAGACCCTCTATATACTCCTTCCACCTTTCTGCTTTCCCTTCTTTGCTTAGAACTGGGTTTCCATCTGAGCTCTTGATATTCATGCAAGTAGTTCTCTTTTCTCCAAAGGTCTCCTTAATTTTTCTGTAGGCAGTATCTATCATACCCCTCGTGAGATAAGCCTCTACATCTTTGCATTTGTCCTCTAGCCATCTCTGCTTAGCCATTTTACACTTCCTGTCGTTTTCATTTTTGAGACTTCTGTATTCCTTTTTGTCTGCTTCACTTACGGCATTTTTGTATTTTCTCCTTTCACCAATTAATTCAGTATCTCTTCTGTTACCCAAGGATTTCTACTAGCCCTCGTCTTTTTACCTATTTGATCCTCTGCTACCTTCACTATTTCATTCCTCAAAGCTACCCATTCTTTTTCTACTGTATTTCTTTCCCCCATTCCTGTCAATTGTTACCGTGTGCTCTCCCTGAAAGTCTGTACAACCTCTGGTTGTTTCAGTTTATCCAGGTCCCATCTCTTTAAATTCCCACCTTTTTGCAGTTTCTTCAGTTTTAATCTACAGTTCATAACCAATTGATTGTGGTCAGAGTGCACATGTGCCTCTGGAAATGTCTTACAATTTCAAATCTGGTTCCTAAATCTCTATCTTACCATTATATAATCTATCTGAAACCTTCTAGTATCTCCAGGGTTCTTCCATGAATATAACCTTCTTTCATTATTCTTGAACCAAGTGTTAGCTGTGATTAATTTATTCTCTGTGCAAAATTCTACCAAAATGGAAAAATGCAGCGATGAGTCGCGAACAATCTGAATTTATTGCAGGTCGTTTTTGACTATAGAATAGCCAACATCAGGGTTAGAGGTAACAGAAATAAATAAGATACAAGCATATACAAGGCAGCGGCATATTTTACAAGAGACAGCATACCTGACAAATACAAACATGAAGTGAACTTATCGTTTACAGACCTGTTTGGCCACCTAGACCTAAAGTACCCTGTATGCAGGCAAATAGTAAACCTGAAGTTAATTTTTCTAAAAATATCGAGATAGGTGTACGTCATTACTTCACTGGTACATACAGACGCAACATACACTGTTAATATTAGAAGCAACCGAATAATTTATAGCAATTGTTTACACAAATATAGACATAAGTAAATCAAGTAATGAAAATATCTGTTACAAAATGGCAGAATTGTTGTCTGTGAGCGGAGAGAAAATACATTTGTATAAGGAAGCATAAATTAAAAATCCATAAGCACTGTTTTATACAAATATAAGATCATGTGAAATTTGTCAAAATAACTATTCCATTAGAATATAAAATAGTAAGAGAAGGACAAGGTGAGGAAAACATGGCCATTGATGGCCAGGGAAGCAACCACTTATCAGTAAGAATCTATTCACGAAAATTAACAGGTGACATTGATAGACAAGCCACTGTGAAAAGAATCATTACATTCTTACAAAATTACAATATAAAATTTTACAAGGAGCAGCCAAAAGCAAAAATGTTTGCTACTCCATCTTGACGTAAATCTAACAAGAAAAACATAGTAACCTAGAGAATATAAGAAATGCGCTCGATCTATCATGCAGGTACATGTGCTATAAATTTGAGGAGAACCTGCTCAAACATCATACGCACTACGGATTGCGACACCCACCCAACATCGAAAATATGGTTCTCAAGCAACTACCAAAAATGGGTTTTTTAACTGTCACTTTCTCATTCAGCAGGTGAATGTCAGAAGAACTGTGGTGGCAGAAAATATTCATCCCCTCAAAGATATTCATTAACCTGCCCTTTTCAGGACACTGCTGTAGTCTCACGTGTGAGTCAACAGCAGGAACGCAACGTCCACTCTCTGTAAGTTGATTGGAAAAGTTGGTCTTATCCGCCATGTACTTTCCATCGATAGCAACATGTTCACCAAAGCAGACCTCCACTTTATGTCCTGTCTATCCAATGTAACAAGCATCACAATCCAGACGAGAAACTTTATATAACTCTGACTCACGCTAAAAATTAATTTTATCAGCACCATGAGATAGCACATGTCAAAATATTTTAAAAAATAGAGCAGTCTTGAGACTAATTACACCATACTATGGCAGAGCCTCATACTTTTTAGCATTTATATTTTTACTTTGGTCAAGTGCAGTACTAGTTAACTTCTTATTTGCGCGTTTGTTTGCAAATTTGTTATAATATTTTTGTATTTAACTGGAGAGATAGTCGTTCACTTTGGCAATATAGTGTATAATTTAATTTTCTCAGGCGCATTCCACTTTTGAAAGTGGAGCACTGAACATGCAACATGTAACTGAAAGCAAAAATTCCAAAACTGTTTAAATGCTTACCTTCAAAAAATTTTTTATGCGTAAATCAATGAATTTAATGGAACATTCTTTTTTGAGCTCAAGATTAAGTTTTATTTTCTTGAGTAAAGCATTAAATTTAGAGACTATTTCTTCAATGTCATTATCATTATCATCAACTAACAAAGGTGTATCATCAATGTTACTCACATCATAAAAAATTTTCTTCGCTAGCTCAGCGTTTTCATTCACGAATTTACTCTCAATCTGGTTAGTAAGCGGATCTGACAAAAGACCTGAAACAGTGTTTCTCAAATTGAGGACAGCTTTTTGAATGTAAACTTAATCATTCAACTTAAAGTAACTGTACTTTACGAGTAAACTCTAGTACTTCACTCTGCAATAGTCTGGCATGAGATGAAAGATCAATTTTAATGATATCAACTGTCTCATTCACAGCAGTATTTGTGTATAAATTGACAATGCCAAGGGAAACAAATTTCGTACCTGTGGCTTTTTCTATGTCCCTCACGAAATCATTTAATTACTTACTGTTTTTTATTGTGCACTGCTTCTTGAAAACGTAATTTTTTTAAATGTCAAAAATATTCGTGAAACTTTACAAAAAGCGCAACATTTTCCTTTTAACAATTGGTATCACAGGGTTGCCGTCTTTATGGACCTTCAGGGCGGGAATGTTACTACATATCTCATAGCCTTTGTATTTCAAATGGTGAAAAATTTCTCTATGTATTTTAAGTTATTCACGTAATTGTATCTGCTCTTCCCCGGTGAGGTCGTTCTCGATTCTTTCATTGCTAATTTCTGCAAAGAACTGCTTAATTCTGTCAACATAACCTGCTTTCCTTAGAATGGCAACAGTACTGGCTTTATCAGATTTTATGATGATAGCATCACTCTTAACAGGTATTTGCTATCTACAGTAACTTTTTCGGCTAAAATATTCCTTCTAGGGAATCAAGATTGCTTAGAAAGGACCTCTTCTGTTGCAATAGGAATACGATTTTGCTCAGGTCTAGTGGACTTTAAATTCCCTAATGCAGACTTTACGTGGCCCTTTTCTTAAACTTCTGATTCACTTTATGGTTTAAGCCCTTAAAACCTCCCGTAAAGTGCCCTCCGCCAAACACCGTTGGGTGGCTTGCGGAGTATAAATATAAATGTAGAAATGTAGAACCTTAAGCCGTAACCGTTTACGTTCGTTACATTGAATGTGTGTTTAGGTTCAAGACTCTTCGTTAGAAACTGAATTCAGGTTCACTGGGAGTGACTTTCCGTTAGGTGACCAGTTTCCTTTGAGACTGTCCTGCAACGTATTTCAGAATATTTTTATACTTATTTACCTTGATCATATAATCCATCACCGAACTGAGATTGAATAATGTTTGCAATCAAAATTCAGTACCTCATGTGACTACCCTTACTGCCCTTTTTATTGCCTTCTTTCCCCTTCTCTCTTTCTAGTACATTTAGGGGACTGTGCACCAGGGAGCCTACGAGTTGGCTAGCAAAATATACGAGTCTTAAAAGGAGATGGCTACCACAAAACTGTTCAGAGTCCTGGGCTGATTTGTAGCCTCAGGTATACAGATCAGCTTTTATGTCCACACATTCTACGTTCCCTGTGCAGGACATAGGACTCTTTTCTGCTGTCGAGAAAACAACACTATATGTACAAGACTTTTACCAAGTTAAAGCATATTTCGATCGTGTGAATCTTCGTTACCTCAAGACCGACAGGCAAAATAAGGTGCGGTTTAAATTTTAGAATCAAGCGTTCTGGTTGGTTCTTCCTTTTTTCACATAGAGCATGCACTTTCTCGGCTATACCTATGTGATGGTCACCTCATAGCACTGTTCCAAAATTATACCACAGACGTGAAGAGACTTTCTGCCTGCATCCTCACGCCGGGGTACTATTGGCTGGAAATAGCAAAAATCCAAAATAGGAGGCGATTGTTCAACGTCTTTACCTGAGCTTTACTAGACAGTACTCACAATGTCTGCCAAGATTGTCTGGCGAAAACTCAGAGTCACAGAAAGTCCTAAACGAAGATACTTCACGCTATGTCACGGACGGTTGATGACTTCGTGTTAGAAGTCTGAAGAGTAATGATTTGTTATTGGACGACTGATGAGGCGAAACTTGCAATCGCACAGAAAGATGTTTAGATTTGAGCACTTAGTACAGAGTGACCTGACTTTAAAATCTCCAGCCACATCTGCCGCCGTCTTCCGCACTGTTCCACGAGTTTTGGTAAGATGAGCCTTCATTTCGTTTGTCAGTTCTATCGGGAAACGACATTAATTCACTCTCTTCGGGAGCCAATCATTCCGTTTTAACACATCGCAGACAGCTTTTTTGCTTTCAGTATTCAGTTTGGCAATCTCATTGGCATACGAGTCCTATTTTTCCGTGTCTTTCCTGTAATTTAGCAACCACGCTTACTGTCACTGGTCATATTTGTGAATTCTTTGAATAACTTTGCATTTAGCGTGTCCACCCACCTTTACCAAAGTTAACATTCATCATTGGAATTCCTTCATCCAAGTATTAGGTGTTCAGTTGTTTATCTCAGTGGGTAACCTGTGTGTTTATTTTCCGACAATAATTCTGATTCTTTATCTTGTAGTTTAGTTGATCCTTCCTCTCATTAATACGTCTATTTACGAGGTGTGGCACCCGAATTGCCGTGTTTGATGGGGCTACCCTTATTAGTCATCGCTCAGTAAGACTTTTCCATTACACAACATTATTACTTCCTTTAAATAACTTGCATAAACATAGGAGGTGCTTCCTTCCTCTGTAGATCACCAGATATCACAGGCGAATGCAAAGAAGTACAACCGACTCACCACACTTCCTGTTCACCTTGTTTTCAGAGTAATAGCAAGCATCCAGTCAGAACATCTGATGACAGCGAGCCGGTACTCTGAGTATGAATCTATAATCATCTCTGGTGATTTGTTACTGTGACGACAAAGCATGTTAACCAACTATAGAATGAGACGTACTAGATCTACCACAAAGCCACAAACGCGTGACCTGATCAGGACAGAGTGTTTTCTTTTGCTTCATCTGTTGGCTCCATATAATTAACGGAAAATGGCAGAAAATCTTTCATGACAGTGGGATTCTGGTGCATTTGTAACGAAGTATGAAGAGGCTGAAATAGGAGTACTATTGCTTTTAGCCCAAAACTTCAGGATCATTGGCTGATAATTACTCGCTTGACATATGATACTGAAATGAATTCGTAAGTTCCTTGGCAATCATGATACAGATCGTTATGTGAATAACCATAGTCGACTGCTTTGAATACCGAGCTACTCTATAAAATTTCATCTACAAATCAACAGTAATGAATTGGTGAAGGAGCAGTCCTTCTCGATCAGTTTATTATTCATGGTTGTAAAGTGATTTCTCTCAACAATGGAGCGAGCTGTAAGAGCTTCAGTGAATTAAACGAACTGGGATCTGAGGGTACGAATGTTGGTTGCATACATTTCTATACACTCGTTAATTACAAGATGCTTCTTACGCCGCTTGTTGTCTACTTGATATGAGGGTGGCCTGTGACGTCAACTGCACTATTATAATATTCATGCTGAGGGAGATGGCTGAGCTTTGTTCGGTAGTGCTTTAAGGGGCAAAGGTTCATGGGAGATACAAGTCGGCAATGAAACTGTACCCACGACGCTGATTGCCGAAAATGCACGCAGGTCCATCGTAAAGAAAGTCAAGGCCCGTTTTGAACACGCGGAATCAAGAAGTCAGTGGCTATACCTCCTCGAGAATAGAACGCAGCTATTAGTTCTACGAGTGTCACTGGACATTGTAGTTATTTTCGATGGTGCACTACTTTCATAAGGGAGGCACTTCGGATCCGTAGGGAGTTGCCAAGCTAACCTGGAGTGCGGCGAAAATAAATAAATAAAAGACTTTATGTTACAGTTCTGTGTGTGGGGTGATGATTTATGAGAAATTCCCTGTAGAGATTAGAGATGGGAGATGTGGTGTATGGGGTGTACGATTCTGTGGTAGTCTGTTATTCTTGTTTATCGTTTCCAAAATACTTCTGTCTGCAACGAAGACATTAAATCGTCTACAGAATGGTGTAAGGATAGGGTGCATTGCTGTGGTTAGCTATACTTTGATAGGATTGTGTTGTGTGTGGAAAACATAGATGTTCATACTCTTCACACGCTGTTGGACAATCCCTTCAATGGCAGAAATTTCTTTAGTTATTCTGGCTGACAGCCAGCGCTGTTAAAGAATTTTGGTTGTTTCACTTAATTAATCATCAGCGTGTGGACAGCCACCCCTCATTTCAGAACTGTCTGCCCATCTGTACCGTCGCAATCGTATCCCCAAATGTTGCTGTGAGTCTCTGTGTGTAAACGCCTCTCCAGGCTACTTTTTTAAAAATTTCTGTTTATTTAAAGCCTTTCTGTTACTGAGCCACTCATTAGAATGAACACTTAATGTTGCAATCTCTTCTTACGTTTGTCCCTCGATAATTCTCGTGCGAATATTCTGACAACATACAGACTAAAACACAAATAAAATAATGACTGCTATGAAAAGGAGGGCGTACAATTAATTTACCCTGCTCCTAAATAATGATATTTCAGTTGGCTTTGAGGTACCTGTCAATTTGTCAGCTGTTTCCAACAGGTCTTTGAGGTGCAGGCTTTACTTCGGGATGGCTATCCCATTCAAGAAACACATCGACCTTGTTGATGTATTCCATCCTGCTGCAGTAATGGTTGGGACTTGGCAAAGCTGTAGAATATGTCTGCACACCATGTAATAATGGTGTTACTTATTGGAGTGACAGAATTATTCTTCGTAATCCACCCGATATTATCACGGATTACAATTAAATATTCTGGACGATTTCCAATTTCGGTGTGTCAGTTACCTATCAAATGCATGTTTTTTTTTAGAGCAGGAAGCTCATCACTTGCAGAAAATACAATTTATTTCGGCTTTTTATTGCGAATTATCTGTCTTAGCCATCAATAGGGTAATGAGGGGCACTGAATGCTGCAGTTGCTCGTTTGGTCTGTGGGAACATCATCACGACGTACGGCCGAGATTACGTTCGCTCTAGTTTCTACTCCCGAGGGAAGCAAACGATTTAACTCTTACGTGACAGAGCCACAGTCATTGGACTTGCACACTGTGGGAATAATTCAGATCAAAAAGAGCCTGCATGAAGCGAGAAAAACTATTTTCTGACGCAGTTTCTTCGATAGCACTCGTCCTATACACGGCACAAATTTTCGAGCTTCCTCCACCTCCTTCTCTCCTCTGTTAAAGCAAAAGACAACAAAATATTACAAATTTAAACCTTTTTTTCCGTTTAACACTCCGTTTTCTAAAACACAAGCAACACTACTCATAACTTTCAAGATATCAGAAGTATAGTAATACAACTTCAAATAAACATGACGATTGATAAATACACCTACACCAGGCTTCACATCAACATGCCATACTAAAGAGCCATGAATTTATACACCAACTTTTTTTTTCAAGGTAAATTTTATGTGGAATACATGGTAACTTACATACATAATACTCTCCAGGTCATTTGTCGCATGACCGGTGGCTACAACGTAGTTGTTACTGCATGGTGTTTACTCAGCTTATCGACAATATCTCACACTAAAAAACAAACTACAGTATTACATAATTTTGTGCTTGCCAATGAGAGTTCTGAAAAAAACCTTTGTAAATTACAAGCTCAAGGCACAATGCGTCGCGATCATCTGGGCTGAATCCGGCTGGTGTCACGTGTCCTAAGCCGGTAGAGCAGAATATATTCTGATCCTGAAAGACCACGAGGTTTTTTTCACTGATACACGTTTCCCAGTTTTTACTACCGGCGGATTAGAAAGTGAGGTAAATTATATGTGAGCTACCAATAAACTCATACCGTTAGCATAAAATGAGGTATGATTTATGACGGGTTCAGTAATTCAATGTTTATTTTGCTTTTCGCGACGTTTACCACTAAGAGGTTGTGCAGCGAAGTGGTTGATGGAAGGCAACACTTCCTGTGGAAACTTCAGCATCCTACGGTGTTGGAAGCTTGTCTAGATGCCCATTTTGTTGTTTTATTTCAGTAATTACAGAATAAAGTCTAATGTTGGAACTGAGTGGCCAATGACACTGGTTAATGGCAATTCTACCGAATAAGGAAATTAACGTATATGTCACACATGTGATGCCACATCTGCGTTTCAAAAAAATCATATCCCTGAAACACGTGGAACTTTATGTTGCGGCGGATTGATTGGTGTACCCAAGGTCCGAGCTCGATTCACATTTCAGGCAACGGTTTATAACAGGCACTGACTAATTCTATTCACTTCATGTTCTGCAAGGTGAATCACGAACGACTGCAGTGCGGTTACAAATTCACATGCAACATGATACCTCTTCGGTATCGACTAGAGGCGGAAGTAGCGGCATATAGAAAGTCTGTCACAAGTACCTTTTCTTATTCTAGTAATTTGGTTTTATTTAATGAAACAAAAGCTAATTAATACCGCAGGTCACTTATTACACATTTTATTTGAGCTGCAGATGTGGAATATGTTGGTTCGGAACTGGAATCCGAACTCGGAACTTCCCATTCGCGGGCTTTGATTCCTTCGTGACGTTCAGTTCCATCGATTTGTGGTTTGTTCAAGATTCCAGACTCCTCCAGTCCTCCACGTACGGTGCGAGTCTAGTTCCGAATCCTGGTCCGGCACAAAAGTTTTCATCGAGTCTTTCCAAGCTCTACCATGAGGACACCTAACTGCCGGTAGGAAATAATTTTGATTTTTAACGTCTCTCCATTCGTTGTCAACAACAACAATATGTAGCACTTTAGACTCCCAGTTAGACGTTGAACTATTCGTCACATCATACCAAGTTCAAACACGCCATTCCTAGCTACTGGCGAAAAAGAATTAGATAGTTAACAACTCTTCTTGTGTAGTCAAGGACGATATGTGAGGGGTTCGATTGCCAATCTGCACTGAACTCTTTGTCATGTTATTTCTAGGTAAAACAGCTGAAAGAAACCTATATTTAACGTCCATTCGTGGGTAGAAAAAAAAGTGACAGTTGCTGGTTTCGAGTCCAGAGAAGGCAGAATTTACTCATCTGTCTCGTCGTGTGAGTGTCGAACATTTCGCCACTTGAGAGAAATTTTTTTGATATCTGACATTTAATTGAGTTCATTTAACAGCTGCGGGGTTCGAATCCCCATACACCACAAAACTTAACCACACTTCATTTATAATTTTATTATTAATTTATTATTATTAATTTCAGTTATAATTAAAAACAAGGTGTATCACGTCTCTTTATGCCTAGTCATCAATGAAAATCAGCCGTGTCAACGGGTATCGATTATGTGCAATAGCTTTACTTCGTTCCAATGCCTATAGGTGGTGGGTTTGAAACTAAGTCCAGAAAAAAGTTAGTCATGTCGTTTATAGTTCACTCTCGTTCACAACTAGCTGCTCATGAATAATCTGGACTGTCAATGTCACTAGGTGTTTGGTAACAGGGGCGACACGTGACTTTCGAACTGCACTTAGATCCACTCGTCCTCATGAATACAGCGAACTGGCTAACGATACATGGTTGATGGTGACGATAGACCACTTGACATCGTTTTTCTAAATTGTTGGTCCATTAACCAGTTTATGCAAACCCATTCGCCATTCGAATGACGGTTGATAGCTCTTAGGAAAACTTTTCAGTAATCAAGAATATTTATAATTATATAGGGTTTTTAACGAACTATTCATGAAAAACAGCAAACTAATTTAGTTTTGAGTAAGAATTACAGAACGATTTATGTGGTACAGTTTGGACATTAGTTGTCTCAGATACTAATGAGATTAGTAACATTTTGGAAGCCTCACCTATTGTGATAAATTTGAGTTTACAAGTGTTGAGGACAGTCTCATCTCTAATAAGATGTTTCTTAATATTTTTAATATCGTGGTATTTATTCACATCAGCAGTTATTGCCATCCGGCGCATTGTTCTCTACGGGTCACTTGTGGTAATGATTTTGTATACTAAAACGACCGTATTGAAACGTGATTAGATGACCTGCAACATAGTAATGTTGTGTGGGCTGTTTGCAACTGAGGCGGAACGCAAGTCAGCTCTTTCGGATACTTCTGAGCATGATAGCACATTCACCTGTCTAAGGTGAAAAATACGGTTACGTCGTCATAAAAAATTGCAGGCAGATACTGAAATCACGCTTTACTGCGAGACTGATCCTTATTTTATGGTTGGATTTAGTAAGGGCATTTCATTTCGTTAAATTTTTACACTTATCCTTCGTTTTGAAGTAATTAGTACGTAGTCGTCATTGGGATGATCAAAATTATTATTCCATACTGACGTACCCATGGAGTATGAAGCCTTTCTGGTTATGAAGAATCAAAAAGCATAGCAAGATGTTAGCGTACAATGCAAATGAAACGACCGAAGCCAGAGGAATGTCTTTGAAGAAGAGAAATGCAAAATCATTTATAGAATGAAATTGTGTAGCAGACTGCGATCCGGATCCAGACTCTTGGGTTTCCTGGACAACAGCCCTAATGCCATTTTTTTACTCTTCATTGACATCTCATTTTGTACGCAAATATTGTTGTTTGGTTGCTTACCTTACGTAAAGTTCTTTACTGTTCACTAAATTGCTGATTTAGCAATGAATCAATGAATATGCACAATGGTGTACAGATATCTAGTATGTTTGGTAGTTCTGTTACGATCTAATGCAAATATTGTTATTTATTTTTAATCTTGATAAGTACTTCTCTTATATGAAGGACTTAAACGATGAGCAGTCTTACCTGATGCTTCATCACTTATGTAGAACCTTACTCGATACGTCATTATGTATGTAACACCTATACCTTAAGCTACATTTGGATTTTATCAATTTCTGCGTCTTCTGGATCTTTGTCTTCGAATCTATTGACTTCACATACATATATTACAAAATAAATAAAAATATTACTTTTTGTCATCAATTAACTTGTATATTGACATGTAATGTGTTTGTTATTAGGTGACGCTACATTCTATAGCTCATACTTAGGCAAAAGTACTATGATTATATTCATGAACTATTTTTGTAATCTTCTTAATGTAATACCTAATGCAGTGGTCGTAAAACTCCTTCAGTCAAGAGACAATACTGACATTGTACGGTGGCAATTCGGGACGCATATGCACCGATCTTATTATTAATTATTAATATAAATCATTTGTAAAGGGTGATCTAAAGGCTTTCATTCGAAGGCCGTACATTCCGGAATCGGAATGCCAATCAGGCAAAATCGCCGCTAGCACTGAGAAAATCATCCAACCGAGGCACCAGCTTGAAGATACCCGTTCAGTATAACTCGGTATCATTCAGCCTGAATAAGTCAGCCACTGCCAGCTGCACATCCTCGTCCGACAGGAATCGTCGATCCTTTAACGATTTAACCAAGAGACCGAAGGCGTGATAATCGCATGGGGTGTGATCAGGACTACATGGGTGGGGGGTCGGTGCTCAAGTATCTTTCCACAACCACAGCCTGATCCGCTCTGTCCTGCGAAACCAGATTTCACATTTACGACAGTTGCGATTATTGACGTGCATCATGAAGGTCGTTTCTACCATTAGGCAAGTCTAGGCTGCCGTCTAGGGTTCTTCTATGCCCAATGTGTGGCCTTCAGCCGAGTATTCATGTAAGATTTTTGTAACTAAGACCTTCAGCCGCGTGTATTCCTTGAAGCAAATTTAATAACTAGTGTTCGGGCTTTCAACCGATTTGTTTTTGAATGCTTTTAAGGGCATGTGTGATGAAGTGTTTTTAGGAAAATAAATTTTGTGTTTTTTGTCCATTTAACAGTAACTGACCTTGGCCCCTTTCCACAACCATAGCCTGATCCGCTCTGTCCTGCGAAAGCAGTTTTCAAATTTATTAGTCTGTTTTATTGCAATTAAATATAATAAGTATCAGCACATTCTTCCTATTGCATATATTTTGGAGCATTTCAACAGCTGAGGTCAAAATCTTGAAGAAAATTGTTGTTCTCAATCACTTTTAAGGGAATGATGATGATTGGTTTGTTTGCCGCTCAACTGCGCGGTCATCAGCGCCCGTACAAAGTCCCAATTGTTACACAGTCCAATTTTTTCACAGGACACTCCAGCCACTGCCACAAATGATGATGATGAAATGATGAGGACAACACAATCATACAGCCCCCGGTCAGAGAAAATCCTCAACCCGGCTGGGAATCCAACGTGGGACGCCATGATCCAGGGGCACCAACGCTAGCCACAAAACCATGGGCTGCGGAAGTTTTAAGGGGAGTACAAAGCATAAAAACTGAGGATTGTCCTCAGGGAAATGAGAACGTCTGGTAGCCTCAGTTTATTGATTAAAAGTATAACAGAGGATTTACATTGTTGCCGTTGGATGCTGATGATAGTGGAAGGGGTTAGTGGGGAGACCGGCGTAGATTTTCCACTTCTCACCTACGGCTGCAAAACAGCTAGCAACGGCCCTGTGCGTTTTCATGAAGCAGCTGCAAATTTTGCCGCAGTTTTCCCGCAGTTTTCCCAGCCTACGAAGTCCAACATCTGTAACGAGGGGTGGCCGACCAATCCCACGACGCCTGGACATGGTTTCACCTTGATTTCGCCATGTGTTGAAGACCCTCACCACAGCACTCCTCGAACGCCCGACAAGTCGTGCAGTTTACGAAATGCTCATGCCGAGCCTATCGTCCATCACTATCTGCCCTCGATCAATAGATTGCCCACCTTTCTCATTCTACACACGGAAAGCACACCAACTGATACTAAATCCGTCGTGCAGTCATTCCTCGCCAGGTGGCGCTGCTATCGTCTGGATGGGTTTATATAGATAGTAGGTCGGTGGTAATAATATTCTGGCCGGCCAGTGTATAGTAAATAGCCAGATTCGAAAAAAAATTTATAATACAATGACAATCTTTTCCGTTACGTAAGACATAATCCTCAAGCCATTGATCCTTACTGATTTTTCCGCACTTAACATCATCCAAATTTTTCAGTTATCTCTTTAAAATATTTATTGATTCATCTTTTTTCAGTATTTGCAGTGCCCGTATGCTGACCTACTTAGTAAATAGTTTTACGCCGTCGGGAAAAACCTCGGCTGTAGTTTCCCCTTGCTTTCAACCGTTAGCAGTACCAACAGAGCGAGGCCGTTTTGGTTGAGGTTGCAAAGCCAGGTGAGTCAGTCATCCAGACTGTTGCCCAGCAACGACTGAAAAGGCTACTGCCTCTGTTCAGGAACTACACCTTTGTCTGACTTGTCAACATATACCCTCCTGACGTGCTCACACCCACGGTGAGGCTATCTGTATAGCTTAGCTAGGCAAGCCACCTTACCGGTGGCAAGGTCAGTGGGGGAGTGGGACCTAATTCTTAAATAGCCTTACTTTACATCATGAAATTATACGTTCTAACGGGAAAACATCTTCCGCTCCACGTTTCCACGGGTTTGGAATTCCCGTTACAAGCTTGTAAGACTTGTAAAGGAGAGTGAGAACATTGTATTTTGAATAGGAACACAGGTCCGGAAATCTACCGTTTTCTTTCTACGACCGTTTCAATTCACATGTTTAACGCATCCACTTGTTTTTGAGGAATTGAGTTAGGCGTGACTCAGTACAGTTATTATGTAACAATTCAAGACCTAAGGAGACATCAATTTATCACTTAAGCACTTTTGTTTGTATTAGCACTTCAACATTACGTGTTCACATTAATCGAAAACATAAAAGGACCGAGCATACTGTACGTACAAGATGGTACTGATGCATTACAACAGCATCTCGGTGTGGCAACCACCAATGTTTTTACATACATTATACCTGCGAAGCACGTTCTGATACACAGTCGCCATCCAATCTGGCGTGTTTTCAGTTTATGATGCAGCGGCCAGAACTCGTGCCAGCAGACCTTTCCTCCAGGAATCCCATAAGTTAAACATTGCATACGACGTCACAAGACAAATTCCATATGAGTTCAATCCTGAGATCGCGGCTGCCACGCGGTTGAACCACCGCGGCCTGTCCATCTTTCACCACGTGGTCGGTTGGCATGTCTCTGAACCGCACGTTGAGAAGTGAGGTGGTGCACCATCATGTTGAAACCACAATCAGTGGCATAGCTTCCAAGAATGGGTTCAGTATGTTTTGTAGGAAGATCGAGTATGGAGGACAGTTGGCTTCAGAAGAAGCAGAGATGGATGCATTACAAATCTGAATTGAAACCGTTATAGAGCGGAAACTATTCAAAATATTCTTTACTCGCTTCCCTATACAAGCCCTAGAAATTCCAAATGGAATTCATTTACGTTAGGAAGGCTACATTCCAAACGGGAACTTCCGATCACCTCGAATAAGTTCCAAACGAGGATTTCCGATCACCCTGTATCTCTACATAGGTTACTTTATTCATTTATAATACCATTTAGTACTCTCCCATTATTTTAGGCATGGGTAGAGGGAATAAACCATTCATGCCACGAATTTAGCCTTACTATCATAACTGAATTCCGTTTTACTGTAGACATAATTCAAGAATTATTCTTACATAGACTTGGCCACTGTTTCTATGTTTCGATACAGTGTATCGATACGTGGAACTGTTTCAGTGTTTCGGAACGGCTGTGGTTCACTGTTTCGAAACAGTGGTGTTTCATTCCGACCCTGTCTCGGATAACCGGAACCGATTCGATCTCGGGCCAGACACAGAAACTGTATCGTTGTTTCAAAATAAGGCTGTTTCAGTCCACCTGTGCTTGGAGCGGACTAACTGTATCGAAACAGTGATGTTTCACTCCGCTCTGTGTCGGACGAGATTCGGGCTTGGCACAGGTACTGAAACACAACATACCACTTCATGAAACACTTTCAAGAGAGTCGAAATCTTTTTGACAAGCAATAGCATGAAGCTTAAGATATCCGAAAATAAAGCTTCGTTTCTAGCTGACTGCTCTATTCCGAAATGGCATTACATCTGCTTTATAAACACTAACCAAACAATTAAACAACGCATACTAGTCACATCCAAAGTAATAAATATGTGAATATCATTCAGTTAAATTACACTTTTTTTATAACATACGCTTCTCTATTCATGTACAGTAATCATATTAAGAAACGCAAGTAAGCCTACAACGTTTTGAATAACAAAAGGCGTAGAGTGACAGTTATTAGACATATACATAAATTTTATGTGGGTATAATTGCAAGCAATCTGTTTGACATATCACTGATAGTGTAATAGTGAACGGGAAGGGCTGGGAAGCATGGTGAATTTATAGTAACGGTTCGAAACACCTTGCAAAACAAAATTTTTTCTGTTATATTTTGTTATTTATTCAAATTATTTGGCGTGCCTATTATCCACAATGATTCCCTTTGTGTGCATGGAAATTAGCAGGATGGGTATATTAGCCATACTAACGGAATGTGGGTATCCCAGTAGCATATCCGTTGTTTTTGCAGTTTGCTCCCATCTCCAGTTCCGTTCGTGGTGGTTCTTCTGTCTTCAGCTATGGCTGTCCTCAGCCAATTGAAAAGTATGAAAGTCACACGACACGAAAGCAGCGCATTTGCTGCAGGAAATACGAAACTGCCAAGACGCCTAAGTGAAAGTTTCATACTTTCTGCGACATGATTAGCGCTCTCGCACCTCATTTGTGTTTATATGGACATACTTATACATTAGACATTCAAGATGATAAAATGTGTAGGTTCATAGGATTACAAAACACAAACCGTTTCAATGTTTCGAAACATTACATTGTACTGTTTCATTTGTTTCGAAACAGTTACGTGTTTCAGATTGCCCTTCTCTACTCTTACAAGATTACTACTAATGCAAGAAAATATATTCCAGAAGAGTACATTGCTCCTGCTAGTTAACAATAATTAACATTTATTCGTCTGCCGTCACGCTCACATCTCTGTCCACCAACCAACAATGACACAACTCCACCATGATGACCTCGATATCCCACCACTTCAAATACAAGTTGAGTAAAGCGACCACCGAATTTATAGCGCAGCTTTACTTAAGTGCCTGCGAAAATTTTGTTTAACCTTAAGCTTATCTTTTGTTGTGCGAAATCGGCGATTCTGTTATAACAAGTAGGCTTTTGCTGCAGCGGTTTAAAACCTTGACTGTCCGACTCCCTGAGTGCCCTTCACTCTCTGCAACGCCTATACTAAGTAGATAAAGTAGTTCTGAATATCCAGGACGCCCTCCTGCAACTACAGAGGCTGGGGAAGGAGACGTCTTCCTGCTGAATATCATTTTGTTGTGCGAAATCGGCGATTCTGTTATAACAACTAGGCTTTTGCTGCAGCGGTTTAAAACCTTGACTGTCCCGACTCCCTGAGTGCCCTTCACTCTCTGCAACGCCTGTACTAAGTAGATAAAGTGGTTCGGAATATCCAGGACGCCCTCCTGCAACTACAGAGGCTGGGAAAGGAGACGTCTTCCTGCTGAATATCAGTGGACAGGGGTATTGCGGGGAAGAAAAGGACAGATGTAGCAGCCGTGGCGGCGTGTCGATATCCTCAGTTAGTTCAGTGTGCCATCTCCGTGCATGCTGTTGCCTCACTGTTGAGGTACAGAATCATGTCCCGACGGAAGACAGTGTGGCTGGCAGTGACAGACAATCGGCTACGTCTAGTTAAACTCACAGCGCAGCCGTGATGTACTCCCTTCCAACCACGCAGGTGGGATAACGTCCTCTTTATTTGTCTTAGCATAGGGCACAGCCCTGCGAGAGGACCCTCCGATATGTGGCGCTTTTGTACAGATCACCATGTGTCACATTCTACTAGAATTTGTTTTATTTCCGCGCCAAAGGGCGGGAGCCCATTTGCGAGCAGATTTGCCCTCTATCAAACAAATGTGATGCGACTTTTAAACTTCTGTGAATTGTCTTACTTGACCCCAAAATTTTAAGGCGACATTTTTAACGTGTTATTAGTGTGGCTGACTCGTCCGTGTTTTTGGGGTTCAGTCACCGACATATTGTTGCGAATGTATTTTAGTTTTTCTCTCGTCTCCCTTAGTTATGCGTAACAGTTTTAGTGCATATGAACTCTCTTAACGTTATCTTGCATTGTGGGAGCTACAGTGACTGTGCAGGTGATTGTGTATGACATTATTTGAGAGTGAGTACGATTTTATCTCAGAATGGTTTTTACCTATTTTGTCTGTTTTAACAACATTTGTTTCCACGAATTTCGTTACGGCGCTCTGTGAGAACTTTCATAGGAATGTCCTTGGACAATAACATAGCATAACAAAACGTGGGGCATATTTGTGACTGAATGAGTTTCTTTAAAGCTGGAAAGGCAATATGTATTGCTATAGTGAATGCAGTATCTCTGACACCTTCTTACAGACAGCAGTTGCGTGTTCAATCCAGTCTAAGTGATGGTCCAGAATTATCCCCAAGATTTTTGCTTAAGAAGAAGTTATATCTGTGCCGTTTAGGATGAAGGATGGAAGTCATTTTGTCAACTGATGACCAGAGTGACTAAGATCACTTGCGTTTTAAATGGGGTTAAGTTTCAAATCTATGTTCGGCGCTCACTCTCGTCAAGCAAGTAAATCAGCATTTACGTGCTGGGTGGCCGTGCACAGTAGGTGGAATTTGCTTTCAGGTGTAACTGAATGTCGTCCGCGTGTAAGTGGTGGTAGCAATGGGAGTAAGTAGTTGACACATCATTGTCATATAATGAGAAGATATGCGTTGATCAAGTGAAGATGTCGCCATGGCGAAATGCCAGTGAGATCCTCTGCTATACCCGCAGGACAGGACAGATAGTTTAATTTGTGGAAAGGGGTCAAAATGAGTGGCTGTCAGTTGCACTCGAACATACTACTTTATTCATTTCAGAGACATTACGAGTAAAGAAAACATTAAAAACAGAGAAAGCCTAACATTAATATTAGAACTTAATGCCCGGCTAAATGCACCATTCAATCTCACGCCTCAAGGGCAAAACAACTTTAATTGAAATCCGACTGAAGGCCAATACCTTACGAAAATGGCTCTGAGCAATATGCGACTTAACTTCTGAGGTCATCAGTCGCCTAGAACTTAGAACTAATTAAATCTAACTAACCTAAGGACACCACACACATCCATGCCCGAGGCAGGATTCGAACCTGCGACCGTAGCGGTCGCTCGGCTCCAGACTGTAGCGCCTAGAACCGCACGGCCACTCCGGCCGGCGAATACCTTAAGACCTCAAAACAGTAATTTGAATTTAAAAGACAGAAGGCCTTATCTTTAAAAAATTCTCTGAATTAGGCTGAGGGCCCAAACAATCTCACGCCTTAAGGGCAAAACAACTTTAATTTAAAACCTGCTGAAGGCCAATAACTTATGACCCTAAAACAGGAATTTGAATTTAAAAGGCAGAAGACCTTATCTTAAAACATTTCTCTAAAGTAGGCTGATGGCCTGTACAATCTCACGCCCTAAGGGCGAAACAACTTTAACCTGAAATCGGCTGAAGGCCACTAACGTAAGGCTCAAAACAGGAATTTGAATTTTAAAAGGCATAAGGCCTTATCCTAAAATTTCTTTAAATCAGGCTGAAGGCGCAAACAGTCTCACGTCTTAAGGGCAAAACAACTTTAATTTAAAATCGGCTAGAAGCCGTACATAAACAAACAACAAGGACAAATGAGAATAGGCAGCACATCAAATGGCGCTCAGAGGTTTCCAAGGGTCGGCCTGGAATTCGAATACTAACGCTCGCTTAGGTGAGACAGGCAGTCGGCCCAACAATTCTCAATCCGACAACAACCCAAACAACAGACAGTCAACAGGCCAAGCAACAGGATAACTTCTGCTCCAACCAACCAGCACACAACAGGGAGTTCAATGGAACAGTGCAGAAGATATCGGCACCCACAACGAATTACACATTCAGCTGTCAAACTACACGCCGTGCTGGATAGCCACAACACAACGACGAAAATACACTGCCCGAATTTATGTCAATGGCCAGGGCTGGTAACCAGAACGTTAACGGCCACAAGACAGAAGATTCTGCTGGTGCACTTTAAAAAAATCAAGTTAATTTAAACTCTACAGAAGGGCGGCTAGAATTTCGCCAACTTCAAAACACACATCATTGCTCGCAGGAATATCCCAACAGCCCACAACTAAATCCAAACGACACAATGTGAACAGTTGGGGCTGGTTGGTAGATTACGTAAAGACTCAACTTTCGTGTCTGGGATTGGTGAGCCACGGACCAAGTGGTATTGGGAACAGCCCCTCAAACTCCTACCGCGCGTGGACGCCGCCAGCGGCCCCAGTCAGACACGCGCCATGGAGACTTCCTCACTGCTCCATGCCAACTGACCAAATGCCTGCACACGGCACAGCCGGAAACTATCAGCGCAATGCCAAAGATAATAGAAGGGTGCGAACATCGATACACGCTGCTGTGGCCACTCGAGGAGAGAGAAGATAACAGCATAATCGCGATAACTGTGGGAGACTAATTATAGAACAGCAACGAAGGTTTAATGCAAGGCATAACACGAGCCAGCCACAGGTCAGCTAGTTTGGATCCTTATCGGAAACTAGCGGTTCAACTGAACATTTGGGTTTGCTTATTCCTAGATCTTGTTGATTTTTCCATGTGGGACGAATCTATGAATGCCTTCTGTTAGAGCAGGGCCGGCCAAACGGTGCACAGTGTGCAGACGTGCGGAAGTGCTGCACATGTGCGCACGTGTGCGACAGCGAGTGACAGCGACATCTATTATTAGACATGTGACCTAAATGAATGGCGGCGGCTCCTCTTCCCTGTTTATGTGGTACAAGCAAGAGCGCAACATACCCAGTCTCGTTTACCCCTGGTGACCGTAACCTTAACAGAGAAGTACTGTGAAAAAGCAAAGAACGGAAGATCTATGTTCTCAGTCGTTTCGATCAAGCATCAGTGATGAAAATCTCCCGCAATTGCTTGCGTTTGTCAATGAGCCGTGCTTTTGTGCCCGATATTAACTATAGCATTTCTCATGACCAGTGATAAACGTAATTGGATTTATTCCTTTCATAATTAAAAATTATTGTTTACTAACTGTGCATTATTGCATCATTCTGCTCCATGTCACATTATTATCAGGAAAATTGGTCATTAAACCGATTGTTATATACTTACATTTAGGGTCTTTTTTTGTAATGTGTGAAGGGCTACGCTCAGCTGAAGTCGATAAAACATAACATTCATCTAATTGTCGGTTATTATGCAGATTTCAGACAGAACTGATGAAAGATATAGCAATAATGGTACAGGTCATCATCGAGAGGTCTGCGGTTGTCATTCTGTTCAGAGGTCAGTGAGACAGAAATTATGTGGGTGTAACTGAGGGCACAGAGAATTAGTTGTAGGAAACCTTGCATTGGTTTAATGTTATTTGAAATCGTGTTTAATACGCGAAATACCTTCCCATGGTTGGCTTGCAAGCTGTGGAAAGAGCACTAGAATTCGCCGGTACAGAGTACCTCAGCAAGTGGATAAAGCGACATCTGTGCGTAGAAACATGCACTACATGAACGCTGACGGCTGCGGCGTGTACGCTGTGACCCGGAAGTTGCACATGTGCAGGAGCACCGCACGTGTGCAGAATTTCCGGCCGGCCCTGTGTTAGAGAGTGGGCATACTTCAGTATTACAATACTCACAGAATGACTAACTCCGTTGCATAGTCACTTGTAGGTGAAATAATTATGAGAGATCGGATGCCGTTTGTATGTCTTGTGAGTTGTGTCTCTGATACTCACAAACTGCTCTAATGATTTAAAAATGTAGTTGGGTGTTTACTGCGCACTGGATCGTATGTAACCAACTTACAAAGTGTTAATTCATCATCTATTGCTATAACTTTCTTGACCACAGATTGGACATTAGATTAACTTTCAACTTACTCAACTTATGAGGTAGATTTTCCACAAATATGGATTGAGTTTTGCACTCAATAGCTTCCTCTTACTCAGTTCTCAATTGAGGCACTAAAATTTCTTGACTATTACTACTTTCAATAAACGTGATCTACAGATACGCACTGTCTAAAGTTTACTTCGTATCTCTTTGGCATACCTTGTCTTACCTCCTGAACACACTTCTTCAGTTGAATAATTTCTACTTTGCATTTTTCTTATTTCAACAGCATGAAATTGTATTTCGGGTTGTAATTCTTTGAAATCATCAACTATTTTGTTCAAAGCAGATTTCACTTTCTTATAACTAGCATCTAACTTGAATCACATATCCGCTCCTTACAATTACCTTTCAGCTCATTGTGGTTAGACTGATGACCATAGATATTAAGTCCCATAGTGCTCAGAACCATTTGAATCATTGTGGTTAACCTGTAACTTGTTAACCAACTCTGATCTCAATTCTCCATTACTAAAAAGAAATTTATTACTGAATTTGTTACACATTTCTTGTATAGCTGTGAGCCAGTTTGGATCTTTCTCCTCTCCCGATTTATTGTCATTTTACCAGCTTCTTCCTCTTTTGATTCCACGTGTGCCTTCTCGCTCTTAACCTACTCAGTCACTTCCTACACTTTCTGATTGTCTTACATAAGTGTTACGGCATACAGATAAGCCTTCTTGTATTATCCCGTTACTTACTTTCTTCTTGAGCCGTGCGTGGCTCACGATTGTGACCCGTCCTTCCTGCAGTTCTGAAACGGCGAGAATTTCTCTTTCATTTTTTGTTAATGTCTTCTGGCGCTACTATCCTTGCTCACCTTCGCTGTCCGTGAGAGACAGCACCATCGTTATCGATAGTGGATTCGTGTTACTATCTGTGGAGCGACCGCGAATATTTCCGGGTTCTGCTCTGACAGGAGAGACGGAGTTGGTGGACGGAGTCGGTGGAGTGAGTCTGTGCAGTGCGTCGGCAGAGTCAGTCGGAAGGCAGACAGTCGCATGTTAGTCAGTCGGCACTCAGTCTTAGTCGCTTGTGGGTTGGGTACTGAGTCGGATTCGTCGTTACTCGGCAGTTGGACGAGTTGGTAGTCAGTATCAGGCAGGCCCGCACGATGCAAGCACGCGTCGGGACCTTGGTCGACGCAGACGGAAGACCGTTGGTCGGTTGGTCGTCGGATGGCGACATATGGTCTGCTGGCCACTGACACCAGCAACGGTCGGGTCCATATGGTGTTAGTATTCTCCGGGACGGCTGTCGGCGAAGGTGGGCTGCCGTTGGTCGTTTGCTCGGCCCATCGTCTTAGTTGACGACGTCTTGGATCCTCAGGACGAACACCATTTTCCGAGTTGGGATGTGGTTGGACCTTATTGGTTCGCTGGAACTGGGCAGCGATGTAGTCTTCCCAGCGCGGAGCCAGGCCGCGGCTTTTACCGGCGAACATGCGTTCTTGCATTGCTAGCTGTGTGAGCGACTTTTCACTTTCCTCAGAAGCAGGATCCTCAGGATGAGTAAGTAGTTACCTGTTCTTCATACTCGACTGTTACAATTTGTTCGTTATTTGTGGATAGTTGTTTCCTCAGCCGTTGACGCGTGTGATAACAAGTTGTGTGTTTTGTAGCATAGAATCTGCAGCCTCCCTTAGTCACTTGACAGTTGTAACTTGTTTTCGATATTCTTCAAACTTTTCTTGAGTGGTGTTTGATGCCTTGATCTTGGTGAGGCCGAGTTTGAAGTTATTGGTGTGTTGGTTTACTCTTCATCGGCCGATATTTTCCATTCTAGAATGAAATATTCACTCTACAGCGGAGTGTATGCATATATGAAACTTCCTGGCAGATTAAAACTGTGTGCCGGACCGAGACTCGAACTCGGGACCTTTGCCTTTCGTGGGCAAGTGCTCTGCCAGCTGAGCTACCTCGTCACCTACCTTCCAAGCTGTGAGGATGGGGCGTGCGTCGTGCTTGGGTAGCTCAGTTGGTAGAGCACTTGCCCACGAAAGGCAGTCCCGACTTCGAGTCTCGGTCCGGCACACAGTTTTAATCTGCCAGAAAGTTTGATATTTTCCATTATCGGTGCAGTTGGATCTGACCGTTGGAAACCCGTCAGTTTGTCGGTCGGTCGTGAACCGTCCCTAGGTTGTGTTGCCTTGCTATCAAGAGGTTCTCGGTCTGGCTGCCTGTCTCACCTAAGCGTGCGTTAGTGTTACTTCCCAGGCCGAACCTTGGAACCATCTGAGCGCCGCTCCTTATGTTTTACATAGTGATTTCTTTGTAGTCTTAAGTACTCTGTGTGGCCTTCAGCCGAGTTTTTGCTTGTTAAAATTGCAAGGCTTTTCTTCTTAGGCCTTAAGTCACTAAAAAAATTGTTTCTTGTGTGGTATTTGGCCTTCATCCAAGTTTTGAGCCTTTACAAATCAGTAGTTGAAAAATATTGTTTAGGCCGTAAGCCGTAAAATTGTTTTCTGTATCGTGTGTGGCCTTCAGCCGAGTTTTAATCTATCTTAAATTAAAAATCAAAAACCTTGATTTGGCCTTAAGTCATAAGACTGTTTTTCTTTAGTATGAGGCCTTCAGTAGAGTTTTACACGAAATATTTTATGATAAGGCCTTCAGCCTTTTCAGATTGAAAGGTTTTCTTCCTTGGCCTTAAGACGTTAAATTGTTTTATTGATATGTGGCCTTCAGCCGAGTTTTTAGCCTATTTAAGCTAAACATTGAAAATCTTGGTCTCGGTCTTAAGCCGTAACACTGTTCCTGATTAATGTCTAATAGATCATGTGTGGTGCTGACGGATATCAGCAATGCGTAGATCGCGGCCCAACCGTTATTACAGCAGCCAGACACGTTTCTCAGTCACGTTTTCTGCGCGGGGTTGAGACCCAAGTCTCTGTTCGCGGTGGCTGCCTGCGACGCGTGTCGATGACTCACCGGAAGTGATTTACAGGGTTTACTGCGTCCCCTTCTGGTAGGTTCTGGATCCATCAGACACAGCACGAAATCGATCATACAGCCGCAACAAAGTGAGCGAGTTAACGTGCTCAAAGAACTCCTACCAGTGACTATTATTAATATACGTATACTACGTGATAAGTGGTGACGGAATTTCGATTTCGAGTGCTCATATTCAGTACTATAATAACACTCACCATACCTAGTGAATGTTGGCATTGGATAAACTTAATCTCCATTTTAGGCTTCAAATTAAAATAACCTAAATCTTTAAAACTGATACGTGATACAGATTGATCGAACAACGAAACATAAAACTAAGATAATGATAGACGCAGAAAAAAATGAGTTAAAATTTGTGCCACGGCCAGGACTTGAACCCATGTCTCTTTGTGTATCAGGCAGGTGTACTAGGCAATAGATCACCGCAAAAGTTCAGCAAAACTTACTTATATCAGTCGTATAGAAATATAAAACAGTCTGAATGTGGACTCTGAAATTCTATTTTCCCAAATAAGATTACAAAAATTTGGACTTTCACCTTTAAATCGGAATCCTTTTCCTTTTCTAGTTAATTCAGCGATACATAAATAATTCACATGTACCGTTAATAGCAGTTACCTAAACATTTTATTAACTATGCACTGGCATCGTGGCATAGCTACATCACAATGATAAATTAAATTTTTGACATTAACAGTTTTCCAATTATATTTTGTTTTTCAAATTATATTTTGTCTGATCGTCTCAATAAGCTCTCATGCTGAGGTAAGGCCTAAGCAAAAGCTATCTGAGAAGTGAGATTCTTAAAATGTCGGTTGCACCTGTTACATTTGCTAATACTGGCGAATATAACGAAAACTTCTGCAGCGATGTTTGGACAACTAGCGCAAGCGTTTCTGAAATCTGATTCGACCAGTGACCTGCATAAAGTATATAGACTGACCTAGGCGCCGCCATATTTGAAGCCAAATGAAAACTTAGTTGTCATATTTTGCAACGTCATGTTAAGGGATGTAGACGTCCACCAGAACGTTTGGTATTAGAAAATTGTTAAAGACTTCGGGACTATTTGTTGAAAAACTGTCTTTTGGCTCGTGTCTCGGTTCCTTCGGTCGACGTTTGTCTGATGACTTTTCCGAGGTTTCGCAAGCAGTACTGGCTGGCATTGTCAATGCTTCGCCCTCCATTGCTGGTAGTGGACAGTTCAACACCAGCAATTGAGAGTAAAGCTTTGACAATTCCAGCCACTCGTGCTGGCGAAACGTCAGAAAAATCATCAGAGAAACGTCAGCCGGATAAAACGAGACAGAATCGAACAGGGAGTTTGTCAACGTTTGGTATTGCCACTCACGATTTTTTCTTTATCTATTGCCTGCACAAAGCGTTTCGGGAAATAATTCCACAATATGAACTAAGTTTATCGTGTACTATGGCATCTCAATGTGATGTTTTCGACGTGCGAGCTGCAGCATTATTCTGGTGACTTTGAATGATCGCATTCATGCATTTGACGGTATATCTTTATACAGTTATTACACATGTGACTTGGATAACGTCCAGCGAGTTTCATTCTAGGAAGTTCTGTCTTACATATCTAGCAAAGAAATATATTTATAATAAATGAAAAGCACCAGTTTGCTTTTGTTCTACAATATTACTTTTATTGTTAACCTGTTTCCGGCTTACAAGACCATCTTCAGACATTTTCTGAGTATTATCACCAAAGAAGTTAAACGTTAGCAGACAACATTGGAAGAGAAGTAACACATCTAGACTGAAGTAGAAACATACAGTAAGTAATACCTTTGCAATGAAAAAGTAAAAACTGAACAGTACATAAATAACAATGGAATAGACAGGAAAACCTTTAGCACAAAATAGGAATAGCATGCCTACATAACAGCTTCTATTAATATACAAAACTAATAAAATAAAATAAAATTAGTACTAGACAAGGATGCGTCAGGAAGTATGCAACATGGAGAGTGATACACAACAAATTAAAAGAAGAGACAGTTATCAATGTAAATACAGAATACATAACGAACTTAGGCAATATCAATAAGATAAATAGAAATAAATAAATGCAGGAAAATGGAGGTGTTTGAGGGAGCTTACAGTTTGAGAGTGTGGTGGTACTGCATTTTAACGTTAACATTATAATCAAAGCAGTGGCTGTGTTACAGTTTTCATTAAATAAATGAGCAAAGTAAAATATAAACAGTATTTGATGAGACAACTGCAAAGGATGTTAAACATGGACAGTAATACAAGTACCAGTTAAACGAAAGCCTTAACTATTGAAATTACAGTCTATGTGAAATACTAAGACAACTTCAACAAAACAAAACAACTTAATGAATACAGGAAAATGGGAATATGTAGGAAGAGAGAGTGTGGGAAGTAATGAACAACAAAGATGATTATGTGAAGTTTAGGAAAGGGGAAGTGTTGAGCTGTGTTTGGTAATTTAGGATGAGATCTACACTGTGAGCAAGATGTTTGTTAATTTCCAAGGCTTCCAGCAAGTTGAGTTTATGGCCTTTGTTTGCTAAGTGAAGTATATGGGACACTGGCTGGTAGTTGTGACCCTCACTCAGTACATGCTCAGCAATTGCAGAGTCTGAATTCTGCAACCTCCAGCTGCGTTCATGTTCAGCCAGCCTAGTTGATATGTCTCTGCCTGACTAACGAATGTAAAATTTGTCACAATCAGAACAGGTGATTTTGTATACCCCACTGTTGGCTAATAACTGGATCTTGTCTATGCTGTTAAAAACACACTGGGCTGTCGTGTTCCTGACATAGTAGGAAAGCCTATACTTGCATTTATTATAATGTTCTACCAAGAACCGACGGAACATTCTGTTAATAAAATATATTTATATAGATCGTCGATACTTGTAGAGAAAGCAGACGTCGGTAGTCTAAATAAACATTCTAAGCACGATTCGTAGGCTTAACTATAATTTGTGTGAGGACAGTTTCAGATACCAGGGCCAGAGTTTTTTTCTCGAGCGTCCCCCTTTTAGTGCGGCTTTCAGCAGTGCTAATGGACGATATGGATGTGATGTTTCGTCTTATGTTGCTTTAGTATTTTTGTTTCTCACAAAAGAGCTTTTACCAGAAACTCTAAAATGAGGAGATCGTATGTAAATACACTGAGTAGACTGCCACTAGCTCCCACCTTATGTCGTTTACACATCGTTGTGCTAGCTCCTTGTTTGTGAAAGGACCAGCTTAATTAGAATTTATATACATGCGTTTTCCATGTACCTATTGTAGTTATTGTTTGGTACATAATTTTACTCTGGAAAACAGATATATTGTCGATATTTTTTTGTCTTGTAGTAAGAGACAGTTACATATAAGAAGTATTACACGTGAGAACGTGGTGGTACCTAGCTGAAATACGAATACCAACAGTATCGTTACTACCATTAACACATCTGAACACTGCTCATGCACTGGGCTGTTTTGTGATAAGCAAAAATACGTTTATTAAATTTCAATCACAAACACATGTGATTTTCCAGCCTCAGTTGCTTCTGTCCAAATGAAAGGTTCCGTGTGCCTGGTGTAAAAAAATATGGCATCCAATGTTGCTCGTTGCTGCCATCCAGAGCCCTGTAACGCATGGTTAGCCTCTATGTGTTGATTATACAGGGTGTTACAGAAAGGTACGGCCAAACTTTCAGGAAACATTCCTCACACACAAATAAAGAAAAGATGTTATGTAGACATGTGTCCGGAAACGCTTAATTTCCATGTTAGAGCTCATTTTAGTTTCGTCAGTATGTTGTATCAGGTTGGAATGAAGCCTCATCCGTAGAGAGAACATTTGCACTGAAATGAGGATTGACACACTGTTGGATGAACCATTCGCGGAAGTGTACCCATGGAGGCCAATCAGCTGCTGATAGTGCCCGCACACGCTGTACATGGTACGGAAACAACTGGTTCTCCCGTACCACTCTCCATACAGTGACTTGGCCAACGTTACCTTGTACAGCAGTAACTTCTCTGACGCTGACATTAGGGTTATCGTCAACTGCACGAAGAATTGCCTCGTCCATTGCAGGTGTCGCAGTCGCGAGTCATGGGCTGGAATGTTCCGTGCTCCCTAAGACGCCCATCAATTGCTTCGAACGTTTTCCTGTCGGGACACCTTCATTCTGGAAATCTGTGTCGATACAAACGTAACGCGCCACGGCTATTTCCCCGTGCTAATTCATACATCAAATGGGCATCTGCCAACTCCGCATTTGTAAACATTGCACTGACTGCAAAACCACGTTCGTGATGAACACTAACCTGTTGATGCGACGTACTGATGTGCTTAATGCTAATACTGTAGAGCAATGAGTCGTATGTCAACACAAGCACCGAAGTCTACATTACCTTCTTTCAATTGGGCCAACTGGCGGTGAACCGAGGAAGTACAGTACATACTGACGAAACTAAAATGAGCTCTAACATGAAAATGAAGCGTTTCCGGAAACATGTCCACATAACACCTTTTCTTTCTTTGTGTGTGAGGAATGTTTCCTGAAAGTTTGGCCGTACCGTTTTGTAACACCCTGTAGACCTCTTTGAACTCGACTGATAATCAAACGTATGGAACTGGCGGCAAAAGATGGCTCGAAATAAAATGACATGTTATGAGAGCCCGCCCAGAGAAGGCAGCCGCTGCGTCGACCCTGCCGCCACGAAGACAGCACCATAGATCCTGGGACCTACGTCTGGTCATCCTGTGGCTTGCAGTCCAGTCAGGCTCACTCAGCGCCGCAGCAGAAGTTATAAGGGAGGAGCTGGACCGAACCCCGCGCAGAGATGAGCTGCGAAACATCCGCAGCGTCGCACGTACAGTAGAGGTGGAATTAGCAGCGCTGGCGCCAGTCCCACTACTCTGCCACTACAACTCGAAATTCTCTCTAGCATCAGTCGACAGCCACAGACATCGGTGTGACAATTCTCCTGTAGGGGAGTGTATGGGAATACATTTAAAATTAGCAGTTTGTCTCCACATTTCCCGGCCTGAGCTCTGACACGGGTGAAACTACCCACAGCACGGGTCTAATATTTAATGATCCGGAATGAGGTGTTAAGTCAGAGGGGTGTTCTGAACACAATTTCGACACAAAGCAGCTCAATAGGCTGTGGAGTCGAACGGGTAGGCTAGCAATAGAACAGTGCATCACCATTGACTAGACACTCATTTATTGAACACACAAGTCAGGTATTACCCAAAAGGAACAATCAGTACAAGTTACAAAATAATATTCTTTTCCTTTAAGTCACTCAAACATTTAAACAGGTAAATAGCAATCATTTAACTGAAAGCCTTTTAAGAAAACAAGACTAAAAAATTTTAATGATGAGTTAAAATCATATTTAAATAGGCTCCGACCGAGCACATATTTTAAAACGACATATTTCCTTTAAGGAACCAGCGATCAAAATTAATTACATAATCCTTCAACCCCAGTTCAAATACTAGTCAGCCTAAAATCTTGAACCATCATACACGTTCCTTCAGTTACTGCATAGAAAGCCAATGTGATAGGCAAACAGACCAGCATATGATAAAAGCTTAAGCAATTTCCTTACTCGACAACCCTTATGAATAGTACCCGTAATTTTTTTTTCCTTTTTTAAACGTGAGCACACCCACAATCAAAAGACAAACAACGCCAATCATAAGGACAGTAGCACATAAGCAAGTAGCAATGGTAACTTCTGCTAGATTGGCTACAAATCAGCGCGTGATTTAACACACCAGAGAACAGTCTTTACAACATAACCATCAATACAATAGCAAATTACTCACACATGTACTCCCCCACGATTTCGATTCGCAAGGCCATAGACAAAACGTGGAGAACGTATCACTTAGACCAACATAATGGTGCTCCCTCAGTTACCCCAATAACTGACTCCCTTAGTTGCACAGTAAAGAACCAGACCTAATGAAACCATCACAGTTTTCGCCTCTAAATTGTCACAGTACAAGTGAGACTCGATCACAAATGTAATTTTACATCACCAGTTCCCGTATAGTCAATACAAGCACCTGATTTTCACCCGTTTATAACGGCAGGCAGCACCATCGTACGGAGAAGAGCGTAGACGCAAGCTCTTACCAATTCTCTTCTCTGAAAGCAGCCACCGCAACTCTCGGGAACCACTGGGACATCCAATGCAAAAACCGTTACTCCTTCACACAAATTACAGGACGCCCGCTTCCCACTGCTTGCTACGGCGCCTTCCGTTCAGAGCCAACTTGTATATCTCCATGCGATAGGTCCGATCCGACACTCGCTGCGTCAACCCGACAACCGTCTTCCACCACGTCCCAGAGCACACCACCCCACAGGACCTCGCCTCGCTACTCCTCGCGTAGGCCCCAGAGGGCGCTGCTTACGGCCCTGACCGTGGCAGGAAAGATAAACCACCAGAGTGGCACTACCGATATGAGCCGCCACGGCTCACGGAACATGCGCATAGGATTATTAAATCGAAATTATTAAACCTGTATTTGCAACTGACTATGTGCTAAATCAGTTCTCTCTACGCTGACCTGAAGTTTAGCCTTCTCTGATCATTTAGGATTTGCAAAGAGGCGGGAAGTCCAAAATGGCTAGACGACAAATGTAAGGATGTAGAGGCTTATCTCACTAGGGTAAGATAGATACTGCCTACAGGAAAATTAAAGAGACTTTTGCAGAAAAGAGAACCACTTGTATGAATATCAAGAGCTCAGAGGGAAACCCAGTTCTAAGCAAAGAAGAGAAAGTAGAAAGGTGGAAGGAGTATATTGAGGGTCTATACAAGGGCAATATGCTTGAGCACAATGATATGGAAATGGAAGAGGATGTAGATAAAGATGAAATGGAAGATACGATACTGCGTGAAGAGTCTGACAGAGCACTGAAAGACCTGAGTCGAAACAAGGCCCCGGGAGTAGACAACATTCCATTAGAACTACTGGCAGCCTTGGTAAAGCCAGTCCTGACAAAACTCTAGCATCTGGTGAGCAAGATGTATGAGACTGGCGAAATACCCTCAGACTTCAAGAAGAATATAATAGTTCCAATCCCAAAGAATGCAGTTGTTGACAGATGTGAAAATTACCGAACTATCAGTTTAATAAGTCACAGCTGCAAAATACTAACGCGAATTCCTTACAGACGAATGGAAAAACTGGTAGAAGCCGACCTCGGGGAAGATCAGTTTGGATTCCGTAGAAATATTGGAACACGTGAGGCAATACTGACCTTACGACTTATCTTAGAAGAAAGATTAAGGAAAGGCAAAACTACGTTCCTAGCATCTGTAGACTTAGCGAAAGCTTTTGACAATGTTGACTGGAATATTCTCTTCCAAATTTTAAAGGTGGCAGGGGTAAAATAGAGGGAGCGAAAGGCTATTTACAAGTTCTCTAAACAGATTCAAAAGAACGTATGTTGCAGTGGGTACGGAGAGATGAAGAAGCTTGCAGAGGATAGAGTAGCACGGAGGGCTGTATCAAACCAGTCTCACGACTGAAGACCACAACAACAACAAGTATATGTTCACTGTTTCACGAAATTTCTTTAGAATTAAGATTAAATATTCTTCTTTCCTTCTCTTATTAATTGTCGCTTTGGCGTAGGAGACCATATGCATTGTCTACATTACTCCACCAATCATTTCTTTTCGTGGCTTTCGTGGTCCATTCTTTTCTTCTCAGGCTTAACGTCTCACTATCTTTGTTGACGTAACCCTTCCACCTTGTCCGTGAACTCCTTCAGTGCCTTCTGCCCTCCACTGATTCTGAGAATGATCCACCTGGTAGGCTTTTCTCTTCCGTCCTAATTAGGTGTCCTGACTACGTTCCCCTTTGAGCCAAGTAATTTTCTCAATATCTTTTTTTCGAAGACTAGAGTTTTTTGTTCGTCTTCTTTCCTTAACTTCTTCACTCCTGCGATGAAAAAATCGCAGTAAACAAGCATGCAACACAAGGAAATGAAATACTTTTTTGATGATTCACTAAGGCATGAATGGAAGTCCACGTACATGGGTCTCAGGTCTCACTTTATGTGAAAGGTACTAATCTTTGCTTTGCATTTCCTCTCCCGTTCTTGACTAAAAATATTTTATTCAAGAATACATATGAAATTTATTTGAAACAGAAAACTATATGTCCCAATACACACAGAAAATAGGATCCTTGGTGATAATATTTCAGAAATATGATTTTCAATAGACGTTTCTGTTGATGCTGTGTAGGAACTTCAGAAATGCAAGAAACTATTAATTATAGAATGGTTTATGGCAAGTAATAATTTGCTGACATCTTGGGTTGTCGGGTGTTCTGCCGATAATCAGCGTCGTACTTGCACGATATTTCGGTCACGTAGCTCGTAACCTTCATCACGTGCGACCTGAGACTGCTCCTCGAGTGGAACTGGTTCATTATTTATGCCTATGGCCTTCCCCCTCCACCAACGGCTGCAGGCGCTTCCTCATACTTCATGGCATGATCTACTTCTAGACAGGGTTCAGCAATGGCTGACTTAGTCACCTGTCTTAATCTAGTGTGCCTCTGATGTTCTTTGCACCTGATCTCCACAGTTCTTGTCGTCTGGCCAATTTAGGACATGCCACATTGACAAGGTATATTGTAAATCCCTGGTTTTCGTAACCCCAGGTCGTCTTTGACACTCCCCAGCAGTCCCCTGATCTTGTTGGATGGACAGAAAACACACTTGATATTGTATGCAAAGCAGATGAAGCAAGGAAGGTGGTATATCTGCCTTATGCTGGCTCTATTTCTGCCAGAATCAGTAGGATCCTCCGTAAACACAACCTACCTAACCTAAGGACATCACACAACACCCAGTCATCACGAGGCTGTTGACGAACTACTATATTCTTTAATATAATATCAAAAAATTTTATTAAAACTCCATTCAGTTGGTAACAACCTTAACAATACTTTTTAAAGCAGTAAACAGTAGCATTACGTTGTTAAGCACATTAATCCTTTCGGTCACGGCCTCCTCTTATAAGGACATACCAAATAAATGCTTAGTATATTGAAATTCGTTAAATTTCACCATTTGTGATTGTTGTCGTCATATTGTCACAAGCAGGGAGTTTATTTGAGAACAGTGTCGACATCTGTCAATCTGTCAATCTGTGATACCACAAAACAAAACTGAATGCGCGCAGTCACATGTACGCTCCCCAGTAATCTTTGTACCTTCCATAAGCCTGTAAATATCTTCTGAGTTTAGGTAAAAAAATTTATTTGTGGGTAGAAAGGTGCTTTCTTGAAGCTGAAAACTAAAGGTGTCTTTCAGAACGAAAGGTAAGTGACATATTTATAACTTTATACATGTCTCCAAATGAGGATACTGTGATTGAAAGATTGTAATAGCATAAAAATTTAGGCCACTATTGCGGTGTCCTTTTAGTCATCGTGCGGTAAATTCACAATGGCCCGAGTCTAAGATAGACGAAGGTCACTTACAGAAGAAGAATTTATAGAGCTCTTTAATCCATCTGAAATTGACGATCTATCCGATGATACTGGCGTTAATTTTGAACAAGAGGACAATGATGTTAGACGTCTTATTTTATAGGGTGTATTGTAAGCTGAGTAGCCGCCCGATAACTGCATGATAAGTAACACTGAGATAATCACGAAACACTCGTCCCATCCAAACGACAATGCATTGACAGCGAGAATGTTATTTTTGCGTAGGAACTTGTTACAGCGCAGCCAGCCAAAACCTGAATACGAAAAATACCCATACTAATCGTAACACACTGAAAGGTAGCTTTGAATGTCCAGATTGGTAAGTCTGATGTCTGTTCACGTACTTTGCTTCCGGACATGGCAGGGCGACAGCCCCGCCTATTAGGCATTTAGCGGTCTTTGCACACGAAGCCAACATGCAGTTAGCTGATTTTGACAGTCATGTTTGTTCATGCAATGGATATTGCATGTGTAGATGCATGGACTGACTATAAGAAAAATGCATCAGAATTAGATGTTCCTAAAAAGAAGACACTTGATTTGCTTCACTTTAGGGTAGGTGTGGTCGAAGTGCTGACAAAAGTGGATGAGCCAGCTGCGAGGAAAACTGGCGTCCCACTAGTGAATATTCAATGCTATCTCCAAGTACGTCAAAACGAGTCAATGCGGAAATTCTTCCAGAGGCTGATGTTCGTTTGGACAACGTTGGGCATCTTTCAGTGGTCAAAGACAAAAAATCATTTGACAGGTGCAAGAAACCGGGTTGCAAAGGCAAAACCAATTTTTATGGTGTAAAATGTAACATTCACTTATGTCTGGATAGAAAAAAAATTGTTTCTTTGATTATCATTCTTGACAAATGTAAAACCATAGTTTATTTATATAATCATTAAGACAGCTTTGTGTAATTTATGCATTTTGATGAAATAAAATAAAATAAAATACTATAAGTTTTCGACTTACACTGCACCCACTTGAACACAATGTCCTCATTTGGGAACGCGTTGTATCCCCTCTTGGGGGCACCTCGAAATATCTGAAAAATCATGATTTAATTCGAACAACTGGATATCAAATCCATGATTTTTTTTTTCAGGAAAAAAATATTTCATACCCGAAAGGGTATGTATTATCAGTTTTAATACATCAGAGGGGCATGGCTTTTAATGCGAAAGCTCTTTAAAACTGTGTGCTCCTCATTAAGCAATGGACAGATGCACATTGGAAATTATTAGGAGACATAGGAAAACAATCTCCCGTATCTAGATCAGACGAAAGAGAAGATGGAATTTCTTTCTTATGACGTCAGTTTTCTGACTGGTTTGATGTGAGGCACCATGGAAGTAATTTCCTGGTATCATCTGTCTTCCTGGCCCGTCTTCCAGTCAGTGGTTTATACGTATTTCTCTGTGCGTAGAATCTCCATATTTCATCCATTAAATTTCGAGTATGCAGCGGCGCATGTGCTGTTCTTCAATCGATATTTGGGCCGCGTTTTTTCATCCGGTACTCCTCAGAGTGAGTCGCAATACTCAAGAAATTTACTATGGGGATGGCCAGACGATACGCCGCTGAAACGTCGGTTGAAGAAATAGTATTTGCGCCGGTGCGGGCTCGAAATTTAATGGATTATTCATTACGCCACGAGAAGTTAAAAATACACTTCTCCATATTTGTTTTTAGTCCACTTCTTCAGCGTATCAAACGTTTCGATCCTCTTTTTTCCGGTTTCCCTGCAATCCATGGTTCACTTCTATATAATCCTCCGTTCCATATGTACATTTTCACAAATTCCTGCGTCAAACTATGGCCTACATTTGTTGCTAATAAAATAATTTCAGACACGAATGTCCTCTTTGGTTCTGTTGGTCTGGCTCTTATATTCTTCTTGCTTCGGCCATCAGGCCTTATTCTGCTTACAGAGTAACAGAATTCATTCGTTTGGTCTGATATGGTGTCCAAAATTTGATGTTAATGTAACTTTTGTTACTTTTCATTAGTTTTGTTTTTCTGTAGCTCACTGTGTTAACGTTTGCTGAAGTCACGTCAATTTTCGAAATTTTCGATAAACGGAGTTACAGAATTCTCATATGGAAAACATTTTCTCATTTTGGAGTGCTGTGCAAAGGTATGAGTTGTTTTCAGGCACGTGAGATGACGGCGAGTGAAGTGTGAAACAAAATCATAGAGTATCACTGGTTAACCTCTTTCATGAATGGTCACAGCTGACATCGAAAATTAGGATGGCAGTGAAGTGCATTATTGAGAGTTGTTATAAGTTATATTTTCCGGTATTTAATTGTGTTTGTTACCTTACGTATCAGTTATTTTCTTCTCCCTGCAATGTATTCTGCAAAGATTTCAGATGTTTGTTACTTTCTCATGATATTGTGTACAAGCACTTTCCACATTCGTTGTATTCCTTCAACAGCAACTTTTTTCCCAAGTGAACGCCACTGTATTAGGTCGTTCATTAATTTACTCAGCAGCCATTTGATATATTACTGTTCATATATGTCACAAAATTATAAACAGGCCTTCTAATTGTGTATGTACTATTTCATTATCTTTTATTAATTTCCTGCTCATAACACGCCTAGTGTGGGGTTGTCAACATTGTACAACTACAGTGTTATTTATGTTCACAGAGAGTGTTTTTGCACTGTTCTACAAATACTTAATTCGTATTGTAGGATAATACTTCACTTCAAAGTGAACAGTGGCTTTTATGCGCCATTTAGTATTATACTCATTTTTAGGACAAGACTATTGCTTACATTATTATTCACTTAGTTACTAGTTATAAGGGTATTCATGGATAACGCACTGTTTAAGTCACTTATTGAAAGTATCGCCACTTAAAATGTTAAGATTTTTGGTAGCGAATTACGAAAAACAGCATATAGGCTTTTTGTTGTTAATGTTAATGCTTTGTTAACAATATCAAAGCCTGTTGTTTGAGTAATGTCATGGTGTTCCTATGTTTTACCTTACAGAAAGTGCTTTGAAGTAAGTTCATGTATATACGTAAGAAAAGTACAGCATAACAGACAGACGAATTTTACAGTATACAGGGTGTTCCAGGAGAAATGGTCAATGGTTCCAGGATGAATGGTCAATGTTCAGGGATACTAAAGGAACAATTATTCGAAGGAAAAAGGTCTAGTCAATATGAGATCTAAAATGCATTACTTTAGACGCATGAGCACGTCTTTATCTACGAAACCGTGAACCAAATCTCTTATGTGGCCATCTGTTTGCTTTCCGTAATTTTGGAGGCGGTGGTATGGACTCATGCAAATATTAATTTTATCATCACCATAAGATAGCACTTGTCCAAATTGTTGGTAGAACAACAAACATTTACTTTGACCTTCTTAAAAACTACAGCAAGTTTGAGAGTGATGACATTGTAGTATGAGAGAGCCTCATACTTGTTAGAACTTTTACTCCCATTTTCGACTAGTTAACGTCTTATCCGTGTGTTAATTTCCAAATTAATTATCTTTTTTTATACTGAACTGGAGATATAGTCGTTAACTTCGGAAATATAATATATAATATCTTTTTTTCTGGCGCATTCAACTTTTGAAAGTGAGACATTGAACAAGCGATTGAATACAAAATCGAAAAATGTTTTCTTGTGCTGGTTGGAGTGGTTTGAATTGTAATTAATAACACGAACTGTAGACGTGTTTTTACGAAAAATGTCAGAAAAGTGCCTGACATCAAAGTTTTTTTGTGCATAATAAAAAGAATTTAATGGAACTTTCTTTTTTGAGCTCATAAATAAAATTTATTTAATTATTTAAAGCACTAAATGTACAGACTATTTCTTCAATGTCATTATCATTACCATCAGTTAGCAAAAGTATCATCGATGAGCTTCACATAATAGACAATTTTCTTCGCTAGCTCAATGTTTCAATTCAAGAATTTACTCTCAATCTGGTTAATAAACAGATCTGAAAAAAAATTTGAAATAGTGTTTCTCAAATTGAGACTATCTTTTTTAATGTAAACTACATCATTAAACTTGAAATAAACGTACTTTGAAAAGAGTGATATAAGGTCAATAAATTTTATCATCTCTCTCTGTGTCACTCTGCATTAACACTAAAGATTACTTTTAATGATTTCAGCTATCTCAGTCACAGGAATATTTGTGCATAAATTGACAATATCAAGGGAAACAATTTTCGTACCTTATGAAATCAGTTAACTGCTTACTGTTTCTTATTGAGTACTGCTTCTCGAAAACGCAATTTTTTTTTAAATATCAAACATTTTCGTGAAACTTTGCAGAAAGCATGGCCTATTCCATTAACAACTGGTCTGACAGGGGTACCCTCTTTATGGGCCAATAGGGTAGGAATATGGCTTCATATATCGTTATGTATTTCAAATGGTGGAAAATTTCTCTATATATTTTAAGTTCTTCACTTAATTTTTTCTATGCTTCCCCTGTAAGATCATTCTAGATTCTCTCATTGCTGTTATCTGCAATGAACTGCTTAGATCTGTTATCATAATCTGCTTTCCTGACATTGAGAGCAGTGCTGCCATTATCATATTTTGTCATACCAGCATCACTCTCATCAACTTTCTTAATTGTGTTATCTACGACAACTTTTTCAGCTAAAAAATTCCTATAGGTAATCAAGATTCCTTAGAAAGGGAATTTTCTATTGCAACAGGAATACGATTTTGCTCAGTTCTAGCTGACTTTAAATTTCCTAATGCAAACTTCATATGAATCAAAGTGTTTTTCATCGCCCTTTTGATAAACTTCTAATTCACGTTATATTTAAAGTCTTTAAAACCCCAGGCCACAACTGTTCATGATCGATAAATTGAATGTCCGCTAAGCTTAACACTCTTGGAAAGAAACTGAGTTCAGGATCACTAGGCGTTACCTGTTATTAGGTGACCAGTTTTCTCTGAAACTGTCATGCAACGTATTTCAGAATATTTTTACGCTCATTTCGCTTGAAGAAATAGTCGATCACTGACACTGAACAATAATTGCAACCAAGACTCAGTACCTTCAGTGATTGTCCTTTTTATTGTCTTCTTTCCACTTCTCTCGTTTAGTTAACGTTAACGGACTTTACACTTGGTAACCAATGAGCTGGTTGGTAAAATATGTTGTTGCGACCTTCAGTCAAAAGACTGATTTGATGCAGCTCTCCATGCTACTCTATCCTGTGCAAGCCTCTTCATCTCCAAGTAACTACTGCGGTCTGCAACCCTCTTAATCTGCTTACAATTCTATACACTACTTCCTCATTAGTTACGTGATCTACCCATCTAATCTTCAACATTCTTCTATAGCATCACATTTAAAAAGCTTCTAATTTCTTCTTGTCTGGACTGTTTATTGTCCATGTTTCGCTTCCACACATGCGGCAAAGGGTAAGAGTCCTAGAAGCTTGAAATGGGGATTTGAACCACCCTCTATAGGTTCGCTTCGTAGCTTACTTTATTCATATGTAATACCATTTATTACTCTCACATTAGGTAAATCATTTTATACATGGGTAGAGGAACAAGGTCTCCCACACCATGAATTTAATTTCGCTAACATATTTGAATCTCGATTTCCGTTAAACATGTTACAACCATTACTTTTATGGTATGATTCCTATAGATGCAGGTAAATGTCTTGGAAGATAGTACAATGTTCCTATCACTGATCAATAACTATCAATTACCTGACCCTACCAACACCATTTTCCAACAGCGCAACTCCTCATACCAAGTCTGAGATATTGTAAATTTTATGGCACGATTCTTATAGACGAGGGTAAGCATCTTAGATGATAATACAATGTTCTTATCACTAATCATTAACTATCAATTACTGAACTCTGCCAACATTTGCCAACAGCAGAAATCCTCATACTAAATCTGAGACATCGTAATTACATGCAAATAAAATTGAAGCGATCATCTTATTTATTAATCAGTTCTACATTAGTGACTGCGAGAATTTTGTTTTATCTTAAGCTTATATGACTGTGTGAAACCAGCGATTCTCTTCTCACAAAAAGGCTTATGCTGCAGCAGCTAAAGACTTTTTCTGTTCCGATTCTCTGAGTGCCAATCACTCAGTACAATGTCGGTAAAGGCAGATGAAGTAGATCGGAATATCCGAGGCCTCCTACAACTACATAGGAGAGGGAGGGAAGTGTCTTTCCGCTGGATGGAAGGGAGCACGGGTACTGCGGGGAATAAAAGGGCGTATCCAGCAGCCAAGGCGGCGTGTCAAGACACTCAATTAGTTCAGCATGCCATGCCCCTACATGTTATCGCCTCGCTGTTGAGGTAGAGAACCATGCACCGAAAGGAGACAGACTGGCTCGAAATGACAGACAATAGGTTGCGTCTAGCAGAGCCCACAACGCAGAAGGTACTGCACGTACCTCCTTCCAGCTACGCTGACGGGATAAGGTCTTCCTTACTTGTCTTCGCATAGGCCACAGCGCTATGAGGCGACATGTTGTTGTCAATCTATGTTAGTTTTCCTCTTGTCTTCCTTAGTTTTACTTAACAGTTTTGGAGCATAAGAGCTCTTTTAACATTAACTTCCACGATAAGATGTAGAGTGATTGTGCAGGCGACCGTGGGTTAGATTAGGTGTGAGTCAGTTCTGTTTTATCTCAGACAGGTTTTCATCTATTTTCTCTGTTTTAACCACATTCGTTTCTACTAATTTTGTTAGGGTGCTCTTAACATCCTATTTAGGGTACCTTGCAGGCAAATAAAAAAACAAAAAAGTAAAAATAAGTAAAGAAAAAAAAGAATGAAAGAAAAACACGCACAAACACACGCGCACACGTGCAGCCTGCGCACAAACCACAAGTGTTCGTAGGCAGGGGTGATGTGGTCAAAATACACTCCTGGAAATGGAAAAAAGAACACATTGACACCGGTGTGTCAGACCCACCATACTTGCTCCGGACACTGCGAGAGGGCTGTACAAGCAATGATCACACGCACGGCACAGCGGACACACCAGGAACCGCGGTGTTGGCCGTCGAATGGCGCTAGCTGCGCAGCATTTGTGCACCGCCGCCGTCAGTGTCAGCCAGTTTGCCGTGGCATACGGAGCTCCATCGCAGTCTTTAACACTGGTAGCATGCCGCGACAGCGTGGACGTGAACCGTATGTGCAGTTGACGGACTTTGAGCGAGGGCGTATAGTGGACATGCGGGAGGCCGGGTGGACGTACCGCCGAATTGCTCAACACGTGGGGCGTGAGGTCTCCACAGTACATCGATGTTGTCGCCAGTGGTCGGCGGAAGGTGCACGTGCCCGTCGACCTGGGACCGGACCGCAGCGACGCACGGATGCACGCCAAGACCGTAGGATCCTACGCAGTGCCGTAATGGACCGCACCGCCACTTCCCAGCAAATTAGGGACACTGTTGCTCCTGGGGTATCGGCGAGGACCATTCGCAACCGTCTCCATGAAGCTGGGCTACGGTCCCGCACACCGTTAGGCCGTCTTCCGCTCACGCCCCAACATCGTGCAGCCCGCCTCCAGTGGTGTCGCGACAGGCGTGAATGGAGGGACGAATGGAGACGTGTCGTCTTCAGCGATGAGAGTCGCTTCTGCCTTGGTGCCAATGATGGTCGTATGCGTGTTTGGCGCCGTGCAGGTGAGCGCCACAATCAGGACTGCATACGACCGAGGCACACAGGGCCAACACCCGGCATCATGGTGTGGGGGGCGATCTCCTACACTGGCCGTACACCACTGGTGATCGTCGAGGGGACACTGAATAGTGCACGGTACATCCAAACCGTCATCGAACCCATCGTTCTACCATTCCTAGACCGGCAAGGGAACTTGCTGTTCCAACAGGACAATGCACGTCCGCATGTATCCTGTGCCACCCAACGTGCTCTAGAAGGTGTAAGTCAACTACCCTGGCCAGCAAGATCTCCGGATCTGTCCCCCATTGAGCATGTTTGGGACTGGATGAAGCGTCGTCTCACGCGGTCTGCACGTCCAGCACGAACGCTGGTCCAACTGAGGCGCCAGGTGGAAATGGCATGGCAAGCCGTTCCACAGGACTACATCCAGCATCTTTACGATCGTCTCCATGGGAGAATAGCAGCCTGCATTGCTGCGAAAGGTGGATATACACTGTACTAGTGCCGACATTGTGCATGCTCTGTTGCCTGTGTCTATGTGCCTGTGGTTCTGTCAGTGTGATCATGTGCTGTATGTGACCCCAGGAATGTGTCAATAAAGTTTCCCCTTTCTGGGACAATGAATTCACGGTGTTCTTATTTCAATTTCCAGGAGTGTAGTTACCGTCATGTGTTGTACACAAGCATTCATCCCTAGTTATAACCAGTGGGAGCTTTCGTCTTTGGAGTCTTTGGAGAGTAGCAGAGCATAAGAAAACATGGGACGTATTTGTGACACTACAAGTTTCGTCAAAGCTCGAAAGAAAATACTTTTTTATACACCTAAAGTGAATGAAATGCCTCTGATAGCTTCTTACAGACAGCAGTCATGTGTCCAATTATTACAAAACGTTTGCGTGGTTTATGTTACAACCGGAACCATTGTATAACACTCGAAGAAATTTTTTTAAGTAACAGTCTAGAATTATCCACAAGTTTTTGCTTAAGAATAAAATGTTATTTCTCTGTCGTTGAGGATGCTCTGAACTGAGTATCAGTGTAGTAAGTCTGTTCTGAGCAACTAACATTTAGGTGAGTTACGTTTCAAATCAACAGGAGTTCGATGTGGCGACCACCAATGTTGTTACTGACTCTTACCTACGAAACACCTACCTTTTACATAAGTCTCCGAGCCACCTGATGTGTCTTCAGTTTCTAGTGCAGCAGCTAGAACTCGTGCCAGCGGATCTTCCTCTGTCTGTACAGGAGTCTCCTAAATTGAACTGTGCATACGACCTCACAAGAATTGGTCCATAGGAGTTACATTCGGCGATCGCGGTTGAACCACCATGGCCTATCCGTCTTTAACCCTTTCGTCTTTTGATCTGTCTCCGAACCGCACGTGAGAAGTGAGGTGGTGCATCGTCTTGCTGAAACCACAATCATTGACACAGCTTCCAAGAATGCGTCCATTACGTTTTGTAGAAGATCAAGTATGCAGACCCAGTTGCCTTGAGTGGGCGCGTTACACAACTGAAGTGAAACCGATATAGGGCGAAAACTGTTCAAAATATTATTCACTCACTACTCTCTAAAAGTCCTAGAAGCTTGAAATGGGGGTTTGCAACCACCCTCTATAGGTTCGCTTCGTAGCTTACTTTATTCATATGTAATACCATTTAGTACTCTCACATTAGGTAAATCATTTTATACATGGGTAGAGGAACTAGGTCTCCCACACCATGAATTTAATTTCGTTAACATACCTGAACCCCGATTTCCGTTAAACATGATACAACCATTACTTTTATGGCATGATTCCTATAGATGCAGGTAAACGTCTTGGAAGATAATACAATGTTCCTATCACTGATCAATAACTATCAATTACTTTGCCAACAGCGCAACTCCTCATACCAAGTCTGAGATATTGTCAGTTTTATGGCACGATTCCTATTGATTCAGGTAAACACCTTAGATAGACTACAATGTTCTTATCACTAATCATAAACTATCAATTACTGAGCTCTGCCGCCAACATTTGCAACTGCAGAAATCCTCATACCAGGTCTGCATGCAATTACATGCAATTACAATCTTTTTTTGTGATATGTTACGATACGGCATCACCGGTTTATTGCGGTCTAACTGTATTGGTGAGCCAGTAAATTTATCCACAGGGCAATTACAACCGAAGCGACCATCTTATTTATTAATCAGCTCTACCTTAGTGCCTGCTTGTAGACTATTGTGTAAAAAGGCGATCCTGTTCTCACAAAAAGGCTTATGCTGCAGCAGTTGAAGACCTATACTGTTCCGATCCTGTGAGTGCCCTTTACTTCCTACATCGCTGGTAAGGGCGGATAAAGTAGTTCGGAATATCTATGGCCTTCTGCAACTATAAAGGCTCGGGACGGAGGTGTCTTTCTGGTGGATGGCAGGGTGCACGGGTACTGAGGGGAATAAAAGGGCGTATCCAGCAGCCAACGTGGCGTCTCAAGATACTCAATTAGTTCAGCGTTCCATGCCCCTACATGTTATCGTCTCGCTGTTGAGGTAGAGAATCATGCGCCGATGGGAGACAGGGTGGCTCGAAGTATGGACAATAGGTTGCGTCTAGTAGAGCCCACAATGCAGGAGGTACTGCAGGGATCTCCTTCCAGCCACGCTGACGGAATAAGGTCCTCCTTACTCGTCTTCGCATTGGCCACAGCCTCATGAGGCGACATATTGCTGTCAATCTACGAGGGCGGTTCAGAAAGTAACCTCCGATTGGTCACAGTGCGGGTTGTGGGGGGAGTAGCGACGCAATCTGTGCGTTCACGCACTCAACAGGTCAGTCGGCATCAAGCCGTGGTCGAGTGAACGTCGTACCTGCGCTAGTTTAGTTTTTGTGGCAGTTTGAAATGTGTGCTGCAATAGAAAACCCCGCCAAATGTGAAGTGCGTGCTGTCATAAGGTTTTTTACAGCCAAAGGATATTCTGCAGCAGCTATTCATCGTGAGCTTTGTGCCGTGTACGGACCAAGAGTTATGAGTGAAGGAGTTGTCCGTGAATGGGTACGTTTATTTAAAAGTGGACGAGAAAACGTTCATGATGAAGAGAGGAGTGGTAGACCATCATTGTTGACTGACGAACTCGTTCAGACAGTTGATGCAAAAGTTCGTGAAAATCGACGTTTCTCAATGTCGGAGTTGTCTACTGGTTTTCCACAGATTTCTAAGACTCTCTTGTACGAGATAGTGACAGCAAGATTGGGTTACCGTAAGTTCTGTGCACGATGGGTGCCCAAAATTCTTACCGACCACCACAAAACTCAAAGAATGGCCTCTGCATTAGACTTTCTGTCACGTTATGAGGACGAAGGAGAACCATTGTTAAACAGAATCGTGACCGGTGACGAAACCTGGATTAAGTACGCGAACCCTGAGACAAAAGAACAATCAAAGATGTGGGCACATTCAAATTCGCCTACCAAACCAAGAAAAGCCTCGCAAGATTTTTCTGCCAGAAAACTGATGGCAACGGTGTTTTGGGATGCCAAAGGGGTGTTGTTGGTTGAATTCATGGAACGTGGTACGACCATTAATCAAGACGTGTACCGTGAAACAATAAAAAAGTTACGACGGGCTATACAGAACAAACGCCGTGGTATGCTGACTTCCGGTATCGTTTTTTTGCACGATAACGCCCGTCCTCACTCTGCTCGCAGAACAACGGTCCTTCTTGAGTCCTTCAAGTGGGACGCTATCAACCATCCACCTTACAGCCCAGACCTGGCGCCAAGTGATTATCACCTCTTCATGCATTTGAAGAAATGGCTCGGGTCACAGCGGTTTGATGACGACGAAGAGCTCAAAGATGCGGTCACAGGCTGGCTCCAGGCACAAGCGGGTGATTTTTATGCAGAAGGAATTTCAAAGCTTGTGAAGAGATACGATAAGTGCCTCAATCGCTATGGAGACTATGTAGAAAAATAGTGCAAAGATGTAGTTGTAAGATGTATATATTAAAATATTTTTATTTAACTTGGTGTATTTTTTTAAATCAACCGGAGGTTACTTTCTGAACGGCCCTCGTATGTTAGTTTTCCTGTTGTCTTCCTTAGTTTTACTTAGAGCATAAGAGCTCGTTTAACACTATCTTCCTTGATGTGATCTATAGTGACTGTGCAGGCGATCGTGGGTGAGATTAAGTGTGAGTGAGCTCTATTTTATCTCAGACGGTTTTTTATCTAATTTCTCTGTTTTAACCACATTCATTTTTACTAATTCCGTTAGGTGCTGATAACCTCCTCTTGATCGTCCATAACTGGCAAATTAACACGCACACACACACACACACACACACACACACATGCAGCCTGCGGACATACCATAAGTGTTCGTAGGCCGGAGTGATGGCTCGCAATAGTGTCCGTCATGTTTTGTTCACAAGCATTCATTGCTGGTTATAACCAACTGGACCTTTCTACGAAAGTCTTTGGAGAATAGCACACCATAAGAAAACATGAGACGTATCTGTGACGCTACAAGTTTCTTCAAAGCTCGAAAGTAAATACTTTTTTTGTATTCCTACAGTGAATCAATTTGGATCTTCTTACAGACTGCAGTCATATGTCCAATTGTTACACACCGCTGGCGTCGTCTATGGTACGAGTGGAACCATTGTATAACACTTCAAGGAAAATTTTCAAGTAATGGTCAAGAATTTTTAAGTAATGGTCAAGAATTATCCACATGTTTTTGCTTAAGAAGCAAGTGTTATTTCTGTGTCGTTTAGAATGGAGGGTGTAAGATATTCTCTGCACTGATGAGCAGTGTAGTAAGTCTGTTCTGAACAACTAAGATTTAGGTGAGTTAAATTTCGTGTCTACTTTCTGCGCTAACTCTGATAAAGCAAATAAATCAGCATTTAGAAGCTGGATGGCTGTGTACAGGTATTTTGCATTTTCTCTGAGATAGAACTGATGATTGTCAGCGTATAAGTGATGGTTGCAATGGAGAAAATAATTGACACGTCACTGAAATATATTGAGAAAAGCTATGGGCATCGTAATGAACCTTTTGGGACCCATGATATTACATCCCCACTTCGTGACCTTTGGGTTTAAATCATTACACACTACTTGCGTTGGGTATCGTGCGAGCCGAACCACTGTATGGCATTTACAGAAAACTTTTTAGTTGTGAGTTTAAGGAGTAGAGTGTCGAAGTCGGCAATGTAAGCTTTGCTAGAATCCAAAAATCAAGTAATAGTCTCCTGCTGCTTGTGTGTTTGTAATAGCGGTCGGCGCGCTGCGATTTTACCGAAAACCCGACTGGAATTCATCTAAAAGATGATTTGACGTTAAATAATTAGTAAGAAGTTCTGGAATTATGTATTCTCAAGCCTTAGATAATGCTGGTAGAATGCAAATGGGCCGGTAGTCAGCTTGTTTGACCGGTTTCCTCTTGGGTAATGGTTGTATTAGTCCCAGCTTCCAGTCTTTTGGAAAGATGCTGAAGGTAAGTGAATGGTTGAAAATGTCCGTTATCTTGGGAATTAGTGGAGTGACAAGGAAACTGATCATATGCACTGTAATGCAATAGAATAATCTGATATTGTCGTGTGCTGCCGCTGCCGAAATAGTTGGTGCAATTGACTTCCTGACCACTGATAATTTAAGGGAATCGATGGTTTTACGATGTTGTGCGTTGATCAAGTAAAGATGTCGGCATGACGAAATACTCATTTACATCCTCAGTAACAACTAGCGGTTCAACTGAAGATTTGGGTTTGCTTATTCCTAGACCTCGTAGAGTTTTCCACAGGAGACGAGTCTGTGAAAGCCTCTATTAGCGAGCTGGCGTACCTGAGTATTGCAATGCTCACCGACTAACTCCGATGCACAGTCGCTTGTAGGTGAGATGATTATCAGAGGTTGGATGCCGTTTGTATTTTAAAAATACAGCTAGGTGTATACTGCCCATTAGATCCTATGTAGCATTCTTTCGTTACTCATATTTACTGTACGTTTCTTGACCAAATGTTCAACATATATACATACATTGGATTCCACTTACGAGGTGGATTTCCCACAAATGGATTGACTTTTGCACTCAATAACTTTCACTGACTCAGTTTTTATTGTAATCACTAAAATTTCTTCATTATTACTTACTTCAGTAAATTTTATCCACAGGTACGCTCTCTCTAAAGTTTACTTGGTACTTCTTCATTATACCCTGTCTTGCCTCCTGAACACACTTCTTCAGTTGCTTAATTTCTGCTGTGCCATTTTTCTTATTTCAATAGTATGAAATTGTATACAGATTTTAATTCTCTGAAATTATCATCTAATTTGTCCAGGGCAGATTTCACTTATAATTAGCACCTAACTTGAATCACATTTCCGTTCCATATACTTTCCTTTTAACTCATTGTGGTTAACCTGCAATTTGCTAACCAAACAGTATATTAATTCTCCGTTATTAAAAGCAAATTTACTGTCGAATTTGTTAAACATTTCTTGCATAACTGACAGCCAATTTGGATCTTTCTTCTCTCCAGATTTACTGTCATATTTTCTAGCTTCCTCTTTTCGGCCCACGTTTGCCTTCTCACTCGTAACCTAACCACTGTCACTTCATACACTTGCTGACTGTCTTACGTACGTGTTACGCCATACGAGGTGCATTCAAGTTCTAAGGCCTCCGATTTTTTTTTCTAATTAACTACTCACCTGTAATCGATGAAACTGGCGTTACTTCTCGACGTAATCGCCCTGCAGACGTACACATTTTTCACAACGCTGACGCCATGATTCCATGGCAGCGGCGAAGGTTTCTTTAGGAGTCTGGTTTGACCACTGGAAAATCGCTGAGGCAATAGCAGCATGGCTGGTGAATGTGCGGCCACGGAGAGTGTCTTTCATTGTTGGAAAAAGCCAAAAGTCACTAGGAGCCAGGTCAGGTGAGTAGGGAGCATGAGGAATCACTTCAAAGTTGTTATCACGAAGAAACTGTTGCGTAACGTTAGCTCGATGTGCGGGTGCGTTGTCTCGGTGAAACAGCACACGCGCAGTCCTTCCCGGACGTTTTTGTTGCAGTGCAGGAAGGAATTTGTTCTTCAAAACATTTCGTAGGATGCACCTGTTACCGTAGTGCCCTTTGGAACGCAATGGGTAAGGATTACGCCCTCGCTGTCCCAGAACATGGACACCATCATTTTTTCAGCACTGGCGGTTACCCGAAATTTTTTTGGTGGCGGTGAATCTGTGTGCTTCCATTGAGCTGACTGGCGCTTTGTTTCTGGATTGAAAAATGGCATCCACATCTCATCCATTGTCACAACCGACGAAAAGAAAGTCCCGTTCATGCTGTCGTTGCGCATCAACATTGCTTGGCAACATGCCAAACTGGCAGCCATGTGGTCATCCGTCAGCATTCGTGGCACCCATCTGGATGACACTTTTCGCATTTTCAGGTCGTCATGCAGGATTGTGTGCACAGAACCCACAGAAATGCCAACTCTGGAGGCGATCTGTTCAACAGTCATTCGGCGATCCCCCCAAAACAATTCTCTCCACTTTCTCGATCATGTCGTCAGACCGGCTTGTGCGAGCCCGAGGTTGTTTCGGTTTGTTGTCACATGATGTTCTGCCTTCATTAAACTGTCGCACCCACGATCGCACTTTCGATACATCCATAACTCCATCACCATATGTCTCCTTCAACTGTCGATGAATTTCAATTGGTTTCACACCACGCAAATTCAGAAAACGAATGATTGCACGCTGTTCAAGTAAGGAAAACGTCGCCATTTTAAGTATTTAAAACAGTTCTCATTCTCGCCGCTGGCGGTAAAATTCCATCTGCCGTACGGTGCTGCCATCTCTGGGACGTATTGACAATGAACGCGGCCTCATTTTAAAACAATGCGCATTTTTCTATCTCTTTCCAGCCCGGAGAAAAAAAATCGGAGACCTTAGAACTTGAATGCACCTTGTACAGGTTGGCGGATTCCTTCTTGTAATATCCCTCCCCCTTCCATTGTACCTAGTGTGAAAAATTAAAATAATGTCTTCATGAACTTACCTTAAAACCATTCAGCAATGAAGCAGCGCATTCACTGTATAGATCAGCCGCCTAACAGATCATGTGCACTGCAGATGGACATCTGCAATGTGTAGATTAGAGTCGCGGTCCAATCGGTTGTGCAGCAGCCAGACACGTTACTCAGTTACCTCTTCTGCGTGTGGTTGAGAGTGAAGCCTCCGTTCGCTGCCGTCGTCTGCGATGCGTGTCGACGACGCGTCGCAAGAGATTTACAGGGTTTGCTGTGTCCCCTCCTGGTAGGTTCTGGATCCACCAGCCCAGCACAGCACGAAATCGATCGTACTGCCGCAGTAAAGTGAGCGAGCACATGTGCTCACAGTATAACAGCGCCTGCCAGGGACTACTATAAATATACGGTTACTACGCTGTAAGCAACGGTACTTGAGTTTCGAGTGCTAATATTCAGTACGATAATAACACTCGTCATACGTGGTGGCTGTTGGCATTGGAAACACTTTCTTTTTATTATAGCGTTCAAGCTGAATAATCTGAATCTTTAAAGCTGATATATGTAACAGGTTCACCGAAGAACGAAGTATAAAACAGTCTGAATGTCTACTCCAAAATTCTACTCCCCCAAATAAGGTACTAAAACTTGCACTTGTGCCTTTCTTAAAAATCATAACCCTGTTCCTTTTTCTAGTTAATTCAGTGATGAGTAAATATTTCACACATATCCTAATAGCAGTTATCTAAAGCTTTTATTTACTATAAACTTACGTCTCCTTAGCTTGCATTCCGCACTGCTGCATCTCTATGATGAATTAAATTTTTCTCCAGAAACAATTTTCATGTTAGGTTTTATCTGATAGTCTCAGTAAGTTTTATTGCTGAAGTAAGGCCTACGCAAAATCTATCGCAGAAGTGAGATTCTTACAGTTGCGCCTTTTACATTTGCTAATACTCAGCGAATATAACGAAAATGATCTCAGAGATGTTTGAACATCCCGCGCAAGCGTCTCTGAAATCTAATTCCACCAATGACCTACACAAACAATATAAGCTAACCAAGGCGCCGCCTTATTTAAAGCCAATTGAAAACTTAGCACTCGTATTTTGGAACGTCATGTCAAGTTATATAGACGTCTACTGGAACGGAATCATATCGTTTTATTTGTTATACAGTGACGTTTGCTACTGCCAGGGGCTATTTTTCTTCATTTATTGCCTGTCTACGCGTTTTAGGAAATAACCCCCGAATATGAACTGCGTTTACCGAGGACTATGGCATCTCAAGTGTGATGTTTCCGATGTGCGAGCTGCTGCATTATTCTGTTGACATTTACATCAAGAAAACACGCGCATTTATGTAATTACTGATGTATCTTACCCTAAAGGCGAATTTCAGTGCAACTCCTACTTACAGTTATAACACATCTGACATGGATAGCGTTCAACTATAGCCACTCTAGGAATTTCTGTCTTACATATCCAGCAAAGAAATAATTATAGCGTCGTAAATATTTTAAGCTCGACTCGAAGGCTTAAATATGGTTCTGTGAGGACAATTTCAGGTACGTGGGAGAGAGTTTTTTGTTCTAGCGTCACCATTTTTGTGCGGCATTCAGTAGTTCTAATGGAAGATAGGACTGTCTCATGTTTCGCCTCGTGTTGCATTAGGATTTTTGTTTCTCACAAAAAAGCTTTTACAAGAAGCTCCCGCCTTATGTCCGTTACGCATCTTTGTGTTAGCTAATTGTTTATGGAAGAACCAGCTTAATTAAAATATATATACATGCGTACTCCATATACCTATTGTAGTTATTGTTTGGTACACAATTTTACTCTGGACAAACAGATATATTAGCGATCTACTCAGAGACAGTTACATATAAGAAATATTACTCATGAAAACATGGTGGTACCTAGCTGAAATGCGACATGCCAACTGTATCATTGTTACCATTAGTACAACGGCACGCTGCAAATTCACTGGTCAAATTTTATGACTGAAAAAAATTCTTTTAATTTATGTTTCGGTCACAAAAACATCCGATTTTCCAGCATGTGTTGCATCTGTCCAATTGAAAGGTTCTGTGTGCCTCACGTTAGGAAACATGGCGGCCAATGTTACTTGTTGCTGTCACCTAGAGCACTGTCACGCATTCATAGCCTCTCTACGCTGATTATCTGTTTCTTGGAACCCGACCGATAATTAGAGATAAGGAACTCACAGAAAAACTGACTCGACATAAAATGACATGTTATTACAGCCTGCGCAGAGAACGCAGCAGTTGCACCAACCATGCCGCCACGAAGACTGCACTATCGAACCTCGACCTCTGTCCGGTCAGCCATCGGCCTGCAACTCAGCCAGGCTCACCCAGTGCCGCATCAGACGGTATAAGGGAAGAGCTGAGCTGCACACCGCGCTGATGTGAGCCACGAACAGCACGAGTTACGCATGTACGAGTACAGTAGTGCTGGAAGTCGTAGCGCTGGCGCTAGTCCCACTACTCTGTCACTACAACTCGAAATTCTCTGTAGCATCAGTGGACTGCCACGGTCGCCGGTGTGACATTTTCCTACAGGAAGGTGTGCGGGGACTGTATTTAAAATTAACAGTCTGTCTCCACGTTTCCTGTCCTGAGCTCTGACACGGGCGAAACTACACACCCCAGAGGATCTAATATTTAAAGATCCAGAAAATACGTAATGGATTATTAAATCGAATTAATTAAACCTGTATTTGCAATTAACTGTTTGCTCACACCGATTTTCCCTATGCTGATCTAAAGTTTAACTTTCTCAGAACATTTATGATTTCCAACGAGTAAATATCGTTTAGATTAGATTAGATTAGTACTTGTTCCATAGATCATGATTTTATTTTTGGATGGGGGTTGGGGAAATTTCCCACTCACTATATCCAAAAATTCATCTGATGAGTAGAAGGAGTTGCCATTCAGAAATTCTTTTAATTTCCTTTTAAATGCTGTATGACTAACTGTCAGACTTCTGATGCTATTAGGTAAGTGACCAAAGACTTTTGTGGCAGCACAGTTTACCACCTTCAGAGCCAAAGTTAGATTTAACCTTGAGTAGTGAAGATCATCCCTTCTCCTGGTGTTGTAGCCATGTACACTGCTATTACTTTTGAATTCTTTCGGATTGTTAATGACAAATTTCATAAGTATATATATATATATATATATATATATATATATATATATATATATATATATTGTGAGGCTACAGTGAAGATCCCTAGCTAAATAAGTGTCTGCGGGGTGATCTTGGATGAGCTTCAGCAATCATTCTGATTACACGCTTTTGTGCAATGAACACTCTTTTACTCAATGATGAGTTACCATAGAATATGATGCCATACGAAAGCAGAGAATGAAAATAGGCGTGGCAAGCTAATTTACTGAGATGTATATGGCCAAAATTTGCAATGACCCTAATAGCGTAAGTAGCTGAACTAAAACGTTTCACCAGATCTTCAGTGTGTTTTTTCCAGTTAAACCCCTCATCAACGCATACACCTACAAGTTTTGAATATTCTACCTTAGCTACCGATTTCTGATCGAAGTCTATATTCATTAATGGTGTCATTCCATTTACTCTGTGGAACTGTATTTACTGTGTTTTGTCAAAGTTTAATGAGAGCATATTTGCAGAGAACCACTTAATGATTTTCAGAGAAACATTGTTTACAGTTTCATCAGTTAATTCTTGTCTATTGGGTGTGATAGCTATACTTATATATATATATATATATATATATATATATATATATATATATATATATATATATATATAAAATAATTAACATATGTACGCAAAATAATTAACAAACATGGAACAAAAGCAAATAAAATAGTTTTCTTATGATTCACTAAGGCATGAAAGGCAGTCCACATTTGCGGATCTAAGATCTAACATATTGTGCAACCCATTAGTCTTTGGTTTCTATTTTCTCTCCCGTTTTTCACTAAAAATATTTTATTGAGCAATACACACACATTTCATTTGAAACAGTAAACTATATAAATTAATACACATAGAAAATAGGCTTCTTAGTGTTAATGTTTTAGAAACATGTGATTGTAATTTACAGGTTTTTGTTGATGCTGCGTAACAACTTCGTAAATGCAAGAAAATAATAATAATAGAATAATTTACGGCAAGCAAAATTTTGCTACTACTAGGAATTAAATCTTAGCTGTACATTTCAAGGTAAACTTAAAAACAGTTATTTTTCACATACATAAATATATTTCACATTTGACGCACTTGCCTCTTACCTTGGAATTGTTACCATTTTCCTGTATATTGATGCATTACTTGCCTCAACAATATTGGTGGTTGACCAACATTTTAAAAGCTAACTTGGCTTTTTATTCACATTTTATACATCTAGATCTTCAGTGTGAGAGGAATGCACTGTAGAAGGACGTCCTCGTCTCCTAACTATAGGCACGATACATTAATGTTCATATTGTTTTCCATTTCATCAAGCTCAAGACGGCAGTCTTCAGTCGGAAACGAGAATTAGTCATCTTCCAGATCAGATAATTCCGCATTGCTGCCATTAAAAAGAGATTCTAATTGCTCATCGCTTAATATTTCATCCATTCATGTAAATTGTAGAAATAACGGTAATTTCACTGTTCCATTATCGAAGACAGAATTGAAATTAGCAAACATGCATTAAAATCTGAGATCTGGGTGCGAGGACCTTCAGAAAATGGGTGATTTCATCGTAATGAACAAATTTTATACAAATCTGAACTAATTCTCAACATCTATAATAGATGTAGAACGTTAAGAATGAAAAGCAAAGAAATAGCTTGTCAGTGTGATATTTAAGCACAGACCGAGAAGATCCCCCCTCGCTCTCCGTCGGTCTACAAGCATAAAAATACTCCTACATACGGAGAAAAAAATAAAGAACGAAGGTAAAGTTGTGTGGATCAATGGAACTAAGAGGTTAAGACCTTAATACGAGGGCTGTCCAGAAAGTAAGTTACGATCGGTCGCGAAATGGAAACGACTATGAAAATCCGATAAAGCTTGGCAAAGATGTGTTGGGCAGTGTCTTAGTGAGCGCGTAAAGATGTTATAGAAAATAGTTTCTCCCGCCAAGTACGAGGGCCTGGTGAGAATTTTCCCCTGAAGCTATGCAATCAACATTACATAACTGTCGCGCTGTTTCTTCTTCAAGACAATTCTCAGCCTCATTCTGCAGGGGCAATGAAGATGCTCCTGCATCGTTTCAATTGGAAATGTTTGGTTACCCACAATACAGCCCGTAATTGTCTCCCACTGAGTTTCATCTCTGCTCAAACAAACCGCTGGTTATGAAGACAACATTTTGGCACAGACAACGAGCTTTAGGCCAGCGTAGAGAATTGGCGGAAAGCACTGGCGGCTGCCTTCTATGATGAGGGTATTGGAAAGTTGGTACAACGCTACGACGAATGTCTGAGTCAGAACGGCGACTACGTAGACAAGTAGCTGAAAGGTGTAGCTAACTGTTACAAATGAAACATTTCTGATTTTCACTGTGATTTTCACTTCGCGATCAATCGTAACTTACTTTCTGGACAGCCCTCGTAGTTACCGGGAGAATTAGACTCTGGTGCAGCCTGATTTTAAATCTTGTCGAAACAGCCCTATTGCACAGCACGTCCTGTAAGCCATTGTCTTTGTGATGCTTGCGTTAATCCCTATTTTCGTTCTATTTCGCTCGCTAAAGATGCTATTGTTTTACAAGCAACTTCATCAAATGTCATGGTACCGTAATTGGATGTCTTGCTGCCGATCATCTACTCACTTTTCTCTTCTTTAATTTGTAACCCTGATTTCCTTGAAATATTTTAAATGTTACATTGATTAACAATAATTCTTCACATCCATAATCAATTCTGTTACTACCGTATTACCATCTAGAAGCTACGAATGAGAACAAATAACCGCTGTACCACACATTAAATATATTATCCTGTTTCCATATTGACCTTTTAAATACCTCAATTCAATTCAAGATACCGTGTAATGAAGAGCCTGACCTGGCGCAGTGTAGTCTTACGTCAGCTCTCGAATTCTATAGAGCAATGAGCTTCGCATTTTTACAGCCTTATGCCCTGAGTAGCAGCGGTACTGTCCTGACATTCCATGGCTGCCGGAATCTCGTCGCCCTGTTCTCACTGCAGACGCAGTCCCGCTCGGATACTCCACCCCGGGACCGTGCGGGGCAGCCGCGTGGCCTTAGGCGCCTTGTAACGGTCCGCGCGACTCCCCCCGTTGGAGGTTCGAGTCCTCCCTCGGGCATGGGTGCGTGTGTCGTCCTTAGCGTAAGTCAGTTTAAGTTAGGTTAAGTAGTGTATAAGCTTACGGACCGATGACAGCAGTTTGGTCTCATAAGCCCTTACCACAAATTTCCAATTTTTACTCCACACCTTAGATATTCCGGCAACTGCGAGGTGTCGTTAACATTCCTTTTTCTAAATAAATGTTTCAAACCATATTAACACAAGCTTAATCGCCCACTTATAACTTTGTGTGCTGCCTCAGCAATATTTATTGTCACATTCTCCTAGCTGTATTGTGTGTAGGAGAAATAAAACTGACATACGAACGGTTGACAGAGTCGATCCGCTACAAGTCTCACATGAATTTTTCCAATACGTTGTCTGGTAACAGACAGGTGAAATACTTAATAAAGGAAAATATCTCACCATCTTCGTTTTGTTGATGACATTATACTGTTGATCCTAAATAACTAACAAACTGCTGCAACAAACTGAAGAATTTGCCAGGGCAGCAGACAAAATGGCGTTGCTGTACTGATCCTGCGAATTGCTGAAAGCAGAGGAATCTACAGCCATTATATTTCCCGAGGACATGTTGTTCTACTGTATGGCTAAGTGATGATGGCGTCATCTTCGGTAGAATATGCTGAAGGTAAAACATACCCCCCATTCGGATATCCACGCTGGGTCTACTCAGGAAGAAGTCGTCATCGGGAACAACATAAGTGGCATTTCAACGAACGGAGCATGGACTGTTGAATTTCTTGATCAGATAAGTAGGTTAGAAAATTTAAAAAGGGATATAATTAAGTTGAAGGGAGATACAGTAGGGAGTAGTGAAGTTCAGTGGACGAATGAATAGGACGTTTCGTCAGTTGGGTATAGGGCTACAAATACAAAATAAGAGGTACTGCACGAGTGGGATTAATAATGAATAAGGAAATAGGCATGCAGGACTCTATTATGTACAGGATAGTGAAAGCATTAGCGTAGCTAAGAATGTCACCAAGCCAACAGTCATCACAGTAATACAAGATTATATACGAGCTAGCTTCACTGATGATGTAGAGAATGTTGAAATGTATGTTGAGAAAAAAGAAATTATTCAGATAGTTGAGGGGGAGGAAAATTTAATTGTAACGCGCGACCGCAGTTCCGTAGTAGGAAGATGAATAGAAGGAAAAATAGTAGCACTATGTGGCCTGGAGGAAGGAAGGAAAGAGGAAGCCACCTGGTAGAATTTTCCACAGAGTATAATTTAATCATCGTTAAACTTGGTTTAGGAATCATAAAAGAAGCGTTTATACGTGGAAGAGACGTGGAGACACTGGAAGGTTTGAGATTTATCATTTAACTGTAAGATTAAAATTTCGGAACCGGGCTTTAAACTGTAAGCCACAGAAGCGGACTATGAACAAAATTTATTGGTTATGAACTGTAGATAAAAACTGATGAATTTCCAAAAAAGATAGAAAATTAAAGATACTGGACCAGGATGAGTTGAAAGATCCATAGGTTGTTCCCAGTTTCAAAGCGCCTTGTACAAATCCTTTGATATTTCAGGAAATGTTTAACTAATGAAGTGAGTAAATATAAAATTATAGTACATTAAGCAGCGGAAGGTAGTACAATGTACAAAAACTGACGGAGACCTTTGGAGATAGAAGAAGCTGCAGTAGCCTATTAGTATGAAGAGCTCAGATGGAAAACCAGTACTAAGCGCGGAAGAGAAAAGAGAAAGGCTGAAGAAATATACAGAAGGGCTGTTCAAGGATAATGAAGAAAGGGATGAGGAAGCAGATGAAGATGAGATGGGAGATAGGATCGAGAAGAATTTGACAGACCACTTAAAGACCTAAGCCGAAAAAGAGCCCTGCGGTAGACAATATACCCTCAGAACTGTTGTAATCTACTGGAGAAGAGAAATACCCTAAAGAAGTGTTGACTTTCCGTGCGCCATAGATGCGTGCGGCCCGTTGTACAAACAAGCAAGGAAGCACATGCACTGATGCAAAGTCATGCATTCTTCTGAAATGCGCGCACGGGCCACCGTGCGCAGGCACAGCATTAGTTGAGAAGGGGGTGACATAGGGTCGTAGCCTATCCCACATGTTATTCAGTCTGTACACTGAGAGAGCAGAAAAGGAAGCCGAAGAAATATTTATTGAAGGAATCAAAATTCTGTGAAAAGAAATAAAAACATGGAGGTTTTGCGGTGATAGTCTATTTATTTCAGAGACAGCTGAACACTATGAACAGTGTCTTGGAAGGAGGATATAAGATGAGCTTTAACCAAAGCAGAACAAGGGTAACTGAGCGTAGTCGAATTAAATCAGACGACGATCAGGTAATTAGATTATGAAATGAGGGGCTAATAGGAGTAGCCAAGGTTTGCTATTTGAACAGTAAAGTAAATGGCGATCGTCAGATTAGAGAGTATGTAAAATGTAGACAGTGAATGGCAAGAAAAGCTTGTCTGAGGAAGAGAAATTTTTTAACGCTGTATGTTAATTTAAGTGATAGAAAGTCTTTTATGAAGGGATTTCTGTGGAGTGTAGCCCTGTACGGAAGTGAAACATAGACGATAATCAGTTCACGTAAGATTAAAATAAAAGTTTTTAAATGAATGCTGAAAATCAAATAAGCGGACCGCAAAACTAATGAGGAGGTACTGGTTAGAAATGGAGAGAAACTAAATTTGTGAAATAACTTGACTAAAAGTAGTGATCGGTTAATAAGACGCGTTCTGAGACAGCAAGGGATCATCAGAGAAGTATGGGTGTAAAAATTGCAAAGCGAGACCAAGAGGCGAATATAGTAAGCAGGATAGACTAGTGTGGTGATCTGTATCAAACCAACCTTCGGACAGAAGACCATAACCACAACAACTACATTTCAATACATTGATTGAAATATGATTCCAGTCACTAAATTCGTGTTGTCAGGGCATGTTATACAGTTCTGTAAGAAGAAACACTGTGAGTAACCTAATTTATAGACTCCGATTAACAGAAGAAGTAGAAGGTGTACCTCCACAATTTCCCGTATTAAAAACTGGAGCATTAGAGCTTTACACTGCGTAAAATCTTAAACTGATTTTGCTTCTAGTATTGCGTTGTTTTTGTGAAACGTTAAATTCGTCAAATAAAATTTTGAAAGCGATAGAAGTGGTAGCAGCTTTGAATAGTAATCAAAATATTTCGAATCCCGGCTCGATACAAGCCACTGTTTATATTTTGAACAAGAATCATGAGCAATACTGACCCTCCCTCCGTAAACGGCCTCGTCAAATATGGCTTAGGATCGCATGATGCTGAGGGCTTAATCTCACTTGGGATGGAAAATTGCCCCTAACAGCAGAATAAATCAGCAATGATCAACTGCGTAAGGATGCAAAAGCAATGGAAACCACTACATTACTGACGCATAACGATTATCCAGAACATGTGACATCTAGTGGGAAAAGCTATTATGTCTCTGTTGACGAAATACCAGACATTAGTTCCCCATTATAAACTCAGTGAGGGGACTACAAATGGGGAGCTGGCCACAAGGAAAAGACTGAATAACCAACAAATAGATAACGAATGGCAGAAGTTTAAATGTGGTATTGAAGCCAGATAATCTGAAAAGGGAAATGCAAAAACGCGCAGTGTGGGTATGGTAGTGTAGTAAGTGAATTTAGCTCGGAAGAAGATATGATTTCTGGTCATACGAATACAGTGTAATATCAGCAGCATCAGAACTGGTTTAGTAGGAGTGCGATTTGAAATGAAAGGGAAGGTAGGCAGAGAGTTACCGTAAACTGTTAAGCGAAATTTTTGAGAATCTACGTTTGGAGCACAGCATCAGATGGAAGTGATTCATGGGCTGTGATAAAACTAGAAAAGAAGAGAATTGAAGCGTTTGAGACATGGTGATACGGAAGGATGTTGTAAACTGTGTGAACTGATAAAAGAAACGAAGAGATTGTCTGCAGAATTAACGAGGAGAAGAACATGTCGAAGCACTGACAAGAAAATGGGGCAGTATGATAGGACGTGTGTTAAGGAGGGAATGACTTCCATGGCTTTCAGGTACCAGTACAGGGTAAAATCTGTAATGAAAGAGATTGGAATACATACAAGAAATACCTGATGGTGTTGTGTGCAGATGCTACAAAGAGATGGAGAGATTAGTACAGAAGAGGAATTCGTGACGGGCCACTCTCTGTGGCAAGCCACTTTATATTGTTTCATAAGTAGAAATACAATGTCATTCTAGACTTTCTTATAATAATCCAACCTGATATTTTCCAGTAGACAACAGCTTCTGAGATCGCTATTGGCCCCTGGTGATAAATAATTTACGCATACTGACAATATTAGGGCCTCTAAAGATCTTGGTACACAAGATCTGTAAGACCAGGGGTCACCGAGTTTCCCGTACGTGAGGGTAACGTGGCGTTAGTCCAGTTTCGGCAGTTTCGACTTAGGAACATATTTATAACATCCGTAAACAGCTCCTTCTAGTGGACGAGTATGTCATGTGCTTTCATCTACCTGAAATGTTGCTTTTTTGAATAATTAATAGAATACCCTCCAATATTTTAATTAAGGCTAAAATACACTAAGAATTAACTTTTTCTGTGTAAATAAATCTGTAAAGTAAGGAGAAAAGGTCACGATTTAGTGTAAGGAATGTATTCTTTTGCTTTTCTGGTGAAATGTTTCTGTATCGAAACTGTAAAGCAAGTTGAAGGCAGTCGCCGTAATTTGTTTTTCGATTATATAAAAGCTGGAGCTACGAGCTCTCGCTCTCTCCCGGTTGTTTTCGATGACTGTTTCACAAAATGTAAAAGTCACTCTCGTATCTATAACTTCTGGTTCAATAATTACACTACTTAAATTAAAATAGCCGTGTTTAAATTCACAATCTATTTTCCTTTTTCATAAACTCCACATATCAAATTTTTATACTGCATTTTATAACTTTCTCAGGCTGCAGCGGAGAGTTGCCGACGAATTGTTTGGTGACCACAGCCGAACGCTACTAGTGTTCAATTGGCAATTACTTTATCAAACTTTTATTTCAGCATCCCTGAGAACTCTTTTACCGGTCTTCTCTATCAGTATCCGGGCTATGTAATTACGCAATCTGCGTAAGTTTTAGATCGTCACTGGCCTTTAAACAATGCCGTCGGTCAACGTTCTCGTCGGTCTGATGGGAATCTGATGCTGGTTGGCGGAATGTATAATTTCATTATCTATAAGTTAAAATTTTCTATGCACCATTTCACCATTTTAGAAGCTTGCCACCAGCAAAAGCGAAAAATATAAATATTACACTATTTTTTTATAAAATACCAGAAATATTAAACAACCTCTCGGCATTGTTTGAATGATCTGCTGTACATTGTGGTTAAGAGATAACCCATCTCGGCCCAAAATTCTGTATAGAATCTGATAGTGACACCATTTGACCCAGGGGCTTCGTTCAGCTCACCGATTTCAGTTGTTTCTCGATGCCTCTCACAGTAATACTGTTGTATACCGCTCTGAGGCAATGGAGTTCAGGATTTCCGCTTTTGCATTGTAATGGTCAATTTTATTTCATGTGCAATCCACGAGACTGGTGGTGCCACTAATAGCCATTACGCATGACCAGAATTTCTTGGGTTTCAGGAGTGGTCCATCGATAAGGTTTCGGTACGATAATCGATGAAGACTTCAGACATTGCCCTCTTCAAAGCAAAATGCTTTTCATTTAACATTTGTCTATCTATAGCGTTATGCAATATTTCATACTACTAACATCTCATTCTGCAGAAATCCGAAAAACTTAGTGAAAGTTTATTGTATTCTGCAAAACCTTTGACCTCAATGGTTAATAAGCAGCCGATCACTTGAAAGCTAACTACAAATAAATGCCAAATGGAATGTTTACATTCGAACAGTTAAATTTTGAAAAGCATTCTGATCAAACACATGCACATTTGAAGTTTTTGTCCACAATATTAGTAACGGTCTCATATCATAAACTAATCGTTATTCGTGCAAGGATATTTAATATATTTTATAACTTCATTCTTTGTTTTTTACCTCTGGCTTCAACGTCATGGAAAAATAGTATTTAGGACATTAAGAATTAGCTGAAAATGGGTATGTCTGAATGACAGTCATATAACTAAACAATCATATGTGTTACATTTATGCAGAGCATCGAAACGAGATTCTACAGATAATTACTCCTTCTCTGTATACACAGAAATGATTCACTCTTTGATTATTCGCAGGGATATTCACTGCCGTGCTGCAATTTCCTGCATTTATTTGGCAGTGTTGATATCCAATTTACAGAGTAAATAATCAAAGCGACTGTGTGACCAGATTAAATTACTGTTTCCTTCTGCGTGACTATGACAGTATTCATGTTCTGTTTTGTCATTTCCGCTGTGTGTTCCACAATGCTGTCGCAGAGCAGAAGACCAGAGTAAGAGCTGCGTGCTCCGGAAAAAAACTCTTCGCCGGGAACGCATCGGGAAAGAAGTCGACTCCTCTTTTGGGACAGATATACTGATGTGACTGTTGGAAAGCTTGCATCTTGTCTGGGGAACGTTCGGCATGCTGCATCAGCTACAGTATGGGACGCTACCAAGGCGGAAGGCAGTGCTTAATTATTAAACGGGACGTGAATCGACTGGCTGATTAAGACTCGTTAATAATCCCCTTAGCTAATGCAAAGCAATTGAATAATTGAGGACTAGTGGAGAGCGATGCGGGCCGACTCCCTGGAGAGTGTGGCTACAGGGGAGGAGTTCGCTGCTCCTTTGTTCTGCACGCGTGACTCGGCTGACTCAAGGAGCCGCCAGAGGCGCCACGCTGCTCGGCCGAAGTCTTCCGAAGCGGTCCGAATCGAGCCGAAGGCCTCGCCTCGCGTGGGCGGCGTGCGCTGTAATATGATTCTCTTGCTACCTGCCTTATTACAAAGGGCTCCGATGTCGAGGCTTCGCCAGATATTTCTGATTTGGACGGGGAAAGAGATACCTCAGTAACAAATTTACAGAATTTCTGCGCCACAGAACAAAGGGTTGTCTAAGGGAGAAGTTGAGACGTTAATTTCTCATTCGGGAAGAAAAACAGTTCTTGAAATAATGCTTGTAGGATAAATCGCTTTTTGAATCTATTCTAGAAAATTTGACAACGTCACTATTAACGCAATTTTCGCATTGTTAGCTTTCACTCCATATTTGTATCGCATTTCAAAGACATTAGCATTGGCAGTATTTTAATAAAGGCATTCACGAGGGATGTTTCTTGGGGAGGGGGGTTATAACTTCACATAGACCCTGGTTCTATTCAAACATAGATTGGATATTATTTTTTTAAGATAGTCACTGTTTATTTGACAAACATTTCAATCCAAAGAGTTCTAGTAGTGGATGACATATCGTCACGATAATTTCCGCAACTGTTTAAGTTTTGTAAAATATTTATTACACCAGTCTCAGTTGCAAATGGTCACACTAGCCAATAGGTCTGTTCACATTTAATAATCATCTTCAGAACAGATCAATCATTAATTATGCAACATGTGATTTCTTTAAAAAGTAGCTAGTCAAAGACCGCAAAATAATGTGAACGACACGATAGTGTAGGGTCCTGCCCACCCATCTCTTATAGGGTGCCTACAGGATGCTGCGGTCTCGGAATGCTATACAACAATTGAAGCAAATCACATTAATAGCTTTTATTACAATAAAGAAGACAGACAATGCTTAACTTTGTATTACAAGATCGTGTCGCAGCCTTCTCTATTCTTGTGTTCAACTTCGTGCCGGCGCTTGTTGATACGCCAGAACAAATAGCACACAATTTTTCCATTCACATCTTGTAATCAACCACATCTGATGATGATAATGAAATGTGATCGAAGCTTGTTGTCAAGTTTGACTATCTGTGACTAAGAGAGCTACAATAAATAACTTTTTTTTAAAAAAAACTTGCTAGTTATAACTCTTGCTCACACTCATCACTACTCTAACCATACCATTCTCTCAATGTTTAGTGACATACAGAATTTTTACGCATGAAAGGCACGAAATTTTAGTTGAAACGTAATACATGACAATTACTGATTATTATTATCTGAATGTGATTGTTAACTTTAATCACTTAAGCCGCTTTTTATCAAAGTTCTCCTTACTTAATAACACGCCAATTCAGATGCCTCATCACTATTTATTTTTATCCTCTCCTCCCTGCCCTCTTCACCCACCACCAAATTTCTTGTAATTTTCTCGTCACCTATGTTAATGTCTCATTTTACGTCTATTCCTAACTATTACGACGCCGTTCCTCAAGATTCTGACTTCCTCCAGTTGACTAAAATGGGTCACATGATTCATTACAAATGAAAATTAATGCGCTTTCGAATCAAATATTGATGCACTGTCGACATATCTGTTTCCAAAGCCTACCATTACGTAATATTAAATATGTATTGTTTCTGGAAAGTTCTCGAAGTACTATCTTATGTTTGTAATGTTAGTGTACTATGGAATATTCGATGACTATATTCATTGCAGTAGTTACCGTCCAGAGCTTCAGTTGTGTTCTGAGTGTAGGTCAATAATAAACGTGCTTTCAGTGCTTAGTGTTGTGTTTCGCTATGCTGCTTCATTATGGGTTCCACGTGACAATATTCAACATCCTTCCATAACGAACAGTCATATGAAAACGGTAGAGATGGAAAAAAACTTGGCCATGAGCGAGTAATTGTAGCGCACTTAGGGTTCTGTACAAATTAATTATCTATATAAACAGTTCATTCATTCAAAAAATCCAGAATGTCGACCAGTTTTGTAAATCGATAATATGAATGTGACGTAAAGTCATGCAGGAGGCAGGTGACCATTATTATAATAGTCAGTAGATCTCCATTCAGACTGACTGCGTCACAATGGTACAAATCAAACATCAGGCATGGAACGACTTTATTGCTCACATGACGCGTTGCGGAACACACATCCAGGAGCGATTAATGCACGAAGATGTGGAATTTCAAGTTGTATGTGAAACAATCATTCGTTAACTTGTCTAGGAATGTCTGTTGCACATACAACTTGAAATGCCACATGTATTTGCAGTAATCGCTCTTGGATATTTGACAATGAATAAATTCCGAAACGCGACATATGAGCAATAAAGTCATTCCATGGCTGAAGTCCGATTTTTACTATTGCGATCTAGTCAGCCTGAATGCAGAACTGCTGATTGTTTTAATTTCAATTTTGACGCCGCATAACATTGACAAATATTTTTCGTGGGATATAATTACAGATTAACAGTTTTCTGATTCTTTTCCTTTACTTGCAATGAGAAACGTTACTGCTTGCGAAATTTCATCAGCCTAAGCATTTTAATAAGTACATCTGCGAGTGCCAAAATGTGCGAAATAAATGACCGCAACTTTTGATTGCGTCGACTTAGAAGCCGATGTTTATTATAAGACCAAGGTGTCGTAGACCTTAGTATGTGACATAAGTTTCAACTTTATACGTCTATCCGTTCCTGAGAAAAATGGGTGTTAACAGACGGACAGACAAACAATATGATAGCAAATGACAATATTTTTCGTGTGATACAATCACAGATTTACAGTTTTCAGTTTTTGCCCTTTGTTGTAGTGTGCAACCTTGCTTCTTGCCAAATTTCACGATTCTTGGGGAACGGGAAGTACCATATAGGTTTTGATAATTGAGTTGCAAGTATCAAAATATGTGATGTTAATGGCCACAATTTTTCGTTACATTGACTTAGGAGCCTACGTTAAACACGCCGCTAAGGGTCTATAGATCTTAGTATGTTACGTAAATCTGAACTTGATACGTCTACCCCTGCCTAAGAAAAGGGAGTCTTAACAGACAGTCGAACAGACGGGGAGTCAGATAAGAAATGTTAAAATTTTAATTTCGTGTGTTATAATTGCAAATTCACAGTTTTCTGACTTCTTCCTTTGGTTGTACTGTGAAACCTTCCTCTTTACTAAATTTCAGAATTCTAAGCCAACGGGATGTGCGCTATGCCTTTTGATCAGTGAGTTTTCAGGTATCAAAATATGAGACATACATGGCCGTAGCTTTTCGTTACACTGCCAAGGGCGTACAGATTTTACTATCTGACATAAATCTGAACCTGATGCAGCTATCCGTCCCTAAGAAAAATTATTCTTAACAGACAGACGAACAGACAGCAAGTCAGATAAGAAATGGCAAAAACTGTTCTTTCAAATTCTGAAGGTGGCAGGGGTAAAATACAGGGAGCGAAAGGCTATTTACAATTTGTACAGAAACCAGATGGCAGATATAAGAGTCGAGGGGCATGAAAGGGAAGCAGTGGTTGGGAAAGGAGTGAGACAGGGTTGTAGCCTCTCCCCGATGTTATTCAATCTGTATATTGAGCAAGCAGTAAAGGAAACAAAAGAAAAATTCGGAGTAGGTATTAAAATTCATGGAGAAGAAGTAAAAACTTTGAGGTTCGCCGATGACATTGTAATTCTGTCAGAGACAGCAAAGGACTTGGAAGAGCAGTTGAACGGAATGGACAGTGTCTTGAAAGGAGGATATAAGATGAACATCAACAAAAGCAAAACGAGGATAATGGAATGTAGTCAAATTAAATCGGGTGATGCTGAGGGGATTAGATTAGGAAATGAGACACTTAAAGTAGTAAAGGAGTTTTGCTATTTAGGGAGTAAAATAACTGATGATGATCGAAATAGAGAGGATATAAAATGTAGACTGGCAATGGCAAGGAAATCGTTTCTGAAGAAGAGAAATTTGTTAACATCGAGTATAGATGTGTCAGGAAGTCGTTTCTGAAAGTATTTGTACGGAGTGTAGCCATGTATGGAAGTGAAACATGGACGATAACCAGTTTGGACAAGAAGAGAATAGAAGCTTTCGAAATGTGGTGCTACAGAAGAATGCTGAAGATAAGGTGGGTAGATCACGTAACTAATGATGAGGTATTGAATAGGATTGGGGAGAAGAGAAGTTTGTGGCACAACTTGACTAGAAGAAGGGATCGGTTGGTAGGACATGTTTTGAGACATCAAGGGATCACAAATTTAGCACTGGAGGGCAGCGTGGAGGGTAAAAATCGTAGAGGGAGACCAAGAGATCAATACACTAAGCAGATTCAGAAGGATGTAGGTTGCAGTAGGTACTGGGAGATGAAGAAGCTTGCACAGGATAGAGTAGCATGGAGAGCTGCATCAAACCAGTCTCAGGAGTGAAGACCACAACAACAAAAACAATTACCGATTTACTGTCTTCGGAGTTTTTCATTTGGACTTGCTGTGAAACCTTCCTTTACGACATATTTCACGATTCTAGGCCAATGGGATGTACTCTATAGGTTTCGATGAGTGAGTTTGCAAGTATTAAAGTTTGTGACATAAATGGCAGTATCTTTTGATTGCATTGACTCACAAGTTTAAAATTTTTACATCGGTATGGGACGGTAGACCTCAATATGTGACATAAATTTCAACTTGAGACGTCTAACCTTTTCTGATAAAAATGCTGTTTAGCAGTCGGACGGACGGACGGGCGGACAACAGAACGATCCAATGAGGGTTGCATTTTTACAGATTGAGGCACGGATCCTCAAAACGTAATTCAGTTTTTTATTATTTCAAAAGTAATCGTCATAGCTGTTAGGACATTACTCGCGCTGTGAAGAAGACGGTCAGTGCTTTCCTGAAAAAATGTTTCCGGTTGCATACACAACGGTAATGGTACCCAAGCGTGCAACTCTTCGTCCGAAGCAAATCGAAGGCAAGTCCACTCAGGGTAAGATATTAGTTTGAAGCGAATTTCTACTTTTTATTTTTTTATTTAGTTTTTATTCAAAACGATATCTTTAACCGTTTAAGTCAGGTGCGAAATGATCTACCAGTTTGGCCAATATAGAATGAATTACTGACCCACACTGACCCACTGCTGAAAACTGGCACTTATGACATTAAATGTAATTATTGTAATGCATTCTGTATTGGCCAAACTGGTACATCATTTAATGAACGATTCCGAGAGCAGACACCCCTACATACAATTAAATATTCAACGTTTAAAGAACACCTCGGAGCCAATAAGCATCACGTAGAAAGCATTGTTGACAATAGAGAGATTCTACACTTCGTAGATAAAGGGGGTCCGATGGATTTACTAGAAGAGATGGAGATATTTATCGATTTGGGTAATAAACCTGGTGACCTGTTAAATGAGCACGTAGATTTTAAAAACAAACATTTCTTTGAAACATTCAGACACTTCTTTTAATCTTATCAATTACACATGTTTTGTTACGTAATGTATATTTATTTCTGACAACCTTTGTTACACAGGAGTGTTAATAGCAACGGAATATCGTCCTACAAACTTTTAGCGAGTTTTTGTGCATTGCGAGTTCCCTTATATTTTTATTGCTTATTATTAGAGTTTGGCGCTGCTGTACCTGATGAGTGGGTTTTAGGTAGTCATCAGTTCAGGATCTGTCGTTCCTTAATAAGTTTCCTTGTCAGGTTTGGGCCATCTTCTTGTTATACGGCCTAAGTCCGTCTTTTTGCCATTGACTGAACTGCGATATATCGACTTGTCTCATGTAGGCTCTTCCATGCTACATGGAACAGTGTCATCTCTGGCCTTCTAGTTTGAGTAGTTGGTTTGACAGTTGCTGACAGCTGTCCAAGGAGCCTACATGCCCGCGGGAGTACGTATTTGTGAGGTTACCATACCTTATCCGTGATACACTCTTCGTTACTTTATTACTCATGTTGACTTCTCTCTGCAGAAAAAATCTTCACGATACCAGTTGACAGTGCTGCACGGGTTTCTAACACGGTTACTCGATATATGCAGGTGAGTGGACCCTCCCTTGTTGATTTACGTCTTTGTGGTCAGCTATAGCTCAATGTAGGTCCTACAGTACAATTAGTAGTATGTTTTTACCTGAGTTGTCTCGCGTAGTTAGGTCATTTGGTTATGGGGTACTTTTGGGTTCATTTAAGTATATGTTTCAGTCCATTCGATTTTTACGTTACCATGTTGGCTGGTTGTAACTATTACATCTATGAAATTTTCATCTGCATATAAGTGGTGTAATGTTGGTCTGCAGGGTGGTGATTATTTTCTAATGACTTTTCCGCGATTACGTTCTTAAGAAGTGGTATATTGGGATGCTATATAGTGAAATGTACGTCATCGTTTTAACTATGGCAAATTTGGGACCCATTGTGGTGTTTCATTTGCTTTAACATTTCTTGGTATGTACTTGAGTTTATTCTTTGGTTTTTGCGTTTCGCCTGTGAGTTACATGGAACAGTTTACTCCTGGCTTGGTTGAGCACTATTATGTGTATCAAATCTATAGTGACATAGATAAGTAGTGACGGCCGCAGTGGTCGAGCGGTTCTAGGCGCTTCAGTCTGGAACCGCGCGACCGCTACGGTCGCAGGTTCGAAACCTGCCTCGGGCATGGATGTGTGAGACGTCCTCAGGTTAGTTAGGTTAAATAGTTTTAAGTTGTAGGGGACTGATGACCTCTGATGTTAACTCCCATAGTGCTCTGAGCCATTTGAACCATGTTTTAAACATAGGTAAGTAGTTTATTTTTTATTTTCGCGACTTTCTCTAACGAGACTACTGATAATCATATTCTTTCCATAGTTACTCCTCAGACGTATGATGTTAGGAATTTTCTGCCCTATAACTGATGCTGGTGTCCCATCTCCTAAATTGTGTTTTTGCGATAGCAGACATAATAGCCTTGCTGGCACTGCTGTAACAGGTGTGTTTTTAAAGAGTTAACGTACGCAATATCCACTTTTCGTTTGTGGTTTCCTTCGTCTTATCACATGGGTGGACACGATTTTTTTTTTTTACAGTCTTCCTTCTGGAGTATTCTTTTTGCTCTTCCTTATAGAGTATTGTCTAATAAACATTGAGTACAGCTATGGTTTTTCAATAGCTGTAATTACTCTTTTTAATTTGTCGTCCTTTTTGTATACTTACTATACAGATTACCATTAGGTATAGTGAACCCCTTAACTGTAGCCGGCCAGGGAGGCCGAGCGGTTCTAGGCACTACAGTCTGGAACCGCGCGACCGCTACGGTCGCAGGTTCGAATCCTGCCTCGGGCATGGATGTGTGTGATGTCCTTAGGTTAGTTAGGTTTAAGTAGTTCTAGGTTCTAGGGGACTGATGACCTCAGATGTTAAGTCCCATAGTGCTCAGAGCCATTTGAACCATTTTGAACCTTAACTGTACATTATATACTTATCCTGTTATCTTACTGCCCGCATCTCGTGGTCGTGCGGTAGCGTTCTCGCTTCCCACGCCCGGGTTCCCGGGTTCGATTCCCGGCGGGGTCAGGGATTTTCTCTGCCTCGTGATGGCTGGGTGTTGTGTGCTGTCCTTAGGTTAGTTAGGTTTAAGTAGTTCTAAGTTCTAGGGGACTTATGACCACAGCAGTTGAGTCCCATAGTGCTCAGAGCCATTTGAACCATTTTTTTTTTGTTATCTTACTTCACAGGCGATGTGTGAGTCCCTTTGCCCACTTCTTTTACTTTTTGACAAAAACCGGTAGAGTCTTGTCACACATACAATATATATATTCGCAGACAATGGGTATACAGTATTGATGGTTGCATTACTTTCACACTTCTGTTCTATGATTACTTCCTTTAGGTTATTGATGTTTTCACATTATGCATGAATAATTGCTTAAGTCCTGATAGTACACATAACGTCATAAACATGTAGATTTTAATTAGGACTGTTTTCTTTTACTTATGTAAAATAATATGTAACACTTGCTTTATTTAGGTAATACTCTCTGGTCTGTTACTATGTATTTGTTGCTCTTTTGTAACCGTTGCTGTATAGACCTGAAGATGGCATAATGCAATTCCGAAACTGGTTGCCTAACAAATAGAACTAAAATAACGGCTGTTGGTATTTTATTATTGGTACTTATTGTTGTAGTCCGCGCATTGTCACATGGGACAGATTAGTTGGCCAGTATCTTCTTTATGTGGAAGCTTGCTGTTCGTGAAAAATATGACTGACGTGGAAAGAGTTGCAAGTGTAGGGAACCACTCCTCTGGATCTATGAAGCGGCAGAACGGCGTTGTGTAAAGAAAGACTGAGCAGATGGAGAGGTAAAATGTTTCAGAAGACAATTTTTTATGAGATTGTCTGCTAAATTGATTTTACTACACATGCTAACTATGTGTTTCGCTTTAATTTCTGGATAGGAACCCGCTTAAACGTGTACTATTTAACACTTTCAGATACCGTGAAAAGGACCCTGAAATGCTGGGGTTTGAACCTCCTTGTGGACACAAAGAGGGAAGACTCAAATGCTGTGCCATCCCTGTACAACATCTAATCAGAAATAGGATGAAAGTCTACAGACACTTAAACAAACTACAGCAGGACGGATTCTGTCTACATTTATGGTTGTCTCCAATCCGAAACGACGACGTTTTCGGAAATACGATGGAAAACTGAATACTCAGACTACAAAGTTTCGGAGTAGACAGCATGCAAGTTCCTGTGTGTTCCAAGTTTCTTGGAGCTATCTTCGGTATATGAACAACTCAGCTTAATAGCATTGCTTCTTCTGTAGTTGACGATAATATCATTTGTGAAAAAAGATTAGGGGATCGCAGTACAAAACAAAAATTCGCAAAGAAAAATAGTGTGAAACAATTCATCTGAAATTTTAAGGCTTGAGAAAGTCACTATAGCAGACAAAAAAGTAGAAGGCTGTATCTATTTTCAGACTTAAATATCACAAAACTTTTTAAAATGTATAATGAAAGTGTTTCTGATTCATTAAAACAAAAAAGGGGTTCTTCAGCAACATATTCTCAAAAAAATTTAATTCGAGGTTAGATGATCCTACAGTATATGTTTGTAGTTACTACTGTAGAATGAAACGTGAAATAAAACTAACTGAAGAATTGGTCAAAGACAAAGGGCGCGAGCAGAGCTTGCTGCTCATAAAATGAGAGCTACAGAGTTTTATAAAATTATGAAAGAAAAACTACCCAATAGCTTCCCTTTATACTTCGGTCTGCAGCAAGTCCAATCCCTGCCAAAACTCCCTACTGGTGAGGCTTATTACGCACAGGAACTGTCTTATGCTCTCTGCATTGTAGATACTGAAAATGTCTCCAAACTTTTACTGCTGAACTGAAGACCAGGCTAGTAGAGGTTCAAACGAAGTGGCTTCAGCTTTAATAGAAGCTCTGAGTAAGAATACATATCAAGAAAACACTTCAACGATATGACTATTTTGCTATGGCTTATCTGGTCAAAAAAGGAACGCCCATATGGTTCAGTCTCTCTTCTGGTAGCTGTTAAAAGTATCTCCAGACTCAGTAAAAGAGATGCGCATTACCTTTCCAGTGCGTGGTCACTCCTACTTACCTGCAGAGAGACTTTTTGGTACTGTGGAAAAAAGCCTTTGGAATCAATCTGAAACTCTGACTCCTGAAAAATATCACAGGGTTTATCAGAAAGTTGGGAATGTTCAAAGACTAGGAATAGACTGGGATGTTTTGAATTTCAAGGACCTCTGCCAAAATTTGAGGAAGTCAGTGGGGATAAAAGGCATGAAACGGGTTATGCTCAAAAAGAAACTGAAGCGGAACAGATTCCTTGTTGTTTTTAGGATGGAAACATCATTTGGTTTGATGATCCGTCTAAAAGAGATGTAGCAACCGATCAAATCCGTCACCCAAATGTTGTCAGCTTGGTATGTTCAACAAAATCAGAAGATGAAGGATTTATTTGACTTTCTGAAACAACAATTTGGTGGTAGTTGTAATGAAAATGACTCCTTAACATTTTATGTTGACATACTTCAGAGAGATTGTGTGATAGCCAATGTGAAAATAAAGAGATAGAGTGTGATTGCTTGGAGGAGGAACCCAATATCAAATGCTTTGAAGAAAGTATGAAAGAATAATACGCAGTAAATTCTGAACATTATTTTTAATTAAAACATGGGTGAACTGAAATGACGTTTCTGATAGTGATGTCCAAAATATGATTTTTTTCTCATAAAATCAGTTGCTCATAAAATCAATTTTACAATTATTTTAAAATAATAAATCATCTAAGTCGTGAAAATAATTATCAATAATTTCAATTTAACTGCTTACAGAAGTTTTACATAATTTTGAGAAAAACAATGTGTATTATAATTTCCAAGTTCGATAAAGATTATGGCTGTACTGTTTAACAATCTTTGAAAATGGAATGCTTAATTTTAAGTTTGAGTGAGTGATTAAAGAATATACTATTTTTAAATTAGCTACAAAATGTAATATGTAAACAGTTGCAGTAAGCAATCATTCAATTAAATGACTAATTTTGATGGTTTTATGTCAACAACAACTGGACACTTGTTCCTGTTTGATTTTTGTTGTGTCTTATTGGTGTAAATAAAAGACAAAGATTGGATTCTTGTTTTTTTATTATGTAAATTTGTTTCAAAACACGTTTTGTCCATTCGGCTGGTGCAAAACGAAAAAAGTCTACACTGCCTTTAAATAGAGAGTGAGATCTATCTCACTGACTCCGTTCTTCTAACTTCTTGCAGTTTAATAAATTCTTATACACAAATCCTAATTTACTCCACAACTTTGCTTAATATTAGTTTTTTGCTTCTCCTGTACAATTTTTATTTGGCCATTAATCGCGTTTTGAAAAGTTACTTCTCAATTTCTTCAGGACTCCAAAATATATGCAAGCCACATGGAGAGAGGTTAGTATTTTGTGGGGACTGTGTAAGGCTCCCCGCCGAAACCACTGCAGCGCAGTCGAAACAATGGGAACAGTGAATTGCCATTTATAAAGATTTCTTTTGGAATAAAAACATTTGATTTAGTTTTCCCCATCTGTCTCGTTTTCATTTGACTGCCCTTAATGTATCACTACATATCATACACTTTGATCCTTTTCTTTTTCCGCTTTCCCAAATTCCATGACTCACTTGCTGCAAAAGTACATTATCAGAAATTTATTCGCTAAATTAAGGGCGATCCTAGGTACTATCAGATATCTTTTTGACCTCTTCGTCTGTCATTAATTGCTAATATTTCTAAGGAAACTTGATGCTGACTCTTCTTGGCTAACAACATTTTATAACAATCCTTGAAAATATTCATCTCCAGAGGAGTATCATTACTCTTCTATCATATACTCAATGGATGTCAATGACACTCATTTGCTGAGTAGATATTGTCTTCCTAAACATTTCTGATAAAGACCCAGGCAGTATGGGATGAAAAGAATCCCTGTGATCAAAACTACCTAAGATGTTCAAATTTCCTACAGTGTACTGGTAGTTAGGCATATGTGTCACATAAAACCTGCTACCATGTGCCTGTACAGCTAAGTCTTGTTCATTTCAATTAAAAGAGATGTGATTAAATTTCTGTTGCACTAAACGTGAGCAAGTGTTCAATCAATCAAATAGTGGTCGTTAATAATAAACAATGATTCGAAATACATGTGAAGCTCAGTATTACCCATGAACACACAGCATGCGTGCTATCCCAACAGTTTAGTGGACAGGTGTAGTTGGCCTTGAATTATACACTGTCTGTAAAGTACAACTAATTATTCACCGCCCCATGTGAGTAGTAGAACCGAGCAAGTACAGGTGCGGTCTGTATTGTTGCCTGATTTTCGCTTCCCCTTCCCACACCCCCTTACAAAATCATGTAGTCTACCAGATTTATCCCCTCCCCCCCCCCCGTCCTTCCCTTGTGACACAGGACAGCTACCCTGTGTACAAAAAAGTGGGAATTTAAAAAATGGCAAAAATTCAAAACAGGGCAACTGGTTTCTGTATAAATCACGAGAAATTCAAAATATGATGGGGATTTCACAGTATACAGAGATTTCCCCAAACCTATCAAGTCACAACTAAAGTACAGTGTAAAGTGATAAGAAATTGCAAAAACATCGAATATGGAGCATTGATCTGATGGTGTTTTAAAAAAAAGACAAGATAGTAATCCCGGATGGTGGATATAAACCAATGCTTTACTGGCAGGGTTACCGCAACAAACTCGGTGCCAAGTGCAAGCCGGCCGAAGTGGCCGTGCGGTTCTAGGCGCTGCGGTCTGGAACCGCGAGACTGCTACGGTCGCAGGTACGAATCCTGCCTCAGGCATGGATGTGTGTGATAGGTTAATTATGTTTAACTAGTTCTAAGTTCTAGGGGACTAATGACCTCAGCAGTTGAGTCCCATAGTGCTCAGAGCCATTTGAACCATTAGCCAAGTGCAGCCAAATCACTTGTACTGCTGCTGTCTTGGTAGGTATGGTCCAAGAGCACCAAGACCCACTCGCTGGACACATACTGACAGAATGGTGGGCCTACTCTGCCACTGCCGCCACAGACACCACCTGCATCGTTATGTTTGAGAGAACTGCACATACATGCAACATCACTACTTTTAATTTGTCCGCCTACCACCTAATGCGAAGTACAATTCCAATTCTCACCGCTACTATGTTACATATATTGCCACTGGTCATAGTCCATATTTAAATGATGGGGAAATTAGAAAATAGCCGAAGCATTTATATATTAACCCACATTCAGAAATGGTGGAAAATCAGAACTCTCCTAAGTTTGAAATGAACAGTAGGTGACACACACATTCTCCTAGGAAATTCAAGAAACCACTCAAGCACGTTACACCTTCAGTCAGAAGACTTGTTAAGTGACTCAGGAGCCAAGGAGAAGCATCTAGATTCTATTTTTATAAATTTTTTCCCAGTAATTTTTGGATGGGATTGATGTAAATTATTATGAAGGTCTTTCAATAACTAATGCAACACTCTTACTTTTTCTGAAAGCATATTGGTCTTATTCAGGTTTCCAGTGCCCTATACGCCTCACTCTTTTGGCTACAAAACCCTATTTCTCAACACAGTCTCCACATAATGCAGTGGCCTTATAACATCTTAGTGGGAGAGGCTATATGCTTGTGTAGTACCACCCTATTGGTCGAGGTCAGTGCCAAAATCTTGCTGCATCAATAACCTTCGCATTATCCACATACTGCTTCTATGGAGTGACCCTTTAATTGAGCCAAACAGATGGAAGCTCCTGGCTGCAGGGTAGATGAGGAAGGACAGTCCAGCAAGGACAGTCCAATATCGTTTTGTGAACTGCTCTCAATTGCATAGATTTGTGTGAGGCCTTTTGGTATTTTGGAGGCGATAAACACACTGAAGTCCTTTCTTCAATTTCCTGACGGTAGTACAATACTCTTCAGTGTTCACCATTGCATGTGAGGAAGGAACCATACAAAATCAACCTTTCAGAGTCCCAGAAGACCGCCACCATGACTTTATTACTGCAGGTGTGCACTGAACTTTTTCTTCAGAGGAGACATGGTGTAGTTCCACTGCACTGATTGCCATTTTCTTTCCAGTTCAAAGTGATGAACCCATGTTTTATTGCCTGTGATGCTGTTCACGTTAAGCCTTGTAATGGGCAAGCAATTGCTGTCTTCAGTTGCTCTTTATGGTCTGTCAGGTGGCATGGAACCCAGCATCCCACATCTTTGGGTACCCCAACTGTTGGATGAGTGTGTCAGCACTACCAACAGAGATGTCCAACTGAGCAGTGAGATGTTCCATTCAAATGTGTTCATCACCTACAACGAGAGTGTCCATTTGTTCCAACATGGCAGGAGTCACAGCTGCATGTCACTGGCCGACATGTGGGAGAACAGACAGGTTTGTGCAATCTTGTTGTGATGATGACAGACAATGCACCAAACGAGTCATCGTGCTTTTGATCATTGACAGGTCCCTGTAGCCATTCCACGTTCTGAATATTTGCGATACTCGGGTATTCCGCTAAAAGTAACCTAAAACAGATCGCTACCTGAAACGTACCTCTGTTACCAACGCCATTCTGAAGGCTATGCATAGGGCCGCCACCCTTCGTGAAACTATAAGGACTGAAGCAGGAGTATTCCACAATGTCCCACAGCAAATTCTGCATTAATGAAACAATTGCTACTTGTCACAACATTAGTGGTCTGTAACCTAGTTGCTTGTGGTATTTGAACCAGACAAACAGTTGGGACGTTGCAGTACCCAGTGCAGAGTTTGGCGTCATCAGTTCAAAGGATACTGAACACAATAGTCAAGTGCCATACAATAGTGCATGATCCATTTTGCTCACTGCAGTCCAGGAGAGAATGTCACACTTCATAAACAAAATGGGGATACATGAGTGAAGTGATCGCCCAGCCAACTGGTGGTGCCTCACTTTATGACTAATGTCACGCTCCTGCAGCTACGACTTTAGGCTCATAACAACACGAATGGAGTCCAATGCAATTGATTTGCAGGAGGTTCTCATTCTCATGTTCTATCCACCAATGTGCTACATACACAGTATAGTGCATACATACATACAGCAAATCGTTAAATTTTTCATCAAAATTAATCAATTTTTAGCTGAAATTAGAGAGTATTGCACACAAAATAACCATGAATTTTGTATCAACTTTCGTCACTTTCACTTGGACTCACGTATCTGCTATGTCTCTAGTAGGGTGTCTTTGATTTCTTTCAGTATCTGTTGTCATGCTTACCTCATAAGCACACAAAACAGACCTCTAGAATTGAGTGTAGTTATGCTATTTCTTTTGCTGTAAATGTCGTCTTCCAGGAATACTTCCAGCAAATATAAATTGTCCATTAGCTTTTCCTAATACTGTTGTTATATTGTGACTCATTTTTTGTGTCAAACCTGCTCCTCTACCATTGATCTCATACATCGAAGAATCAAATGTAGCTTTTTAGTGTTTTAAAATCACCAAACAACACATGATAACAACCACGTCACTGAGCATCTACATCTAACAAGAGGTTTCTAAACTACTACGTGTTTTACGATCTACGTGATATCAGACATTTCCCACAGGATTTCTAAGCGGAGACAGGCAAGAAATCTAATAGCATAAGTTTAGAGAATTGACTTTTATGACAGACAGCAGAAGGATACACTGCTCCAAACCTGAAACATACATAAGGACCGTGACACATACTCATAATCGTTTTTCCCTTCATCCAATTTGCAAGCGGAATAGGAAAGTGAACGACTTTCGGTTGTACATAATAGCCTCCACTGTTATATATTTGATGACTTATAGAGTATTTAGATACAATTCGAAATGAGATGAAGTAGAAATTTGTAGCGAAACTAAGTCGAATGCATCGAAGACTACCTCTGCACTTACAACGACCACACATTATTCGGAAGATGAATGATTAGCTCAAGAAACAGCAAGGCAGAAAGGTATGCAAACATTAGGATGGAGATCAACCGAAACGGAGACAGACAACTATACAAAATAACAGAACAGGAATATGACACAGACGCTATAGCATACACACATAGAAAATTCAGTAAATTTTAAACCAAAATCAGGGAACCCCATGTGAAAATCGGTTGGTCTAAACGTTTCAAGAGCAGACTGCTTGGCAACTATACAAAATAACAGAACAGGAATAGGACACAGACGCTATAGCATACACACATAGAAAAGTCAGTAAATTTTAAACCAAAATCAGGGAACCCCATGTGATAATCGGTTGGTCTAAACGTTTCAAGAGCAGACTGCTTGGAATGAAGGGGTAGTTGTGTTGGTCTTCATGATATGAATCGACACTCATGGCATAAACATTGTACATGCAACTAACCGTAGGTGTATGTGTCCAGTGTTTGCTTGGCTGTGTCTCGACTACCTCTTTATATAGATTACTGAACATGCATATGATTTTAGTTGCCTGCATTGAATTTTAGTAATCTTCTCTACATATTTTAATCAATATGCTTGAAGGTTTTGGTTAAATGAAACACTGTTTAGAGAGACAGACTTTTTCTTAAATTTGGGTTAACGTAGCAGAGTGTACAAAAAAGCACAAAAATGCACGTAATTCTGCACTTTCAGGTAGTGATGCTGATGCATCAAACATACTGCATACTGAAGCACAATATGTAACGAGATTTGTAACAAAGCCTTCTTCTGAAATTATCTGACAGGTAAACTCTGTAACTGCATGCCATATATTTCCATAAAATCTATACACACAGGGGCACCACCACAGACGTTTGCCAGTGCACACTGGATAGCTGAACTGGAATTAGTTTCCTGAAAGTAAGTGTAATATATCGTAATTTCATTGCTGCATATTTTCACTGTCCTTGGATAGTCCGCAACACATATTGTGTGCTAAACCAGTAAGAATGTTGCTTCTGCGAGCTGAACGTTGTAGTCATTTGTGCTGAATTGTGCTGTAGCTGATATCACTCATAGTCTGATAGTACTACTTTCATGTCACAAAATTGTGGATCTTCAAAATTCAACACGACAATGAGATCATGATCTGTTGCAAAACCCACATCAACAAATTTACAGTTACTCACATTCAATTTTTGTATTGCCGAGAATAGCACTGAATTCATAGGTGCGTTGAGAAATGTTAGTTTGACGAGTTATGTAGATGTTGGTGATAGTTGAAACTGAACGTCTGAAGACAATTTTGTATGCTGAATTGAATTTTGCTCCTATGTATCACATGCACTATATGATGCTAGTGGCTCAGTGATCAGTGCATATGTTGGATATCTAAGAAACTCGATCTGGTAAGAATTTTGTGTTCTGCTCCCATGCATCAGATGCAACAGGATGCCTGTCTGTGTAGTAAGTTGGATTAGGGAGCCATTATCCTGAGTGAGGGATAATAAACGGAAGCTGTGAAAACATGAACAAATAAGTGTAATGAATAATAATAATAATAATAAGTGAGAGGGATTGAACTTAGCCTGTAAGTCAGTTTTTCCCGTTGAGAAGTGGAAAATCCCTGATGATAGCTTGTGATGATCAACGTTTCACTGGACAGTACTGAACATATCAGCCAAGTTCGTCTGACTTGTGGGGATAGGCGACTGCAGAGGCACTGAAATAGGAACAATGGGTTGTGCTCGTATGCCCACGTCTACCATCTCGTGTCATCATCTTGGATTCTGGCATCTCTGATGACAACCTGGTTGCACATCTCATATTGTGACACCATAGGCCTGCCAGCTTCGATTTTAAACTCACACGTTGATTGGCAGCACTTGTATTCTATACTTAGTACAAATGACCCACTTTCACCAACACAATATATAAAACCAACTATGAGATGTGAAATGTGACACCCATACAGATTTCCCTGGCTGTGTAATGTTTATGAGCTATAAGTAGATCATACGCAGCTGTACCATGTGATGTCAGAGAAAAAAGACAGTAAGATCGTTTCGCAGCTATGAGTTGGTTGGAAACAACGCTAAACACTTGCGAAACTTATGATGTTGCATCTGTAAATAGTCTCCATATCAGCATGATTAGCATGTGAGTTACGGAGACCTGTGGTCAGATCTAAAGCGCTTCTGAAACTCTACTGCTCACTGGTATTCAATGAATGTTGCTGGAACCTAGCGATTTATTTAGTAATTGCTGGCACTTCTTGCTTCATCATGGAAAACTGTGTTACATTATTTTGCTGAAACATAGGGTAATTTCTTACAATTTTGGCTGCAGCATATGGTGTTTTCTCACTCTGGAATATCCAAATATCAAATGATCGGTAGTAATTCTTTTAATTACTATTACCAGTTTCGACAGATCTATGCTGTCATCACCAGATCTGTTGTCACTGGTAGCAGTAACGATAAGAATTGCTTGCGATGTTGGGAAACCTTCTCCTTCAACAATAATACAACCTTCAGATCGCCCCCAATGACTACTGAAACCTATTTATATAGGGTGGTCCATTGATAGCGACTGGGCCAAATATCTCACGAAATAAACATCAAACCAAAAAACTACAAAGAACGAAACTCGTCTAGCTTGAAGGGGGAAACCAGATGGCACTATGGTTGGACCGCCAGATGGCGCTACCATTGTTCAAACAGATATCAACTGCTTTTTTTAAAATAGGAACCACCATTTTTGGTATATATCCGTGTAGTAATTGAAGAAATATGAATGGTTTAGTTGGACCACATTTTTCACTTTGTGACAGATGGCGAAGTAATAGCCAAAAACGTATAAGTACGTGGTGTCACGTAACATTCCGCCAGTGCGGACGGTATTTCCTTCGTGATACATTACCCGTGTTAAAATGGACAGTTTACCAATTGCGGAAAAGGTCAATATCGTGTTGATGTATGGCTATTGTGATCAAAATGCTATGTATGCTCCTCGGTATCCTGGACGACATCATCCAAGTGTCCGGACCGTTCGCCGGATACTTACGTTATTTAATGAAACAGGAAGTGTTCAGCCACATGTGAAACGTCAACCACGACCTGCAACAATTGACGATGCCCAAGTAGGTGTTTTAGCTGTTGTAGCGGCTAATCCGCACATCAGTAGCAGACAAATTGCGCGAGAATCGGGAATCTCAAAAACGTCGGCGTTGATCTGACGTCAGCGGATTTCTTTCTGTGGGGAAAGTTGAAGGAAATTTGCTATCGTGATCCACCGATAACGCCTGACAACATGCGTCATGGCATTGTCAATGCATGTGCGAACATTACGGAAGGCGAACTACTACCTGTTGAGAGAAATGTCGTTACACGTATTGCCAAATGCATTGAGGTTGACGGACATCATTTTGAGCATTTATTGCATTAATGTGGTATTTACAGGTAATCACGCTGTATCAGCATGCGTTCTCAGAATTGATAAGTTCACAAAGGTACGTGTATCACATTGGAACAACCGAAATAAAATGTTCAAACGTACCTACATTCTGTATTTTAATTTAATAAACCTACCTGTTACCAACTGTTGTGAGGCATATGTTTGTGACTATTACAGCGCCATCTATCACAAAACGAAAATAGTGGTCCACCTAAAACATTCATATTTCTTTACATACTACACGAATATGTAATAATAATTGGGTTCCTATTTAAAAAAAAAACGCAGTTGATATCTGTTTGACCTATGGCAGCGCAATTTTGCGGGCCAACCTTAGCGTCATCTGGTTTCCCCCTTCAAGCTAGACAAGTTTCGTTTTGTAGTTTTTTTCGTTTGACGCTTATTTCGTGAGATATTTGGCCTGGTCACGATCAATGGACCACCCTATATATATATATATATATGGTGGTCCATTGATCGTATATATATATATATATATTGTTACAATTTTCTGTAAAATTGCATATATATATATATATATATATAGGGTGGTCCATTGATCGTGACCAGGCCAAATATCTCACGAAATAAGCGTCAAACGAAAAAAACTACAAAACGAAACTTGTCTAGCTTGAAGGGGGAAACCAGATGACTCTAAGGTTGGCCCGCAAAATTGCGCTGCCATAGGTCAAACAGATATCAACTGCGTTTTTTTTTAAATAGGAACCCAATTATTATTACATATTCGTGTAGTATGTAAAGAAATATGAATGTTTTAGGTGGACCACTATTTTCGTTTTGTGATAGATGGCGCTGTAATAGTCACAAACATATGCCTCACAACAGTTGATCGTATATATATATATATATATATATATATATATATATATATATATATATATATATATTGTTACAATTTTCTGCAAAATTGTAGTTTCACTGTAACACTGGGTCATTTGTTAAAATTTTACCAATTTGCTATAAGGTCTTGACATTCAGCCATCTTGAATAATTCCATTCAACTGACTTGGACATACACACCACTTCACTGTCACGACAGGTGTCAGAGTTATAGAGTGAGATGAGTAGTTCTATAAAATATCTGCAGCTATCCAAAGCATTAAGTGTGCTCTTTTTAAGTTGTTAGTAATATTTTGACGGCAAACTTATAATACTGATGTAAATGTATTTTCAGATAGCATCTTCGTGGTTCATCCCATATGATGTGTGGGGGGCTGATGACCTTCGCTGTTTAGTCCCCCTTAAACATCCCTACAACCACCACCACCATATGATGTGTTGAAGGGTCAGCCAAGATATAAGCATATGTACTCAATCACTAGACCCTCATTTTTATGAAATTCTTCACCAAACATTTATGTGTGGGATTGATCGTAGCTATTAAAAATAGCAGCAAACTGTCTTGTTCATAGTGTTTCACTATTTACTACCCCGACCTCGTATAACTTCTGTAGCACAATTTGAACCTTATTCAATGGGCATTTATAAAAGCACTTCAGCAGGATATCTTTTCCTGGTGAAGGCTGTAGATAGTCACACTAGTGGTGAAACAACATGCACACACACTCGAAGAGATCCAATAAGCGTACTAGGTCGTAGAAAACTGAAATATGACTATAGTGAAATATTTCTGACTAATTTTATGGAGAATTGTAGCTTATAAAAGCATCTGTGAAGCAGTTCAAGCCTAGTTTGGACCTGGAGCATTTAATATGAAATAAAAATCAGACGAAAAATTGAACAAATTGTGCAATACACATTGGAGACTATGTAACACTTCACCCCATGCATCTATATGTTACAGTAAAATAGTAACTAATTACCCCATGCCGAAGCAAAGTTGTAACAATATACAAAATATTAGTGGCAGTTTGTGAGCAAACAGCATCTTGCAGGAATGCAACGTGAACTGACAAGTTATGGTTTGGCCTCTTTTTCACAGATGACCTAACTGGCCACCTACCTGAAGTGTATGGAGAGCCCAGATGGTTCTGTGATGTTGTGGGCGTTTTTTGAGGAACTCTGTGACACAATACAGCACCTCAACTGACTCATTAAGTTACTTGACCTGAAGCCCATAGAAAATGCTTAGGACTATTTGAAAAATCAAAAGAAATGTAGTGAAAAACTTCATCGCATTTTGGTTTTTCTGTGGAATCTAATCTTCAGTGAGAGCTTTTATATGGATATGACGTACCTAAAGAAACTGATGTCCTCTTCCACATCAAAATGAGGCCATTATGAAGGCTAGAGGCAATGTTACATGGTATTAGCACGATGTCTAATCTTTTGATAATTGTGTTCATATTTGTTGGATTGCCAGAAATATGAAATGTCCAATAAAACATGTAGTTAAACATATTTAAGCCAGTTAAATCAATATTACCAACGCTTTTAGCAGAATATCGGCTCAGTAGTGAATAATAAGACTGGAACGTGAAGGGCGAAGTGCTGAAATTAGAAAGGATGTTAAACAGGATGCCCTTTTTCGACCCTGCTGTACAGCCAATACACTGAGGAAGCAATGATGGAAATAAAAGAAAGGTTCAAAACTTGGTTAATAATCACGATATCAATGACAAGATTTGCTGATGACATTGCTGTCCTCAGTAAAGGTGAAGAGGGAGTATAAGGTCTGCTGCGTAGAATGAAAGTCTAACGTGTGAAGAAAATGGATTGAGAGTAAGCCGAAGAAAGACAAAACTAATAAGATGGAGCAGAAATGAGTATAGCGAGAAGCTTTATATCAAGATTTGTGATAATGAAGTAGTTGAAGTTAAGGAATTCTGCTACCTCTGAAGCAAAATAATTAACTTTGGATGAAGCAAAGATGACATAAAATGCAGACCAGCAAAGGCGAAGTGCTTATCCCTGGGCAAGAGAATGTTTCGGGTATGGAACATAGGTCTTAATTTGAAGAAGACATATCTGAAAATGGATGTTTGGATTACAACGTTCCATGAGAGTGAATCATGGACTATAGGGAAACTGGAACAGAAGAGTATGGAAGCATTTGAGACGTGGTGCTGCAGGAGAACGTTGTAAATTAGGCATACTTATGAGTATTAAGGATTGTAGAGATTCTCCTTGAGAATCGGTGAAGAAAGGAAAATCTGAAAAACAGTGACAAGAAGCATCTACAAGATAATAGGGCATAAGACATGGTAATAACTTGTATGATTTTACAGAGAGCTGTAGGGGGTAAAAACTGTTGATGAAGACAAAAATTGGAATATTTCCACTAGATAATTGAGAATGCAGGATGTAAGTGCTACCCTGAGGGGAAGAAGTTGGCACAGGAGAGAAATTCGTGATGGACTGTATCAAACCAGTCAGAAGACTGATGAAGCAAAAATGCAAATACAAAATTTTGCAATGTTAGGACGTTGCTACTGTAAATACTTATTTCTAACAATAAATGTGAGGACAAACACAACTATAGTTGAAATATATATTCAGTTTGGGGATTATGGGCAGAAATGTATGCAAGACCACCAGAAGCTACTGAGAAGGCCTTTGTATCCAGTCTGCCTACCACCAACTCAACACTGGATGCAAACGCTACTGATGCTCCAGCAGTAGTTATAGCCACCAAGTCTCCGCCATATGTTAGCTATAGTCACGGGCATATGCAGCATTTTGCCAGGTAACCACTTCTTGAGCAGTGTCGGACATCCATAGGTGGCTATCCCCAACTCTGCCTACTTTTGATATTGTTTTCCAGTATTTGCGTATATTGAACTCCTGTTTGCATGTTAAGATTTTAGGCTACTGCTTCTCTCTTATGTAATTTTATTCTTATTGTTGGTGTATGAGTCTCTTTATTTCTGTGATCTGATTGGCGGAAACAGTATTTGGTGCACACCAGTGCTAGCGACCACATACAGAAGCCTCTCTCCGACAATGTTCTGGCATCCTGAGTGGTCAGCCTCGAAGCATCTGCGGTGTCTTCGACCAGCATACTGTAATGCTCACTCTCGACACTTACCCTGGCTAGCACACGGAAAACCCAGAGAAAGAATCGAACTCTCCAGCACCTTCAACTTATTTTTATTAGCTGCACAGGACGATTCTATCGTTAAATGGTACACATGGAGGACGTTGATCAAGGAGTACGTTTCCAGGATTTCTTGTACTGTGAACACTGCACACTCTGTAACGCTGTAGACTGCAACTCAGTGGCAAAAGTTTTATATCAACATTTGTCGTACGAATCGTCTTATGCGAACACTTTTCCTCCACCACTTTCTCTTCAGTCATGGTTCAAATGGTTCAAATGGCTCTGAGCACTATGGGACTCAACTTCTGAGGTCATTAGTCCCCTAGAACTTAGAACTAGTTAAACCTAACTAACCTAAGGACATCACAAACATCCATGCCCGAGGCAGGATTCGAACCTGCGACCGTAGCGGTCTTGCGGTTCCAGACTGCAGCGCCTTTAACCGCACGGCCACTTCGGCCGGCCTCTTCAGTCATGGCTACAAGTGATCAGACACTACAAATCTCCGTCACAGTCGGCTAATCAACCGTAGAACTTGATACAGAAACCTAAGAATCGTTGCTTACATGTACACTACCTGATCAAAAGTATCCGGCCACCTCTATGTAAAGCATAATTCCACCACTAGAGGGTACAAGAGGTGGACCCGCCAAAATAAAAGTGGACAGGAAGTATTGTGTAGTTAGTGCGCAAGCAGAAAGAGCAGATTGAAACGTTGAGGAGTGTTGAAAGGCGGCTACACTGAGTCACAGCGCCAGAAATTGCGCCAAAGATTATTATTCCGCCGCTTCCACTGGAGCCGTGGTAGTTCAGAGGATGTCGAGAGCAGTCGTTGTTCTGTTGGGCGAGAGAGTAGACGATTTGAGTGTTGACTGAAATGTTATACTGTTCGGCTGGTGTAATGTATAGATGAAAAAGATGCAATTGTCAGAATATATTTGAGAAAGGAGATGGGCTTTTGATTTATGATGCTGGTGTAATGGAATATTTTCATCAATATATAATGAGGTAAAAAGGTATTACAGTTTTCTTTAATAACAATCCCTCTTGCTCACAGGTACAGGCAACAAAGCATCTGGCTCGTGTTCATTTATTAGACTTGTAATGTTGGTTTCTATGTGCAATTATAGTATTTCGGGTTTTTCGATTAGTTCATTGTAAATGGTGTTTAAAATATTTTGTCGTATTGAGAAAGAACCGAGCCAGATACACGTACGTTGAGTCACACTACCACACACGGATCAGTTACACTTGTGCTTTGTTGTTTCGTAGCTTTTATAGTTGCAGGGAACTTAATTAATCAATTGTGTTAATGGAAATTCATTGTCATTCTTTATTTTTATTTTATGCAGTCAGATTGCGTGTTAATACTAGTCAGGGCCAACCAGTTACGAGACTTCGTAACCGTGACACAGCTAGTAAAATTATTGCATTTATTCATTAATATTAGTCTTTTCTTTTTAATTAAGCCCCCATGCAGTGTCCAGTGACTTGGAACGTGTTCACTGGATGTCACTCGAGTAAGAAATCCATCAGAAACATTACAGCACTGCTTAAGATGCCCAAGCGGACTGTAGACGCCGTGATTGTGAAGTGTAAATGAGAAGGAACAACCACAGATAAATCAAGAACAGGAAAACCTCATGTACTGACAGGCGTGGACCATCGAGCGTTGTGGGAGGTGGTTGTTTAAAACCGCTTGAAACCAGCAGGATGGATCACTCATGAGTTCCGATGCGCTACCAGCTGTCTTTAGGATTCAACTGTTGAACGACTCCTCATAAGCAACATATTTCTGTAATCAATGGTAAGCTGCAGTTGGGGTGGTGTAAAGAGTAATGCAAATGGACAGTGGATGATTTGAAACGAGTTATTCGGAGAAGTGAATACGCCCGTGGCAATCCTATGAATTGGCCACAGCATGGAGTAGTAAAGTGAGGCGTCATCAGTGAAGTACAGGGGAGGTGGTGTTAAGGTAAGTTTTCTGTCGTGTTTACAGTGTGGCCCCCTTATTGCGCTTCATAAAACGCTAAATGCAGAAAGGTATTACACATTTTACAACACTGTGTGCTGCAGAATGTACAGGAACCAATGGACAACCTCTGGGCTGAGTTAGAATGTCAATTACGATCGAGACCTCAAAATCACTTGATTCACTAGTTTCGACTCTTGAGGAACAATGGCCGCTATTCCGCCACAGACATTCAGACATTTTACTGATGTGCCCCCAACAAAACTCTAGTCTTCAAACACTTAGGTGACAAAAGTCATGGGATGCCTCCTAATGTTGAGTAGTACAGTAACTCGATCTGGTATGGACTCAACGAGTCGTTGAAAGTTTCTTGCAGAGACAGTGCGCCGTGCTGCCTCTACGGCTATCCATAATTGCGAACGTGTTCCCGATCCAGGATGTTGTGCACAAACTGACCTCTTGATTATTTCCCGTAAATGTTCTATGTGATTCACTTCGGGTGATCTGGATGGCCAAATCATTCTCTCGAATTGTCCAGAATGTTCTTCAAACATATCGCGAATATGAATTCCATGAATGGCTGGAAGTGGTCTGTAAGTAGCCGAACATAACTATTCCCAGCAGAGGATCCACTCCAGTGCAAATTAACACAGCCCGTTCCATTATGGAGCTACCAACAGCTAGCACAGTGCCTTGGATCCATGGTCTGTGCCACACTCGAGGCCTACTATCAGCTCGTGCCAACCGAAATCAGAAATCACCTGATCAGGCTACGGTTATGCAGCCGTCTAACGTCCAACCGATATTGTTACAAGCTCAAGAGAGGCGCTATAGGCGATGTCGCGCTGTTGGTTAAAGTATCCGCGTCGGTAGTCTGCTGCCATAGATCATTAACGCCAAATTTCGCGGCACTGTCTTAAACGATACGGTCATCGTACGTCTCAGATTGATTTCTACGGTTATTTCATACTGTGTTGCTTGTCCGATGGCAGTGTTAACTCCGCGCAAACGCCACTTCTCTATGCTGTTAAGTGAAGGCCGTCGAGCACACGCTTGACACTTTGGATCTCGGACTATTGAATTCCATAACGATTTCCAAATGGAATATCTCATGCGTCTAGCTCCAACTACAATTCCGCTTTCACTCTGTGAGTTTCCCTCGTACAGCTATAATTACGACGGAAATCTTTTCATGTGAATCACCTGACTACAAACGACAGCTTTGCCAACGGACTGCTCTTTTATACCCTGTGGACTCGATCCTGCCGCCATCTATGTATATGCTTATCGCTGTTCAAAGAAATTTCTCATCTTAGTGTAAAGGCAAAGGGTGGACATGCAAAGTATTGATGTTCACTGGTAGGTGTCTGGATATTTTGCGCCGGCCGCGGTGGTCTCGCGGTTCTAGGCGCGCAGTCCGGAACCGCGCGACTGCTACGGTCGCAGGTTCGAATCCTGCCTGGGGCATGGATGTGTGTGATGTCCTTAGGTTAGTTAGGTTTAAGTAGTTCTAAGTTCTAGGGGACTGATGACCACGGCTGTTAAGTCCCATGGTGCTCAGAGCCATTTGGATATTTTGCGCGGATAGTGACACTAGACCCACGGAGCTACTGTTGCGTCACAGGCATTAGTTGCTTGGTGACGCCGTGCGGAGGAGTAGTCTGGCAGAATCACCGCTGGGTTGAGGAGAGAGCTAACCCCCCCCCCTTCTCTCCTCCTTCCCTCTCCCCCTCCCCACCCGTTACCTCTCCAGCGGGACGTGACGCTCCAACGCCGCCGCGGCTTTCCGCGCCATACAGATTTTAAAAGGCTCCACAGGTTGGTGTTTTCTTTTAATTAACTGCTAAGCCCCACGCCACGATACAATAATGGAGGGGATCTGTCGTCGTAATTAAACTGAGGACAAGTTAAACAAAAATTCTAAGCGCCGCTGGGCGTTACTGGAAAAATAGTACCGCACTCATGGAAACGATGTCGTGCAACTGGGATGGGGTGGAGATGGTGAGGGAGCGAGAATAAAAGGACAGCAATTCGCGCTGCGTGCTCACTTCCGCCGCTGTGTCATTAAAACTTGCCTTGCGAGAAGTCCGTCACTGAGTTGGGTTTCACCTACTTGGTGTCATTATTTCACTATTTCGCTCTCTCTCTCTCTATCCTCCTTGCTCTCACCTTCGTCTACTTTTCGCGTAGCCTCCTTTTCTTTCGTTCTCTTTTACCTTTGTTGATGAGAGCAGCAATATCATACTTTCAGTAACATCAGTAATAGCAGATAGTTATTCGGTATTATTGCTCCCTTTTCTTTTACTAAACTTTAAAAACGTGAAAGGTATATCAAACTGACTATTTCTATGGAGTGTCGATGGTTCCACGTAGTTAATAGATCGAATAAAGGCCTGTATGATGAGAAATACTGTTTTCGCGAAATAGGAACAAGCGAAGCTGTGTGTTCCAGTTTTCCAGTCTTGATGACATCTGGCATGTAGCTGAAGCATCCAAGCTCAGTTCAACTCACTGCTGGACCGCATAAAGCCATCATGTCTTACAGAGCCTGCCGCCCTACATAAAAAATTTCGCACTCTGCATACTTCCAGAGCCTCAAAAATCTAATCATGTATTCTTCGTACTGTAGTGAATAAGCACAGGAAGCAAAATTTCGTCTTTGTATTCTTCCTGTTGCTGCAATTTTAATGATCAGCAGTGTATTTTACGCGATTCCTTTTTTTATTTTATTTGCTGCTGTCACTTACAAATGGCCTGCTACCTAGTTACTAAGACAAGACGTAATTTCACGATATGAAATAGTACATATACATAATGTGAAACTTGTCCGATATCTCCTACTTGTAATAGGAATTAATAATATTACCGTTTTAAATACTTGTAGGTTCAAAAACAATTAAGAAATGGAAATTTTAAAAGTAACAATATGTGAATGTAAGGTAGAAATTTATGAAACTGGAAAGATTTTATAACAAAAAATCAAATGTGTGTGAAATCTGATGGGACTTAACTTCTAAGGTCATCAGTCCCTAAGCTTACACACTACTTAACCTAAATTATCCTAAGGACAAACACGCACACCCATTACCCAGGGAGGACTCAAACCTCCAAGCGGGACCAGCCGCACAGTCTATGACTGTAGCGCCTTAGACCGGATTTTATAACATATTATCAATTTATGACGTATTATAAATACAGAAAAATTTTCTAAAATAACAATAATGTTGCATTTAAGAAGGAGAAATAAAAGATAATAGGAATGTACATAGATTCGATGTTAGAGATCCCTCATTGCATTGATACTTGTTCCATGGAGCATGAATACAACATTTTGTAATGATGTGGAATGTGTCAGCTTCACATAAGTTTTCTTTAGACAACACAGTCCTTTTCCTACTTCTTTTCTAAAAATTTATCTTTTTTCAGTCACTACTTCACATGTAAAAATTCATTTAATGGGTAGAAGGAGCTACCATTCAGAAATTCTTGTAATTTGCTTTTAAATGCTGGTTGGCTATCTGTCAGAACTTTAACACTATTTGGCAGATGACAAAATATTTTTGTGGAAGAATGATTCTCCCATTTCTGTGCCAAAGTCAGAATTAACCCAGATTAGTGAAGATCATAATTTCTTTAAGTGTTGTAACTATGCACTTCGGTATTATTTTTTGAATTGAGGTGGGTTATTAACAACAAACTTCATATGTGAATAAATGTGTTGCGAAGGTGTTCTGATTATCCCAAGTTACTTAAATAAATGTCTGCCAGGTGATATTGGGTGGGCTTCAGCTATTAATCTGACTACACGCTTTTTTGCAACGAATACTTTTTTTCCTTAATGACGAATTAAGCAAAAAATATGATGCATACGAAAGCAGTGAATGAAAATATGCATAGCATGCTAATGTACTGATATGTTTGTCACCAAAATTTTCACTAACCCTAACAGCATGAGTAGCTGAACCTACGCGCTTCATCATATCATGATGTGTTTCTTCCAATTCAATTTCTCATCAGTGCATACACCCAGAAATTTTTAATATTCTGTCTTTGCAACAGACTTCTGTTCAAAGTAATGTTGTTTCAATGGTGTTATGCCAATTACTGTATAGAGTTGTATATACACTGTTTTCTAAAAATTTTCTGAGAGTCCATTTGCAGAGAACCGCTTAATAATTATCTGAAAGACATTATTTACAATTTACTCAGCTAATTCTTGCTTTTGGGTGTGATTACTATACTTGTATTATCAGCAAAAAGATCTAGCTTTGCATCTTCATGACTGTAGAGTGGCAAGTCATTAATATATGTTAAGAACAATAAGAGACCCAAGAATTAACTCTGTGGGACACCATTCTTACTACCTCCCCAGTTGGAGAACTCTGCTGATTTTTGCACACTATCTGCACTGTTAATTTAAACCTTCTGCATGCTTCCAGTTAAATATTAATTAAACCATTTGGACACTGTCCCACTCATATCACAATACTTAAGTTTCTCTAGGAGAATTTCATGATTCAGACAGTCAAATGCCTTTAAGAGATCACAAAGAATCCCAGTGGGTGATGTTCACTATTCAGAGCATTTAATATTTGATCAGTGAAAGCATATATAGTGTTTTCTGTTGAAAGACCTTTCTGAAAACAAAACAAACGTTTTGTTAGTATTTCCTTTTTACAAACTTGTGAAACTACATTTGAGTACATTACTTCTCAAGATTTTTGGGTTAAGATGTCAGAAGTGAGATTTAGGGGAGGTAATTGCTAACATCAGACCTTTTTCACTTTTTTATACAATGTTTTAACAATAGCATATTTCAGTTTATCTAGAAAAATGCCCTGTTTTAGTGAGCTACTACACCTGTGGCCGAGAATCTCACTTATCTGGTGGTAACAAGCTTTTAGTACTCTGTTGGAAATCCCATCAATTCCAAGTGGTCTTTACTATTGAGTGAATTTATTATTTTCCTAATTTGTGTAGGAGAGGTGGGTTGAATTTCAGTTTTATCAAATTTTATAGGTATTGCCTCTTCCATACAAACCCTTGCATTTTCTAATGAGCAGCTGCATCCTGTTTTCACTACAACACTTACAAATGATTATTAAAATATTTTCTATTTCTGACTTTTTGTTAACAAACGTCTCATTTAGTTTGATAAAAATACAGTCTTCCTGTGCTCTCAGTTGCCATGTTTCCCTTTTAACAATATTCCGTGCACTTCCTATTTATTTCACTCCTCAGAGACTTGTATTTCTATATTTTTGAATTTCCCTGAACATTTTTGTACTTACTTCTTTCATAGATCAACTGAAATATTTCTTCTGTTTGCCATACTTTCTTCACAGTTACCTTCTTTGTACCAATGCTTTTCTTTAAACTTCTGTTCAAAAATCAAATGGCTATTGAAAGCGAGTTCTCAGTTTATCGTAATAATGCATTTTTATTTATTTGGTTCACTTTAAACTGCTTCTTTGCATTCAGTTCACGTAAGAACCAATTTTATGTGCTACGTTCACTTTAAACCATCATATCTCGGCAACTGATGAAAATTATTCGATGAAAAAATTTCGATGTGACCGTATCCATTTATCAACCTTCGTGAAAACTTTGAACCGATTCGCAAAACTTTAAAGCACAGAAGTGGCGCACTTCAAAGACCGCCTACAAAAATGTCTTTTTCACACGTAAAATTCAAACAAATTAACGATTTTTCAAATCTTAAAACTTGCCATAGACCAAGATCCGATACACCAGTGGACTAAATGGGAATCACGTTTCCCTCCAGTCCTGATTTTAAGGGTGACTATTCTTGCAGGAAAAATCCGAAATATGCACATACAAACTGTGCTATTAGCTGAGCATTAATTTCAGCCCAATTAAAATATTTTGCAACAGTATTAATTGCTTCACATAGTTTGCCTTGGCGTCAGCTCCAGCTAAGGTAAGACGGATGTTCGAATGGGTATACAAATGGCCACTGGTCTGGGGTAAACCAAAAGCTTTGTACCTCATGTTCCTAGCTTAAATAGGAATCGAGCACCAAGACCATCCCAGCCTGCGCTTCTATGCGCGGCCTTGCGTTACATCAGACGGAGCTATGCCACTGGCCGGTTTCTTCATTGTGGGCCGAACCGGGGACCAACAGCGCAATATGACATAGAAGAAGGCAGGGTGACTGGAGTATTGGCAATCTGTTTACTACACATCCAAGCTACTGATCTGTTTTGGCGTATGTGACTCGAACCTGTGCCTCAGCGAAGCAATTAGGCGCCGAAACAATATAAATATCCATCATTTTTAGCCGATCGCAATCTGGCAGCAGCATCTATGAGGGGAGGTCCAGACTGGTCAATGGGGCGATATGGTACTGCAGGCATATATCACGAGACTTGGCCTCCACAAACTGTCGCATCCAGCAAGCAGTCTAAATGCTTAATGACAATAGAGTCTTGAGAAGTTTTACCCAGTCATCTAACATGGAGATAGCTAACTGGAATTTTGAAAGAGTTATGGAAGTCGGTCCGAAAATAATCGAACAAAGGCAAGACTTGAATAATAGCAATCTTTAATTGCTCGTGTGGGCAAGATTGATTAATGATCTGAGTGAAAGTGCACTACTCCTGATTTCAGCATCCCATGGTGGAAGGTGTGCAGCTAAGTACGAGTGTGAGCAAATCCAGAGCGAACACTGAAAGTCCAGTCTCCGGGCCTGAGCTAAATAGACGCCACTCCTGGACCAGTGTCTGTACTGAAGTCTCCCACAGTCTACGTTGCCTCCTTCTTTACACCGCGCCCCAGATCACGCCGGCCCTTCCATGTTGGTGATTGTGCACACCGTTCTGCGGGCCTTGTGTATGACCGTATATGGCACCACCAACACATTTGCGCAACTTGCGGGTAATCACGTGAGTTCACGTGACACCTCGTGAGTCTACATAACATTTCCGGCCAACGCCCAAACCAACAGCCTTCCTGTGGCGTCTTTTTTTGCGACACAGCTTCAGGCCTACCACTGACTCTAGGTCCAACCTTTTCCAGCAGATGGACCACCTGTGGGCTCACTTCAGACTCAATCAGTCTCCTGCCCTGGAGGGCAACCGTCGAGACAATAATGGTGCAGCCGCTTAACCAGTTGTGTCTGGGCTGGCATAATGACACTGTACACCTCCACTCGCAAGGGTGGACACCGCTGCAGAGGGCTATGTTTCTCTGCAAGAACCAAGCTTCCCCGCTTTCCTGTGTGTCTACCTTGAGTTGCAGAGTTGTGTCCAGATGGTACACCAGCTATCATGGACCCCGCACATCAGCATTCCTGTCCATCTTCTGGCGTCACAGCACAAACTGGCCACCTGCTTGCATCAGAGACTTCACTTTCGATACTTAGAAGTATGTACTCAGGGAGTGACTAATAATGGTACCTGCTTGAGCAGCCACTATCCTGACAACGAACCCCCATCTCAGTAGTGTCACTATGGAGGTCAACCACCCTGGGCCTCTACATTGGCGACCCAATGCAGTTTAGACAGCCACGGCAGATGCTGTTAGTATAATATCTTAGCTGATCCTGCCAGGATGTCATTTCCTATACCACAGCAACGTTTTTAGTTCAACAACAGTTTTTAAAACCATACTGGTTAACACCATGTTACGAAGAAGTTAAAATAACTTGTGTGTGTAAGTTATTGAATACGAGAATATTAATTACTGCTTTTCACGGAATAGGCGAAAGCATTACGATATCACTGCATTAATTCTTCTGACGAGCTGACGAATGACGTAGATGGGAATTCCAGATCAGATCTGCAACTGAGTCTTAGTCTCCATCTAGTGGCACAGAAAACCTTTTCGCAGCGCCTTTTTTATTTATACATTTTCCTCTTATTATCTTTTGTTTCATTCGTACAAATATCTGATGAAAATCTAATGACGGAAAGTGTAGGTTTGAAGACAACGAGTCCTTTAACCTAAAGGAGACTGAAGTACGCAATCCGGATCTTTCGAAGTTATATTACTCAGAAGACAGAGGCAAAATGCTAACCTTTTCATTTGTCTCTGTAGATAACGATGTTTGTAGTAAAATATATATATCTTACGCTGCATGTTTTATCCTTTGAGAATATTGTGTCGCTTATTATTCCCCTTCAAGCTCATGCTTTAGAGAATATCTTGATTTCTTACGCAGCGAAATGCAAACAAGAGTTTCTTTGCAAAAGTTTTATTGATGTTCTTCCTCTTAAAAGTCTGCCTTACCTTGTTATGTTTCATTTGGTTACGTTTCTGTGAGACAATTTTGTTACCGGCTACTTAAACATTTCCTGAGCGCTTGCTTTAGTTTATCAGTGCATGAAAATGCCAAGAGACTGTAAATTCTTTTCGCTCCAGCTATACAGTAATATATGTTCACGTGAGTTCGTGATTCGTAAATCTAAAATGGGTTTTTGTTCTTGATACGTTATAAGAAAGCATATTTTTTCAATGTAGGTATAAAAGATATTTTTGCCTGAGGCAAAGCAGTTCAAACCTATGGCTATAACATTCTCTTTTACAGTAAGACTCGAGTGCTCAGATTTAGCTCTTGTTCATACGTATGAAGTACGTCAAGGTTTTGCTTAACTCAGGATAAAGAAATATTACGGGTCACCATACGGTAAATATCAAAAATATCACAGTCTGATAACAAAGTAGATTTAATAATGATAACCGGTGATGAAAACTAAAATCCTGAAAAGACATAAAAAATATAGGTCTGCTTGGCTGGGCGTGGATTTCAACAGCATTCCTTCCAAATCTGTTGTATATTCTACTCGCATTTGATAGTATTATGTTTTCCCAAGCTAAGTACTCAACTTTTCGTTATTAACCCCATTTTTCTAAAAAAAACTACATGAACTCATTTTTTCCTCTGCAACTGAGTGACGTAAATCCATATGTCACTTTATATTTTTTTTATTTTTTTGCTGCTGGAATTTCGACTCTTTTTATCGCCAAGTACTGTGGGATGTTATAGTCCACTCGAGGCATGTCGCCTTGTATCGATCCTTTCTAGAGCCTGTGTATCGGGAGGAAGACTCATGCGTTCACAATGACAGATGGTCTGAAGCGGGTTCAGTCGAGAACGTAGTTCTAATTTTCACCTGTTAGAGGACGGTAGCGCACAGGACTCAACAGAAAGAACTATAATGTAGTTAGGAATTTTGACCACCAGAGTCCAGTAGTGCACAGAGACATTCAAGAAACAGGTCAAGAGAATGTTTCTGCGAATTGTTCTGTTTATTTCGCAAAGGCTTTTTTGTTTATTTGTGTTTGTACAGTTTTTTATACGCTTTTAGTAGTGTGAATGATGCGTGAATGTGGTCTAAAGTAAATATGTAGATCATTGTTCTACCGATGAAGTAGGTAAAGGACGAAAGGAAACAGCGCCGCCGCACACTCTTTTCGTTAGCTTATGACATTCTAGAACATTATTTCCAGCAGTCTCAAACCAAAATATTCATAGTGGTATAAGTTTACCCTTTGCTGCATATGGTACACTTTGTGAGCACTAACCATGTGTCAAGCACAGTAACAACAATCAGAATGCATAAAAGTTAAAACTTAATCTGCGTTACATAACGAAATAAGACATTCGATTAGCAAACGCGGTGGCTGGATTAATCAAAATATGCTTAAGACTTTTCTGTAGTTCTTGAGTTAGCCCTTAGTCCGAACAGTACCTGCTTTTCTGGTTATTAGGTTACAAAATGGGGCTATGGATGATGCAGTTAGACAGCAACATTGAACATCAGTCGTATTTTAGTTGTCTGGGGAATTTCACCATTTAGAAATACCTAGGGCTAGAAACAAGCCAGCCTTTTTGCATCGACAGCGCAGAACGGGTAAAGGCCTCAAACGTTTAACAAGCGCTTAGATTTTAACGAAAAAATTACAGGAGACATTAAAGGAGATCTGTAATGGCAACTGTGAATGATTGGTGGAGGGGAGGGGGACAAGACGCGAAATGTGAAACCTGAGTCCCTGCCGGCGTATGAAGTATTTAAATAACTAATGAGAATGGAGCCGCATGGCGTCTTCGACAACAGACGGTATTTCGACAGGCGCACACCTTGACATTATAAAGGCTTACATGCAGCAAGGAAGCGCTGTGCAAGGGAATTTGAAAGCTCTGTGTGCAGAGCATAACCGGAAAGAGAATACACACACACACGCGCGCGCGCGCGCGCGTGCGCGCGCGCCTACTGAAGACAATAGCACCACCACACAAGATTATCGTTTTCGGAATATATCGATAGTGAATGTTAATAACCAACCGGTGAGGTAGCTTTAACTTTGTCCCTCTGTTTTTCGACAAAGGAGAGACCAGGAGTCCACGCAGAATTTAAGCAGAAGCCAGCATTTGTATTTATGAAGGCACTTGCTAATTTCATTTCAGTTACTCCATTTGTAACACTATCCCAACAGTTGGAAGTGCATGTGAGAATCTCGGTGTTATACTGCATAGGATGACCTGCGCCAAGGCAATGTTTTGGAGTAGCATATTTGGTCGGCTGTTGTAAGCGTGTATGACTTATAATCAGTACACTGGTCCTCCACGTCCTGATAGTGTGACTAATATATGAAATGGCACAAATGCAAGGAATACGATAGACACCCGCCTCACGCACACCGAGGACATTCTTTACAAATCTTACAAGCGCCCTAATCTTATAAGTAGGTGGTCGTATTCTGAAAAATACAACAAATCCTGTAGAAAATTCTTCAAGCGTAAGGTAAAAAGACGGTAATATTTGGTGCCACTTCGGTGTTATCATCATTCACTCGGTGCACGGTTGATCGATAGCGCAACGCGCATATGATCTGTCTTTCACTATAACCATACTGACGAAAGGTGACTTCGAGATGGGCTATCTCAGCTGACACCCCTTCAGAGTCTGAGCTGACTTGAAACCTGTGAACCAATGTACGTCTGGAGCACAGAACGGCTTGGAAGTGGATCATGGATTGTGAGAATGGTGAAAAGTACAATCGAAGCGTTCGATACGGGGTGACATGGGTAGATCAGTTTACCTTCCATTCAGAAAGCTGTTGCACTCAGCGACTGTTAAATTGACTTGTAAATTATAGAATGCAGCGATCAGTCGTCTTTTTTAAATTTTGTTGTGCAGATCTAGATTTCGGCTAGACGCTGCAATCTATAATTTACTAATATGGATAGATGTCAAAACTAGATCGACGTAATTAATGAGATTCACCCAAGAACTTTCAAGTAAAGGAATACGCGGAAAACACTGACAAGAAGATGGATCAGAAATATAGGACATATGTTAACTAGGGAAGAACTTCCACGATATTATAGAGAGTCGTAGTGTGTAAAACTAAAAGGGAAGACAAGGATTGGAGTAGGCCCTCGACGCTGTTGGTTGTACGTGTTACTCCGAGGTTAAAAGGTTGGCACATTACAGGATATCATGGTGTGCTGCATTAAACCATTCAAAAATGATGCTCTTCCCCTCCAACCGTCCTCCAGCCCGAAAAGGGGACACATTAGCTACGTCACTGGGACACTTGTTTGCTTCCTATAGTTCGTCAGTGGTTTGCTGGAACGGAGAAATAGGCCATTCAAAAGCGTATTGCATGTCTTGGAAAAAAATGGTTCAAATGGTTCTGAGCACTATGGGACTTAACATCTGAGGTCATCAGTCCCCTAGAACTTAGAACTACTTAAACCTAACTAACCTGAGGACATGACACACATCCATGCCCGAGGCAGGATTCGAACCTGCGACCGTAGCGGTCGCGCGGTTCCAGACTGAAGCGCCTAGAACCGCTCGGCCACCCCGGCCGGCCATGTCTTAGACCTGACAACTATCACAAAAGATGTCGTCCTCACACTTCGCCATCTCTGTAGGTCTGTCTTCACCGGCGTCGCACCTGATCGGTGCCGACTGGGCGTTCTTAAGTTTGCATGGACGTTTGTGCGACTCGGTTTATCCTCTTGAAGTGGGTAACAGCTTCCATGTTCTATCTTAATCTGTGACGTGAGAGTCCTTTGAATGTCAGTCTTATTCACCGACTGCTTTCTGTTCTCCGTACTAGACATACCTTTTTGCCATACATTTGCTTCAATTTCTCTCTTAGTGGGCTTCGCATCGCGTTGTTGGAGGAGAAGACCCTGTTGGTCTGCACAGCTTGTCCAATGGTGTGCTCCTTATGCAACCATTTATTATGCGGCGTGCTTCCAGACTAGAAGGCTGGAAGGGTGTATTCGGCAGCAGAGAAATACAAGACACTGGAAGTCGTTTTGAGAATAAGAAGGTTTCCACCCTATTTTTTACACACCAGCATATTATTGTCTGCTGAAACTCTCTTACGTTCTTCTCTGTATATTGACAATATATCTTGTAGCTTAGAGGGCTAAGATAACTATCAGCTATTTAGATGTATGCTTCAGCAGCCGATTTTGCAGTGATATGCAGGATGTTCAAAATGTGTGTTAGAGTTCTCGTCCCACGCTAAGATACTGCCCAACAAGAGTCACACATTATCAGAAGAGAGTATAGGTTCCGGATGTCCTGCAGGTGTAGTTCCGCAACGGTGTCGGTATCTGGTACGTTACAGCGTGCGACTGAAAAGGCAGAAGTGCGCGGGTAGTATGATTCTTGTGGACAAAATGTCTAAATTGCTCGCGGAGTCACAGTAAAAAATTCTCACGTTATATGGACCAAAGGCTATGTCATGGCCAGCCGTACTGATATGGTGCTAATAATTTAACCAAGGCCGCAAAAGCGTGGTTGATGCTAAGCCACCATACAGACCCGATCTTGCACCACATCTTTTCGGCAAGCTGAAAAATCTGCGGGAAAGGGCGTTTCGAATGATGAGAACGTTCACACAATCTTTGTCAGATGTCTCCGTGACCGAGAAGTGAATTTACATCAAGAATAAATTGAACGATTGCTAGACCGTTCACAGATATGATCACTATGTTGGAAAATATTATCCACTATCTGTGTCACTATGGATTTGTTGGCTGGTTGATTTGGGGGAGGGAACCAAACAGCGAGATCATCGGTCCCATAGGATTACGGAAGGATAGGGAAGGAAGTCGGCCGTGCTTTTTCAAACTAACCATCCCGGAAATTGCGTGGAGCGACTTAGGGAAATCATGGAAAACCTAAATCAGGATGGCCGGACGAGGGTTTGAACCGTCGTCCTCTCGAATACGAGTATCATATAGATGAAGCAATGAGACAAAATCCTTCAAATACTGAAGTACATGCCTTCCTTCTGTGCTCATGACTGATGACTGCCACGAAAAAAAAAAAAAAAAAAAAAAAAAAACCACTAGCTCGATGTACGAGGGAATTCAAAATCATGTTACACATTTTCCTGGCAGGATAAGTAAATAGGCCAAGTAAATATTAACAAATGCTGCAGTACACTCCTAATTGACACACCGAGCAGGATGGCGCAGTGGATAGCGCACTAGATTCTCAAATGCGAATCCAGTGCGCTAACCATTGCGCCATCTCGCTCGGAATAAACCACTAAAACTGTCTCCACAAACTTCCCACGGATGTAAGCATTCTATTTGCTTTCTGTGATAGTGACTTCTCACTTACTCTCATTTCATTTCGCCTCTTATTATCATTCCTAACGGCGTGACGTTCTCTGTAGTTTCACCATTATGCTTGTAATGAAATTCTGTCGTCTCATTATAGTTGTTATCTTACATTCATTCACAGTTGAACCACGTGGAAAATTTTCCAGGCCTTTCTGCAATCCTTTACAGTCGTCCAATGTCGGTGTTGTCCTGTGCAGTACTGCACTGTCAACGACCAATTTCACAGTGCTGCGCCGGCCGAAGTGGCCGTGCGGTTAAAGGCGCTGCAGTCTGGAACCGCAAGACCGCTACGGTCGCAGGTTCGAGTCCTGCCTCGGGCATGGATGTTTGTGATGTCCTTAGGTTAGTTAGGTTTAACCAGTTCTAAGTTCTAGGGGACTAATGACCTCAGAAGTTGAGGCCCATAGTGCTCAGAGCCATTTGAACCATTTTCACAGTGCTGCTGGTCCTGTTTGGTAAATCGATTACATATATTGAAAACATTAGAGGTCCTATGGTGCTTACTTGGGGTACACACGATTTATTATGGTTTCTGCAAAATATTCGACGTCTGTGAGATATATTGGGTTCATTAGTTAAATATTCCTAGCATTTACTATGTCATGTATAGGAAAGGAAGCATTGTATCACGAGAGGAGTTTTTCCTAAATCCCTACTGATCCCTTGGGAGAAGCTTGTTTTCCTGCAGGAAGGTCAGAATCTATAGCTTCGAATATATCCTGGGATCCTACAACAAACGGACATCATCGTTATTATTCTGCGTTCCTGTGCATCCGATCTTTTACCTTTTTTATATACAAGAGTGACCTGCACGCTTTTCCAGACAAATGGGACTATTATCTGCGCAAGAGTTCCTCGATAAGCATCGAAACATACATACATTAAGTTAAATGGCAGTAAAAATTGTAAATATTGCGAAGAATCACAGTTAGTTTGGCATGTTATCAATTGGTGCATCTTGTGATGCAAATGCAACGTAGAAATTTCAGTTGATTCGGAATGTTTGCCATTTTAAGCATCTTTGTATGTTGAACACATTAGCAAGACACTGTTTCTGGTTTCCAGAAGTTGCGTTATTGAGCAGATCGCGGGAGAGCGAATAAGTTACACTCGAATCGCAGCCTTGTGCTGCATCCGTTGCTGAGTCGTGGAGAGATGTATCATGGCAGAGGGAGGAGCTTGGATAGCGAACGTGCTGAATAGTGATTTTCTATTTGAGATGCTCCATGAAGTGTAACCTGAAGGTATACTATGACGTTTAAGATGAATGCGTAAAGAGACAGTATTCAGAGAAAGATAATTTTTTGGAGTTTCTTTTGTATCCCGCATGGAAGGTGGCACGTGGGTCTGCTCCTGTAAACTGAGGGGTAGGCCGAATGTAGGAAGCGCGTAGGAGCAGGTGAGGTAAAAATCTCGGTACTTCTATTAAATAAAAGTGGTTTTACTATATCTCAACACAATATTAACTTGAATACATAACTTTGTACTGAGGAGTACGAAGGTGCGAAGCCGGGTGTGTCAAAGCTAACACACTCAAAATCTGTAGTGGTTCGCCCACTATGAATATGAAACAATGTTAATTGGTCGTCTGCTCGTGAACAAATGGCTGAATCTGGAGCGGCGTTCGTCGAGCTCCACAGCGTCGGCTAGAGGGTGCTGTGGTCGACGTTGATCGTCCGCTCTCGTAGTCCCAACCTACGAGAGCGCACCTACGTTGTGGCATCGTAGCTATCGATACCACAGTTTCTTTGCTGCCAGCGCGAGTACAGTAATTATTGTTATGCAAGGATTTCATTGTGTCTAGAAACATCTGCGTGTTCATAATCATGGAGAATTATCAATAATGTTGCAGTGTTCTAATTAACTTGCACAATTAGATTAGTTAAATAGTATTGTACTAACAACACAAAGACACAAGTTTTGTAATACAGAGTTATAGTATAAGCAGACATTATGGTGTTTGACGATACGGAGAAAGGCAATGCTGATTGTTCATATCAGTATTAGTGTATTTTTGTCTCATTAAAAGAAGTGAATATAATTTCAAAATATTCCTTTTGCCATTTACAATGAGCTAAATGCTAATGATAAATGCAGCATATTTCTTGATAAATTTATATCCCTTTTTGAACATTGTTTTCCAAAGAAAATTACTAAATGTAACCCCACAGACTTTTCAAAGAAACCTTGGATTACTACATCTACTAAAGTGACTTCAGAAAGAGAAAGAAAACTGTGTGAGACAGCACGAACTAGTAAAGATCCAGAAGTAGTTTTAGACTATAAAATTTATTGTAACATACTGAGAAAAGTTGTAAGGAAATCAAGAAATATGTATGTTAGAGAAGATATTAACAAATCCATCAATAAAATCAAATGAATATGGAATGTTGTTAGAAGGGAGACAGGAAAAGTAACTACTGCGGTAGGTAGTATTACCATTAAAGATAATGAGACCATCTTAACCAACACTACACAGGTAAACAATGTATTTAGCAATCACTTCTTGAGTGTAGGAGAAAAAATTTGTGAGAATAGTTCAAAAGAAAAAGCCACATGGAAGAAGCAGCTTAACAAATTTTAGTCAGATTAAGTTTCATCTCACAACCTTTGTGACATAAGGAAAATTATTAAATCTTTGAAAAATAAATGTTCTGTTGGAGTAGATAACATCTCTAACAAGTAATTAAAACAATGTGGAGCAATTATGGCTGATGTTTTGAGTCACATATGTAAAAGGTGGGAATTTAAGGAGATTGGACCTGGATAAACTGAAAGAACCAGAGGTTTTACAGAGTTTCAGGGAGAGCATAAGGGAACAATTGACAGGAATGGGGGAAAGAAGTACAGTAGAGAAGAATGGGTAGCTTTGAGGGATGAAGTAGTCAAGGCAGCAGAGGATCAAGTAGGTAAAAAGACGAGGGCTAGTAGAACTCCTTGGGTAACAGAAGAAATATTGAACTTAATTGATGAAAGGAGAAAATATAAAAATGCAGTAAATGAAGCAGCCAAACAGGAATATAGACGTCTCAAAAATGAGATCGACAGGAAGTGCGAAATAGCTAAGCAGGGATGGCTAGAGGACAAATGTAAGGATGTAGAGGCTTATCTCACTAGGGGTAAGATAGATATTGCCTCCAGGAAAATTAAAGAGGCCTTTGGAGAAAAGAGAACCACTTGTATGAATATCAAGAGCTCAGATGGAAACCCAGTTCTAGGCAAAGAAGGGGAAGCAGAAAGGTGGATGGAGTATATAGAGGGTCTATACAAGGGCGATGTACTTGAGGGCAATATTATGGAAATGGAAGAGGATGTAGATGAAGATGAAATTGGAGATAGGATACTGCGTGAAGAGTTTGACAGAGCACTGAAAGACCTGAGTCGAAACAAGGCCCCTGGAGTAGACAACATTCCATTCGAACTACTGATGACCTTGGGAGAGCCAGTCCTGACTAAACTCTACCATCTGGTGAGCGAGATGTATGAGACAGGCGAAATACCCTCAGACTTCAAGAAGAATATAATAATTCCAGTCCCAAAGAAAGCAGGTGTTGACAGATGTGAAAATTACCGAACTATCAGTTTAATAAGTCACAGCTGCAAAATACTAACGCGAATTCTTTACAGACGAATGGAAAAACTGGTAGAAGCTGACCTCGGGGAACATCAGTTTGGATTCAGTAGAAATGTTGGAACACGTGAGGCAATACTGACCCAACGACTTATCTTAGAAGAAAGATTAAGGAAAGGCAAACGTACATTTCTAGCATTTGTAGACTTAGAGAAAGCTTTTGATAATGTTGACTGGAACACTCCCTTTCAAATTCGAAAGGTGGCAGGGGTAAGATACAGGGAGCGAAAGGCTATTTACAATTTGTACAGAAACCAGATGGCAGTTATAAGAGATAAGGAGCATGAAAGGGAAGCAGTGGTGGGGAAGGGAGTGAGACAGGTTTGTAGCGTCTCCCAGATGTAATTCAATCTGTATATTGAGCAAGCAATAAAGGAAACAAAAGAAAAATTCAAAGTAGTTATTAAAATCCATGGAGAAGAAATAAAAACTTTGAGGTTCGCCGATGACATTGTAATTCTATCAGATACAGCAAAGGACTTGGAAGCGTAGTTGAACGGAATGGACAGTGTCTTGAAAGGAGGATATAAGATGAACATCAACAAAATCAAAACGAGGATAATGGAATGTAGTCGAATTAAGTCAGGTGATGCTGAGGGAATTGTATTAGGAAATGAGACACTTAAAGTAGTAAAAAAGTTTTGCTATTTGGGAAGCAAAGTAACTGATGATGGTCGAAGTAGAGAAGATATAAAATGTAGACTGGCAATGGCAAGGAAACGGTTTCTGAAGAAGAGAAATTTGTTAACATCGAGTATAGTTTTTAGTGTCAGGAAGTCGTCTCTGAAAGTATTTGTATGGAGTGTAGCCATATATGGAAGTGAAACATGGACGATAAATAGTTTGGGCAAGAAGAGAATAGAAGCTTTCGAAATGTGGTGCTACAGAAGAATGCTGAAGGTTAGATGGGTAGATCACATAACTAATGATGAAGTATTGAATAGAACTGGGGAGAAGAGGATTATGTGGCACAACTTGACAAAAAGAAGGAACCGGTTAGTAGCACATGTCCTGAGGTATCAAGGGATCACAAATTTAGCATTGGAGGGCAGCGTGGAGGGAAAAAATCGTAGAGGGAGACCAAGAGATGAATACACTAAGCAGATTCAGAAGGATGTAGGTTGCAGTAAGTACTGGGAGATGAAGAAGCTTGCACAGGATAGGGTAGCATGGAGAGCTGCATCAAACCAGTCTCAGGACTGAAGACCACAACAACAACATGTAATGCATCACTTACTCAGGGTACTTTTCCAGACAGGCTAAAATATGCCATTGTCATGCCTCTCTACAAAAAGAGGGAAACCACAGATGTCAATAATTACTGGCCAGTATCCTTGCTTACAGCTTTTTCAAAAAACTTTGAGAAAGTAATGTACTCAAGAGAGGTTAGCCATCTCAACAGTAATGGGATACTTAGTAAATCACAGTTTGGATTTCAGAAATGCTGTTCCACTGAGACAGCATTTGATTGTGTGAACCATGACGTTATGTTAGAGAAATTACAATTTTCTGGTATAAATGGAACAGCATAAGAGTGGTTTAAGTCATATCTACAGAACAGGAAGCAAAAAGTCTCTTTATATGATTCATGTGCTTCAAAGGAGTTTGCCACTTCATCTAACTGGGGTGAAATTACATTAGGTGTTCCACAAGGTTCGATTATGGGTCCCCTCCTGTTCTTGATATATGTGAATGACCTCCGTTCTTATGCGAAACAAGATGCTGAACTGACACTGTTTGCTGATGATACAAGCATAATTATTAATCCAGTAAAAGAAAGTCCGATGGAAAATGATACAAATAAGGCCTTTGGAAAAGTTATTAATTGGTGTTCTGGGAATGGGCTTGCTCTGAACTTTGAGAAAACACAGTACATCCAATTTTCTGCTGCAAAAAGTATAATTCCTTCAATAAACATAACACATCAAAAGAAGTCAGTAGCCAGGGAAGAGCATACTAAGTTTTTGGATGTACATATGGATGAGAATTTTAATTGGAAAATTCATATTACGGATCTCCTAAAGCGATTAGGTTCAGCAATTTTTGCAATCAGAGTAATTGCCAATTTGAGGATGTAGAAATTAGTAAGCTAACATACTTTGCATTCTTCCACTCTCTGATGTCATACGGAATAGTATTATGGGGCAACTCAACACTTAGGCAAAAGGTATTCACTGCTCAAAATAAACTAGTTAGAATAATGTGTGGGGTTCATAGTCGCACATCTTGTAGGCATCTGTTTGAAAGGTTAGGAATTCTTACAACTGCTTCACAGTACATTTACCCAGTACTGAAATTTTTTCTCAACGAGTTTAAAATCAACAGCGACATTCATGATTACGATACCAGAAAAAAGAAAGACCTACACTATCCTTTACTTAACCTATCTTTGGCACAGAAAGGGGTAAAATATGCTGCTATAAAACTTTTTGATAAATTGCCAGATGAAATAAAATGTCTAACAGACAGCAGTAATAGTTTCGAAAACAAATTGGAATCATACCTGTTTGACAACTCCTTCTATACCATAGATGAATTCTTGAATATGAGTAAATAAATCTGGAGATACAATATATGCATTTTGTGCCATATAAGGGAATGGGGTAGATAATATAAATATTTAGGTATAACACTATAATGTAAAAAAGAAAAACGTCTTTCCTGTGCGCATTTCCTGCGCATTTGACACGTTCCACATCATAACTGCTTTTCCGTACTATTGATCAATAGAACACGTAACTAAGTAACTAACTATCTAACTTCACAGTGGTCGTACATCTAAACGAAATAATTAATAGAAGACCGTATGACAGTGTTCCCTGTCGTCAGTTCATCTGCACCTATGTAATGCAATCCACCTTAACGGAGTGTGGAGAGAGGTGCTGCTTCGTGTAGCACTATCTGCCCCTTTTTCTGATCCAGCCTTGTTTGGTTCGCGGGAAGAACGTCTGCTAGTGAGCCTCCGTGTGGACTCGAGTCTTCCTAATTTTATCTTCAGTGTCTTTTCGCGAGTTATATGTAGGAAGAAGTAATATATTGGTTGGCTCGTCTAGGAACCTACGGTACAGGAATTTTAACAGTGGATCATAGCGTGATGCAGAACGCCTCTCCTGAGGCGCCTGCCGCTGGAGTTGATTGAGCGTCTATCTCCGAGACGCCTTCGCGCTCACTAAATGAACCTGTAAAGAAATGGGTTGCTCTTCTTTGGATCTTCACTATTTCCTCTTTCAATCCTGTCTCGTGTGGATCCGAGACTAACGAACAGCATTCAAGTATTGTTGAACGAATTATTTGCAAGCTACTCCCTTTGTTGATGGGCTACATTTCCTGAGGATTTTTCAACGAATCTCAGTCTGGCGTCTCCGTTACAAGTGATTAATTTTATGTGGTAGTTCCACTTCTAATCGCTCAGTATGCACATTTCTAGATGTAGCACGGAAGTAACTGCTCTCGGTGATCGTTCTGTGATAGTGTAATTACACAATACAGGGTCTTTCCGTGTATGAATTACACATAATTACATTTTTTTATGTTAAGGGTCAGTTTCTATTCCCTGCAGCAACTGACAATCCTGTGCAGGTCTTCCCGCAGTTCGCTGCAATTCTCTAGCGTTGCTATTTCTCTGTATTCGACAGCATCATCCACGAAAAGCCTCATGGAACTTCCAGCGTTATCTATTAGATCATTTATATACATTGCCCTCCGGGCAAGTCAGAACTTACTGTCACCTCTGAAGTCTTCCCTCCGTACTCAAAGACATGTTATGTTTTAATTACTACAGACTCTGCAATCCAAACACGTCTATAGCTGCTAAGTAAAGATATCTCCCTAAAACTTTAATGTGATCAGGAAATTTAAACGAAATATTCTCCAAATTTTCCCTCAGGTGTTCCACCAGTACTGGCAGGGCGTTTACAAAAGCATCCGAAGAGAATGTTCGATCCACCTTTAACAATTACAATCACCCTGATTACTTCGCATCCTGAATCTGTACCAGTAGTACTAGACACTATCATTTATTGAAAAAATATGAAAATTTTAATGTAAAAAGCCTTTTATACCCAGACCGCAATTTTCTTTATAGAATTACAGCATGATTAATGATTTCTAATGTTTTCAGCAACCATCTTCAGATTGTTCATATTGTAAGAAAACGGTGCACACGAAATGAAAGATATCATTAACCATAGTCATGTAATGAAGTGCATTAGTATTGTGGAACAAGAAGATTATAATAGTACGCAGGCACAGTTACAAAATTCGTCATCAGCGAACCAGATTGTAAACCATGATCTCCAAGATGACGGTAATAAAGAAGGAAAGTTGACAGTCACCTAGTAAAATTTACATCACATGCTCGTGATTTGGAACTGTAAAGCTGTTATTACTAGAGAGAACAGTGTATGCAATTCACAATAATACCTGCATCGCATGCCAATGATTTTCAATTGTACAGTTAGTATTACAGCGAGCTCATTTCAAGCAACTTACTATAGTACCTACTGTGCAACTGCAGATCCTGAGCATATGATGCTAATTTTACTAACGCAACTGGCAATTTTTCTTTTACATTTCTGTCATTCTGCGGGATTATGTTTGACGACCTGGGTCGTTCATGATGAAGTTTTTAACTGGATACTTCATAATTTTATTGGCCCACAAAACGAATGCATTTTACTGCATCACTACAGTTATTGATGATGTTTCTCACTGGATGTGGACCGCTTTTATACGATTTCAAACATCTGAAGATGGTTGTAGAGAAAAGCCGATACTACTAATCCTGCTGTAGTTGTGTACTGAAAATTGCGGTCCAGGCATGGAAACTTTCTATATTAAAAGTTCCTTTATATTTTTAATAAATTACGTACTGAAGGTGGCGGGGGTAAAATACAGGGAGCGAAAGGCTATTTACAATTTGTACAGAAACCAGGTGACAGTTATAAGAGTCGAGGGACATGAAAGGGAAGCAGTGGTTGGGAAGGGATTGAGACACGTTTGTAGCCTCTCCCAGATGTTGCTCAGTCTGTATATGGAGCAAGCAGTAAAGGAAACAAAAGAAAAATACGGAGTAGGTATTAAAATCCATGGACAAGAAATAAAAACTTTGAGGTTCGCCGTTGACATTGTAATTCTGTCAGAGAGAGCAAAAGACTTGGAAGAGCAATTGAACGGAATGGATAGTGTATTGAAAGGAGGATATAAGATGAACATCAACAAAAGCAAAACGAGGATAATGGAATGTAGTCGAATTAAGTCAGGTGATGCTGAGGGAATTGTATTAGGAAATGAGACACTTAAAGTAGTAAAAAAGTTTTGCTATTTGGGAAGCAAAATAACTGATGATGGTCGAAGTAGAGAACATATAAAATGTAGATTGGCAATGGCAAGGAAACCGTTTCTGAAGAAGAGAAATTTGTTAACATCGAGTATAGTTTTTAGTGTCAGGAAGTCGTCTCTGAAAGTATTTGTATGGAGTGTAGCCATATATGGAAGTGAAACATGGACGATAAATAGTTTGGGCAAGAAGAGCATAGAAGCTTTCGAATTGTGGTGCTACAGAAGAATGCTGAAGGTTAGATGGGTAGATCACATAACTAATGATGAAGTATTGAATAGAACTGGGGAGAAGAGGATTATGTGGCACAACTTGACAAAAAGAAGGAACCGGTTAGTAGCACATGTCCTGAGGTATCAAGGGATCACAAATTTAGCATTGGAGGGCAGCGTGGAGGGAAAAAATCGTAGAGGGAGACCAAGAGATGAATACACTAAGCAGATTCAGAAGGATGTAGGTTGCAGTAGGTACTGGGAGATGAAGAAGCTTGCACAGCTTGGAGAGCTGCATCAAACAAGTCTCAGGAATGAAGACCACAACAACAACAACATAAAGACCACCGTCTTCTAAATGACAATGTCGGGCGTCACTAACGGACACTATAGTTTTTTGTTATTGCTACAAACAGGCTTCCATCATTATCTTTCAACCTATTTTTGCGATGTACATTCCAGTCGGCGTTTAGAATTTCTTCGCAGTTGACTTGCGTTTTCAGGCACTTTTTTCAGTAGTATGGTGTGCGCGAAATCAAAATGATGCGAGTCGACTATGTAAACGGCGGCAGTGGTGGATTGTCGCTGCGCCCGCTGTAGAGGAAACGGCGTTCTAAACTGAAGCCTACACTCACATTTTTGGTAAATATTAAGCCCTCACTAGCATGGTGACAATAACAAAGATTTCTAACCTCTTCTTTGGTTAGTATCTTAGAAGAATTCCGCCGAAAATGTAACGATTTATTTTCGCCTATTTTGTTAAGTATTTGCAACTTTCAGAGAAGTGTCTGAAGCGGGGAATTTTGAGTAAAACCTACGTATATCTCTTGCTGCCATGTTGAAATTTGTTTCTTTTGCCAAAACTAAAGTGAGTTTACACAGCCTCACCTCACCAACATGTTGTACAGACACAATTGCGAGAGAATTCTGAAACAGTGGTTTATTAAGTGAGGAACTGAGGAATAGTAAGATCAGTAACTTATGAAAAAGGACATCCTCAGTACAAAATAAACTTGTAATGACTTCGCTCATGTTGTTCCAAAACTCATAGCACCTCTCGTTTCACCAGTTATCGATGGTTCTTAAAAATTGCATTCTTTCATCAAAAATGTCTGTACTTAATGGAATAACACGGTAGATAATGACTGAAACCTGGTCGTCAAGGAAGTCAGGATTCGGTTACGATTGTGGACGGCGCTGTAATCAGTTAATATTCATCGGCTTTTTTTATCACACACAATTTATTTAGAATCAACAACAAATTAAAATCATGGCAATAATTAAAGAATTGTTTCACAGCTGAATGCCTTAATGGGCATAAATTAAGAATTGTTTAAACTTGTTGTAAATTACAATTACAGTTATTAAAATATAAAACACAAGTGACCAAAGGTCTTAAAGCTCGCTGCAAAAATACAGTTGCCAAATTAGAACTTTAAGTAACGAAACCCACGGCTTGCCTTAATGGCAATAAATTAAGAATTATTTCACGGCTGAAGGCCTTAAACGCTAAGAATGGCAATTATTAGAAAAATTTAACAAACATTGTCAAACAGCAATGCATAGCAAAACTTAATTTAAAAGACAGGCAACTGATCACCAAACAGGTGAGACAAATTATAGTAACTTGGTAACACAATAATAAAATAATAACACAATAATAAAATAATAACACAATAATAAAACACAAGGGTCAGTCACATATGTTGCTCCGGGGATCGACCTCTGAGTAGATCAGGCCAGAAACACTTTCGCAAGCAATGATAAAGGCAGCCAAGAGTTGCATTCACATCAGAAGATGGTAACTCAAAGTAGTGGCAGTCTAACGAATGACTATGATAATCTGCTGGAGCTACCTAACATTCGATAACCAATTCAACGATGGAACAACACCCCAAGGCCGGAACCGGCGGTCAGCACTATGTCATCAGAATGCTGTGTTTAGAGCGTCCGAAAGGAGAAAGGAACCACTACTACCAGAGCAGAAGAAACACCAACCGACCTAGAAATCAAGGAAACTGTCAAAACTACACGCATTACCGGACAGCAACGACAAAGCGAGGAAACGTACAGTGCCGTTACATACACTAACCTCCAGGGCAGGTAACTGGGGCGTTAGCGGCCACCAGGAAGGAAAAATACCGCTAGTTGAACTTAACGAACAGTAACACATAGAATGTAACAATTAGCAACAAGAAGTTGGAGAAAGCTAATTAGATCCGCCTTCCCCAAGCACTCCACTCCATGCTCTTCGTCTCGGCGACACTGCGAGCAGCAACACGAACCCAAGTCACTGGAGAATCGCGAGATCTCCCAATGGTGGATTGAAATCTACTCAGGCTTGTTGGATCCGGCTGACGACTAGGTGGTGTGTCCTCGCGACCTCAGTCCTTCCATCCGGCAGTGCATGCGTGCCGCCAGTGGTCTCGACGTGTTCTTGCACTGCACTCTTGGCTCCTCCGGAGTCCCCAACCGGACCGCTCACTCACACGACCGGGAAGAGCAACCACGTCACCCCAAAGACAGGGCCAGATTTACTACATATCGATAACGCCGCTGCTGCCACTAGCGGACACGTAACGCTTGAGAACCCAAGTGGCGCCAGTCAACACAAGAAGAAGACAAACAACCGCTACCATGTCAACTCAGCGATACAGTCTGGCCTCCAACACAGGACAGGAAACTACAACGGCACCAACACGAGCCGCAGCACGACTCAATGATAATTTGCGTAATAACCATACAGAAAAGTACTCTCCACTTTGTGTGCTATCATTTGCCAAAATCTCATTTCGAAGTCTCAAACCATTTATGAAATATGACGAATGTTCTGTATATTTTATTCTGGACTTATCGCTGGGGTGGAGCGGTCGCAAATCAGTGTGCTACGTCAGATCAGTTTTCTCGAGATTGGTGGCTGATAGAGACCCCCCAACCAAGTCTATTCAATATGTTAGCTAAATTTCAAACGCGTCAACATATTATGTAATATGCACCAGACGCAAATTCAGAGCGAACCTTATTCTTCATTGCCAATGTTTTCGAATTTCGCGAAGTGTCTTACTTTCACGTAAATATCCCAATAACTATGACCATTAACGAAATGATGGGCACATCATAATGAACCTGACATCTACATCAACATCTACGTGATGACTCCGCTATTCACAATAAAGTGCCTGGCAGAGGGTTCAATGAACCACCTTCAAGCTGTCTCTCTAGCGTTCCACTCTCACTTAATTTTTCTGTGCGAGCCCTGATTTCTCTTATTTTATCGTGATGATCATATCTCCTTATGTAGGTGGGTGCCAACAGAATGTTTTCGCAATCGGAGGAGAAAACTGGTGATTGAAATTTCATGAGAAGATCCCGTCGCAACGAAAAACGCCTTTGTTTTAATGATTGCCACTCCAGTTCACGTATCATGTCTGTGTCACTATCTCACCTATTTCATGATAATACAAAACGAGCTGCCCTTCTTTGTACTTTTTTTATGTCATCCGTCAGTCCCACCTGATGCGGATCCCACACCGCACAGCAATACTCCAGAATAGGGCGGACAAGTGTGGTGTAAGCAGTCTCTTTAGTAGACCTGTTGCACAAAGTGTTCTACCAATGAATGGCAGTCTTTGGTTTGCTCTATGCACAATATTATCTATGTGATCGTTGCAATTTACGTATTTAGTTGAATTTACAGCCTTCAGATTTGTGTGAATTATCGCGTAATCAAAGTATAGCTGGTTTCTTTTAGTACTCATATGAAGAACTTCAAAAATGGTTTAAATGGCTCTGAGCACTATGGGACTCAACTTCTGATGTCATCAGTCCTCTAGAACTTAGAACTACTGAAACATAACTAACCTAAGGACATCACACACATCCATGCCCGAGGCAGGATTCGAACCTGCGACCGTAGCGGTCGAGCGGTTCCAGACTGAAGCGCCTATAACCGCTCGGCCACATCGGCCGGCGTGAGTAACTTCAAACTTTTCCTTATTCAGGGTCAATTGCCACTTTTCGCACCATACAGATATCTTATCTAAATCATTTTGCAAGTCGTTTTGATCATCTGATGACTTTACAATACGGTAAATGACAGCATCATCTACAAACAATCTAAGACGGCTACTCAGATTGTCTCCTGTGTCGTTAATATAGATCAGGAACAATAGAGGGACTATAAGACTTCCTTGGGGAACGCCGGATATTACTTCTGTTTTACTCGATGACTTTCAGTCTATTTTTATGAACTGTGACCTTTCTGTCGGGAAATCACGAATCCAGTCGCGCAACTAAGGCGATATTCCGTAGTCACGCAGTTTGGTTAAAAAAATGGCTCTGAGCACTATGGGACTTAACATCTATGGTCATCAGTCCCCTAGAACTTAGAACTACTTAAACCTAACTAACCTAAGGACAGCACACAACACCCAGTTATCACGAGGCAGAGAAAATCCCTGACCCCGCCTGGAATCGCACCCGGGAACCCGGGCGTGGGAAGCGAGAACGCTACCGCACGACCACGAGCTGTGGACACAGTTTGGTTAGAAGACGCTTGTGATGAACGGTGTCGATAGCCTTCTGGAAATTTAAAAATATGGAATCAATTTGACATCCCCTGTGAATAGCACTTATTACTTCATGAGTATAAATAGCTAGTTGTGTTTCACAAGAACGATATTTTCTGAAACCGTGCTCGTCGATTCTGTCATCACTGACCAGCCGAAACATGGAACAGACTAGTCGGCCTTCCGTTCTGGGCAAACGAATGAACTCGTCCACCTCTTTGGAAGAAATCTGGTCACTGGGCATCGTCCACGCTACCTGCGCGAGCTATACAGGGTGTCCGAAAAGACTTTCCCTGATTACATAAATTGATAACTCAGGCTAGAAGTAAGATACAAATATGAAACTTGTGTCGAATTGTTTACAACTATCAACATTTTTTTACTGTTATAGGCTCGCAGTACGTAAGTAGTGGATGAGGCGCAGTGCCCAAGAAGCCATGTTAACCAATCAGGAGAAGGCACAGTGTGTCCTGTGGTACCATGAGACACGATCACCAACCACAGTGCACAGACACTTCCAGACAACATTTGGAAGGAATCCACCTGATATCAAGAGCATTAAAGCCTGGTATGAGAAGTTCAAGAACACAGGATCTGTTGCTAACCTTCCGAGGTCTGGTCGACCAAGAACCTCAGCAGACAGGGCGGAAGCTGTAAGGCAGTCTTTTCTGCGAAGTCCGAAGAAATAGGTGCGCAGGGCCTCACGTGAATTACAGATGCCAAAAAGCTCTCTCCATGACATTTTGCACAAACGTTTATTGCTTCGTGCATACGAAGTGCAAATCGTTCAGGCCTTGTTGCCCAATGACAGTACACTTCGATATGACTTTGCGGTCGAAATGCTATCACGTATTGAGGACGATGATGGTTATCTCACACGAATTGCCTTTTCCCACGAAACGACCTTTTTTGTCAGTGGAGTAGCGAATCGCCATAATGTGCGCATTTGTGGTTCACAACCCCCTGGCGAGTGCATGGAGTGCACCAGAGGCAGTCCAAAGGTGAATGTTTGGTGCGCGCTATTGCACGATCGAATTATCGGGCCATTCTTCTTCGCTGAGGCTACCATCACATCTGCATTGTATCTGGACATGTTGCAACTGTATACTGTTCCTCAGCTGCTTCAGTATCACCCCAATGTCTCGTTCCAGCAAGACGGTGCACCGCCTCATTGGGGTTTGGGCATCCGTCCCTATCTCGATATGACCTTTCCTGGGCGATGGGCCAACGGTTTCGCCTCCACGCTCTCCTGACATAGCCCCATTAGACTTCATTTTATGGGGTTATGTCAAGGGCGAGGTCTACCGAACTCGTGTACCAGATCTTGAAACCCTGCGGCAACGGATAACCACAGTCGTTGAGTCGATCCTCCAGTGATGTTGGCTAATGTGTGGACGGAAATTGAATATCGTCTAGATGTGCTACGTGCTACCAAGGGTGCTCATGTAGAAGTTTACTGATGTGTGAAAAAAACTTTAATAGTTTGTGAACAATTAGACACCAGTTTCATATTTTTATCTTACTTCCAGCCTGAGTTATCAATTTATTTAGTCAGGGAAAGACTTTTCGCGGACACCCTCTACAATGTGGGCACTGTTGACATAACCACTAGGTAGAATATATGTAAGAACCACATACTAAGGCGGAAACCGTCCGTGGAGTTATTACTGTATTTTAACATGGAACATAGTAGAAGGCCGACAAATGTGTCGCGATCGGAGGGGGGGGGGGTCTAGTGCTGGTAGCGGGTTAGGCCCAGCTTAGGCCAGGGTTAGGGCTGGAGTTAGGGTTAGGATTGGGAGCGGCGGCCGAGGCAGTGCGCCGGTCGATGGGCCGCGAGCAATCTCGTCCGGCGGGCAGCTCATTACGGGCGCTCGCAGGAAATCATTCCGTGTCATTAAGTTAACCGCCGCGCCGCGCCGCGCTGGGATCGAATCCCCCAGTCGCGGCCGTTTCTCCGACTGACGCTGCAGGCGCACGAGCCACACTCCCTGCTGCTGCGTTAACGAGCCGCGCTCCGACCTACTGTGACTCAACTACTGTGCCAGTCAGGCGTGAATGTACAGGGAGAAAGGCGCTCGTTGATTTCAACAGAAGTAGGGGAATGGCGGGATGACACGGACACGTAATCTTTTTCCGAAACTTTTATATTTTCTCAAGGTTGTACTGAAACATTCCTAGCACTAAACAATGCTATGGTAAATTACTCAATCCATATATACAAGGTGTACAACCTTGCTTCCGCCGTTTGCCGATAGGTGGTGACAAGGTTAAGTAGCGGTCGAGAGAAACAGATAGCAGACGTCAGGCAGTTAATGGTGTAAATGGCTCTGAGAACTATGGGACTTAACATCTGAGGTCATCAGTCCCCTAGAACTTAGAACTACTTAAACCTAACTAACCTAAGGACATCACACACATCCATGCCCGGGACAGGATTCGAACCTGCGACCGCAGCGGTCGCGCGGTTCCAGACTGAAGAGCCTAGAACCGCTCGGCCACAATGGCCGCTATCAGGCAGTTAGCTTGGACCTAGGTCAACATAAACATTCAAACATCAGTCGACTTGTGTCTGCATTATAAAGTTGTTCTTGATTGAAAATATCGGTTTACGAGCCTATTTCTCGTCATTCACGGGAGGTGTTACTGTTTTGTTTCAGTATGAAGAAAACAGCGGCTGAGTCAGATCTAATGCTCTCAAGTACGTAAGGTAAGGACGCTATTAGTGAAGTAACATGTCGTGAGTGGTTTTAACGCTTCTAGAACGGTGATTTTTACGTCGTAGGCCGGCATAGTGGTGGAAGAGAGAATGTTTTCGAAGATGCAAAATTGGAGACATTGCTTAATGAAGACTCGCATCAAACTCGAGAATTGGCACGATTAGTGGGAGTGACACAGCAAGCCATTTCAAGGCTATGGGCATGATTCAGAAAGAAGGACCTTGGGTCCCGTGTGAGCTGAAAGCAAGAGACGTTGAACGCCGTTTGTGTGTTTCTGAACAGTTGCTTCAGGGGCAAAAACGGAAGGGATTTCTGCATAACATTGTTACCGTGAACGAAAAATGGGTTCATTACGACAACCCTAAACGCAAAACATTTTAAAGAACATAGTTCTTATTACAGGTAACGCAAAAAATCATGGGGATATCAAGGCCATGCTTCCACGTCGACGGCCAAATCGTATATTCACGGCTCCAGGATCATGCTCTGCATTTGGTGGGACCAGCTCGGCGTCGTGTACTATGAGGTGTTAAAACCAAGTGAAACACTCACAGGTGCTCGTTATCGAACGCAATTAATGCGTTTGAGCAGAGCATTAAAAGACAAACGCCCGCAACACAGCGATAGGCACGAAAATTGATTGTGCAACACGACAACGCTCGACCCCACGTTGCAAAAGAGGTGAAAACGTACTACGAAACGTTAAAATTGGAAGTCCTACCCCATCCGCCGTATTCTCCAGACATTGCTCCCTCTGACTGTCACCTGCTTAGATCAATGGCGCGTGGCCTGGCTGACCAACACTTCCGATTTCATGAAGAAGTCACAAATTGGATCGATTCGTGGATCGCTTCAAAAGATGAACAAATTTTTTCGACGTGGGATTCGTACTCTGTCCGAAAGATGGAAGAAAGTGGTCAGGTGATTGGGTGTCACTTGCCTCATACGTCTGTGCGCGAGAATTCCACACTCCTAAACACCCCTGCGTCCATTGTTTCCGATGTGATAGTGAAGTGCAAACGTGAAGGGACACATACAGCACAAAAGCGTATAGGCCGACCCTGTCTGTTGACTGACAGAGACCGCCGACAGTTGAAGAGGTTCGTAATGTGTAATGGTATCTATCCAGACCATCACACAGGAATTCCAAATTGCATCAGAATTCACTGCAAGTGCTATGACAGTTAGGCAGCAGTTGAGAAAACTTGGATATCATGGTCGAACGGCTGCTCATAAGCCACACATCACGCCCGTAAATGGCAAACGACGCGTCGTTGGTGTACGAAGCGTAAGCATTTGACAACTGAACAGCGGAGAAACGTTGTTGGAGTGACGAATCACGGTACACATAGTGGCAATCTGATGGCAGGGTGTGGGTATGGCGAATGCCTGGTGAACGTCATCTGCCAGCGTGTGTAGTGCCAACAGTAAAATTCGGAGGCGGTGATGTTACGGTGTGGTCGTGCTTTTCATGGAGGGGGCTTGCACCCCGTGTTGTTTTGCGTGGCACTATCACACCACAGGCGTAAGTTGATGTTTTAAGCACCTTCTGCCTTCCCACTATTGAAGAGCAAATCTGGATGGCGATTGCATCTTTCAACACGATCGAGCACCTGTTCATAATGCTTGGCCTGTGGCGCAGTGGTTACACGACAGTAGCATCCCGGTAATGGACTAACCTGCACGAAGTCCTGACCTGAATCCTATAGAACACCTTTGAGATGTTTTGGAACAGCGACTTCGTGCCAAGCCTCACCGACAGACATCGATACCTTTCCTCAGCGCAGCACTCCGTGAATAGTGGGCTGCCATTCCCCAAGGAACCTTCCAGCACCTGATTGAACGTATGCGGAGGCTGTCATGAAGGGTAAGGATGGGCCTACACCATACTGAATTCCAGCATTACCGATGAGGGCACCACAAACTTGTAAGTAATTTTCAGCCAGGTGCCACATAGCGTACCTGTATCTACCTAATATTTCCCTTTATGATTGCGAATTTGTGAAGTAATGAACAACTTGCGGTTGTTCCTTTGAATCAGAGTGTCAGTGCTTTTTCTTCTGGAACCTTGTTTGCGTGTACGATGTGATTTTAGTCTGTTTGGGGAAAGCTGATTTCACGTTTAATCTCCTCGGTCCTTAGTTTTGATTTTCTGAATAAAAAGTTTATATTGGTGGTCAACACGTTGTGCTGCGACAAAAGAAGACCAAAATACAAAATTTAAAATTTGTGATTCACAAAAATATTACGACACTTAGCATATATGCTACGTCTAGAGCCAAACAGGCTTTTTGTCCTAGTAATGACATGTTTTCAAGGATTCATTTGACGGATTTTGTTTGCGAACTGACAGCTGAAATACATAAATATATTTATTGTAAGCACTCAAAATTTTATTTTATTATTACACCTGAAAATCCAGTTCAAAAATTCTTCGTGAGGGTGGACTTTCATATTATTACCGCAGATCAAGTAACTTTTATTTTATACTGTAGTACACTAGTTTTCAACGCCTTCACCAAACAACGGTTCTGAACGTTCTACCTTGGTCATGGAGCCATTCGAGAACATGTGAACGTCTTCGTCGCAGAAAACTCTGCGACTGCCGCCAACGAGTTCCACGGCACCCCGCACGTAGTCCTCTGTACTCGTTTCTGTTGTTGATGGCCTTCCTTCTCCACCGGCATCAGCCACGTCTGTGTGGTCCTGTCCAAACTGTTGATATCACGGTTGAACGCTACGTTTCATTTGATCCACATACCGCCAAAATTTCACTACGAATCTTGCGGTAAATTTAGACGTTTGGACCGCCCAAGCGTGGAACTGTCCCGTGTACTTAAAACTTGTGGTACGTTTGCAGTTGGCGTACCATTTCACTCTCACTTCTGATGCACCTGTTATTCGCATCAGATCAGAACTATGTCTACAGGACACCCACAACATGTACTCCTTCTGATAATACGCCACTCTTGTTGCACAATGATCTTATCGTGCGGCGATATTCAAAACTTATTTTTTGAAGTCTCTGCATACAATATCCATTCTGCTGTATTTATGGAATTGCAAATCAGAAAATTTCTCTTTCTCTGTGAGTCGGAGATATCTTCTGCGTTAAGAGCATTGAACAAATATGAAACCCTTACATCCAGACAACCCACGTCTAAAACGAATTTTCTGAAATTTATTTACGATCTCAGGTAGACGCATGCCATGGTACGTCCTAGCTGTTGATAACGCTATACTCTTTGGTGTTTGGAGCGTTTCTTCATTGGAAATTCATCATATTTCTCATCTTATTTCTCATATTCTTCTTCACATTCTTCTTCCTCTTGTATTCTCCCTAATGCTTATGAAAATATAGGTCGTTGCTGAAAGTGGATCCATTGCTGCATCGAAAAATTATGTATTCTTTTATTGTTGTGAGGAAATAAACAATCACTTATTCGATAGCATGCGATATATTAGCATATTACAGCATACTGTAAACACAATATATCAATTTAAGACAAAGTCTGAAAATGTGTCCGTGATCATATTGCGGCATTTTATCTTTCAGGTCAATTTTGATCACACAAACTTTTACACTTCACTGTTATCGGTTTCGGCTGTGGCCACTTTCAGATCTGTTACAAAGACAACGGTGCAACCAACTAAGTTCAATTTGCTGAAGCTGAATCTTTAAAAGGCCGGGTGCTCTATAAGAAAAATAAAAAGTATTTACGTGATTAACAGCCATGCATACCAGCCATACATACCATAAAATATTCTGAAGTAGGTATCAACGTCAATTTATCCATATATTTTTATTTATTTATTTATTTATTTATTTAACCTGATCAGATTAGGGCCATCAGGCCCTCTCTTACATCGGACCAGTGTTCCACACATGCAGCATTTCACACATCAGAGTTACATCATGAACATAGTTTAAATGAGAAAATTAGCTTACTCTAGTGACAATATGAATAAAGAGTAGTGACTAAGACCTAATAAAGTAAATGCGGAAGTATTTTTACAACAGTTGCTATACATACATAAAAGCAATAATAATAACAGTAAAACAAAAAATCAAATAATAATGATAAACATGACTAAGACGTAATAAAGTAAATGCTGGCAGTATTTTTACATCAGGTGCTATACATACAGATTATGGTGAAAGCAATAATAATAACAGTAAAAAAATCAAATAATAATGACAAACATGAGAAAGATTGGCAATAGTAATGAAGGTTTGTGCAGATGTACATTAATATCTTGGTGTGTATAGCGAGTTTTGGGTAAGGGAGGTTTAAGGAGGGGGAAAGAGGGAAGTAATGAGGTGAACTGCATTCATGTACAGAGGAAGGCATTACTGTTGCTTAATTAGATACGTCATTAACTGTTTTTTGAAGCCGGTCATGTTTTTAAGTTCTCTAACATAACGAGTGAGGTTATTCCAGAGTCGGGTTCCTGCTACTGTAAAGGACTTGGAGAAGGTGACTGAGCGATGCAGTGGAACGGAGAGGATTTTATTATGATGGGAACGTGTGTTTCTGTCATGTTGTTCCGACATGAGTGTTAGGGACGAGGAGAGATATGAGGGACAGTGTACATTTATAAGGCAGTAGATGAGACAGAGTGTATGGAAATCTCTGCGTTTGTCTGCACGCAGCCAGGACAATTTTGCATATGCTGGTGAAATGTGATAAAAAAGTCGAACGTCACAGATATATCGGACGCAGGCATTCGTGACCAGTTCTAGACGTCGGGAATTTTCCTGAGAGAGGCCTTTTAGGATAATATCACTGTAGTCAATGATTGGGAGTATAAGCGTTTGTACTAATTTCTTTTTCAGATCGAAAGGGAAGAGTTTCTTATATTTTTGTAGGACATGAAGGGATGCTGATGCTTTTTTGCACACTGCAGTTACGTGCTCTGTCCAATTTAGATTATTACTCCCAAACTCTTTGCTGAGGGAGAGAAGTTAATATTTGTTTCATTTAGGATAAGAGGTGGTACGGATTCCCGATGTTTTGGGCTAATGAGCTTAGAGTGACCAACAAGTACCGCTTGGGTTTTAGATGGGTTTAGTTTTAGACCTATGTCCTGTGCCCATTTTGACAGTGCATCGAGGTCAGTATTGAAATTTTCAATAGCTTTCTTGAGATTGCTTGGTTTCGCACTTAGATACAATTGAAGGCACATAGTAAGCGCTGATGATGACCTGGATGCGTTTGGTATTTATACAAATAACTGAGGCCAGCAGGAGTCACTATAGCTAGGCTACACGAGTAGCCAGTGTTGCAAATTTAATACTTAAAATGCAGTATGCGTATTTTTAATTGAAATTACTTCACACGGCAAAATAGGCGTCTGACAATAAAACATGTACTGACATACAATATGTGGAATTATATCAATACTTAAAATCCACATTAAAGTGCCAGTAGTAATAATGGGAAGCTCCTAGCCTGGCATAGTAAAAGACACAATTGTGTAAAAGCCAGTATAAAAAGCTTAAAATTAAATCACATCTATAAATCGAAACCTTTCAGAGTGACAAAACGACTAGACCATAACCGTAAATATAAAGTAATTAATGAAACAGTGACTGTTAATTAAACAATCTATAGTCGCCAATATATCCGGAGTGGGATCACAATTTTTTGGTATGTATGACTGGTATGGATGGCTGTTAATCATGTAAATACTTTTTATTTTTCCTATTTAGCACCAGGCCTTTTATAGATTTACCTTCAGCAAACTTAACTTAGTTCGTTACACCAAGTTTCTATTTGTAATGGGTAGTAGCCGAAATCAGTAATAGTGTAGTGACGAAGTTTATGTGATCAAGATGGACCTGTAACACAAATTAAAAGACACAGCATAGTTTAAAATTGCAAAAACAAGCATAATATACTATTATTTCTCGATGTCTTGCTAGCACTACAATAAACAGTATCTTCTAATCAAAGGCTGGAACTTTCTGGGAACTTACAGGAACGTAAACAAGTGGAGTAAAGGAAGCACGTGGTGTCAAGTACACGCTGCAGTACGTCACAGCAAGTTTAGGCAATTACCTGAGCCAGCAAAAGAGAAAAGTCTACATGAGGAGCGAGGAGTGTAACAGCGACGTTTTGCTCCGCGCTGTTAATTTCGTGTCTGCTGTGATTCCTATTTCATTTGCACTGAGTTCAGCTAGGAAGAGCGCCTTTGCATTCCCCTTTGGAAACGTTTATTTCCACTTCCTGTAATTAAGATCTTCGAGGAACTGAATTCACTTTACGATTCTTCTGTAAGCATATTTCCTGTGTACGTTCATTGAGTATGGCGGTATTCTGCTTAGCGGAAAAAGCAGTGTATACGGCTGTGCGATATGAAGTACTTAGCATATGAGTTTGCCTCTCGAAGGTTGTTGTGCTGAGTCTGTCAGTTTGCAAATTGTTTGCAGTCGCGGCGCTGAACAACAGGAATTTTTTGCAACTTGTGGACCCGTGTACAACACGTAGCTTCTATAGCTGCAACTAAGGGTGAGTGAAAATCACACTATGACAAGTTTAATACGAAGCATATTCGTTTATTAATGTCCGATCGGTCGCGAAATGGAAAGCACACTGAAAATCGGATGAAACTTTGCATAGATGTCTTGGCTGTGTCTCTAGCACGCCTGCCCATCGCATCGCGTCGCCCCGTTTCTGAGAGCACATTGAGCACTTATAGATGCCTAGAGAACGGTGTCTCCAGCCAAGTATGAGCAACTGCTGCTAGATTACTCCTGACTTCACGCGGTCGAAAAACGTAAACGCCATGCATTTCAACTTCATGACAATATTTTTGGCCACACACTCCAGGGGCAGTGAGTCTTCACCTGCAGCATTTTCGATGGGAAGTATTTTTATTACCCGTCATGAGCCGGCACTTGGCTTCCCCTGAGTTCCATGTCTGCTCACATGAACCGCTTCCTATTAAGAAAACATCATCGCGCAGACAACGAGCTGCAGACCAGAGTAGAGAATTGGCGGAAAGCACAGGCTATTAGAAAGCCGGCGGGGGTGGTCGAGCGGTTCTAGGCGCTGCAGTCTGGAACCGCGCGACCGCTACGGTCGCAGGCTAGAATCCTGCCTCGGGCATGGATGTGTGTGATGTCCTTAGGTTAGTTAGGATTAAGTAGTTCTAAGTTCTAGGTGACTGATGACCTCAGAAGTTAAGTCCCATAGTGCTCAGACCCATTTTTGAACAGGCTATTGGAGAGTTGGCACAACGCGACGCCAAATGTGTAAATCGGAACGGCGACTACGTGGAGAAGCAGCTGGGAGGTGCAGCTAACTGTTTCAAATAAAACGTTGTTTTTTTTATTTTCATTGTAGTTTCCATTTCACGACCGATCGGACCTTCGAACTTCCTGAGCGTCAATTACGAGTAGTTCATCGCACCACACGGACTGAGATGAATTAAGATTTCTACTCCAATTCTACTGTCTGCTATACTGTGGATAATGGCATCGTAAAACATTCAGTCTCGAAACGATGCTTCGTGGCTACAACTAAATTTGGTATTTCTAGTCAAGCCTTTAAGTTCTGCTGTCCATTCTTTAAAGGACTCTTTAAGTTGTGTGCTTATTCTGAAAAAAATCTGTAGAAAGGGGCAGCTACGTGTATCTGAGATTCTTTATAGTCGTCTTATTTATTTAGTATATCACCATAGGACAATGTTTGCAGTTCTCCTTGAGGGAACAATTTTGTACAGAGTCCAAAAGTTGCAACACAAGATAACAGAAACTGAACGACGACATTCACCTTTAGCGTTGTATGCAGGGAAGTGCTGCTCGAGTTTATATTCGTGGCACCAAATGGTCGAAATTGTAGAGGTCGTACTGGATATCCGTAATGCTGGGTTTCATAAATTTCTTTCTGTTTTCTTAACGTGTTTTTGTGTGTGAAGCAGTTGTGTAAGGCGGGTCAACATTTCCATAAACTGATGACTCTAAAAACTGAACAATTGTGAGTGATTGCTCTGCACTGAACACCGTGTCTATACAAGCATACAGAAAACTAAAAGAACAGAACGTGCAGTGCATCTGAGGTATTTGATTATATGACGGCGCCATAAAACAAGGACAAAAGAAAAAAATACTCTTTAAATATGATGATGCAGTTTGTAAAGAAATGAATAAATAAACGCTTTTCCTGCCGTCAGAAAGAAGAATATCAGTATTTGCTGACATAGTTTCTCCAGATACCTTTATAAAAAAGTTTTTTTAATTAGTGTAGGAGTCATCTTCTATTAAGCCATCTTAGTTTAATTCTAGGAGCTGCAAAAGTAAAATCTCGGTCACTGCTGTCAGTCTGTGGAAAGAAGCAACACAATTAGTGTATAGCCTTAGTCCAAGAAAAGAAGCGCCACTAGGTATCTCTCAATCCTGAACTCGTCATTTCGATGTTCGTTGTGTCTGCGGTTGTAGGTGTGTATACAATGTAGATATTTTAAACTGAAAAGACATACAGTGGCTCGCGTCAAATTTACAAACTTTTATATACAATGTCGCAAGTAGAGATGCTGCGAAAGCAATAACAGACAGTGCTTATCTTTCCCTGATGAACTGCTAATTGAAACTTCTTGGCAGATTAAAACTGTGTGCCCGACCGAGACTCGAACTCGGGACATTCGCCTTTCGCGGGCAAGTGCTCTACCATCTGAGCTACCGAAGCACGACTCACGCCTGGTGCTCACAGCTTTACTTCTGCCAGTAAAGCTGTGAGCACCGGGCGTGAGTCGTGCTTCGGTAGCTCAGATGGTAGAGCACTTGCCCGCGAAAGGCGAATGTCCCGAGTTCGAGTCTCCGTCGGGCACACAGTTTTCATCTGCCAGAAAGTTTCATATCAGCGCACACTCCGCTGCAGAGTGAAAATCTCATTCTGGGAACTGATAATTGTCGTTCATCTAAATGGATAATTTCTTGGTTGATTTATTCGTAGCTTCATGTATGCTGACGATAGTGGCTCAGATGCGAACTCGCTATGTCGATGATTCTTCTATGACAGTCTTGTAATGTTCATCATGTCTTCTCCACCCAGGTTCTCAAAGTGCGCCGACTTTTAAGGAGGTGTGTGTGAATATATGAGCCACATGCAGGTCGTACCCACTAATGGCGATCACGAGAGGCGGAGATCACAGAGCGAGCATAACACCTGCGGTCAGTCGGACAGTCTGGAGTTAGAATACTCAGCTGACTTCGGAGGGATGCGACTGGTAGGTCGTGAGTCATCGGAGTGATCACCAACGATCCCGCAGAAACGTAAATATTGATAAACATTCAACTAGTCTAAGTAGGCCTACAAGTGAATGTTTGTACGAAGTCCCCTCGTCCGGATAAAGTTGACTCAAAAAAGCAGAAATTTGTAATAAAGGTACGACTGAAACTTCCGAACGGAACAGGTCTAAATAAAATACACTCCTGGAAATGGAAAAAAGAACATATTGACACCGGTGTGTCAGACCCACCATACTTGCTCCGGACACTGCGAGAGGGCTGTACAAGCAATGATCACACGCACGGCACAGCGGACACACCAGGAACCGCGGTGTTGGCCGTCGAATGGCGCTAGCTGCGCAGCATTTGTGCACCGCCGCCGTCAGTGTCAGCCAGTTTGCCGTGGCATACGGAGCTCCATCGCAGTCTTTAACACTGGTAGCATGCCGCGACAGCGTGGACGTGAACCGTATGTGCAGTTGACGGACTTTGAGCGAGGGCGTATAGTGGGCATGCGGGAGGCCGGGTGGACGTACCGCCGAATTGCTCAACACGTGGGGCGTGAGGTCTCCACAGTACATCGATGTTGTCGCCAGTGGTCGGCGGAAGGTGCACGTGCCCGTCGACCTGGGACCGGACCGCAGCGACGCACGGATGCACGCCAAGACCGTAGGATCCTACGCAGTGCCGTAGGGGACCGCACCGCCACTTCCCAGCAAATTAGATACACTGTTGCTCCTGGGGTATCGGCGAGGACCATTCGCAACCGTCTCCATGAAGCTGGGCTACGGTCCCGCACACCGTTAGGCCGTCTTCCGCTCACGCCCCAACATCGTGCAGCCCGCCTCCAGTGGTGTCGCGACAGGCGTGAATGGAGGGACGAATGGAGACGTGTCGTCTTCAGCGATGAGAGTCGCTTCTGCTTTGGTGCCAATGATGGTCGTATGCGTGTTTGGCGCCGTGCAGGTGAGCGCCACAATCAGGACTGCATACGACCGAGGCACACAGGGCCAACACCCGGCATCATGGTGTGGGGAGCGATCTCCTACACTGGCCGTACCACTGGTGATCGTCGAGGGGACACTGAATAGTGCACGGTACATCCAAACCGTCATCGAACCCATCGTTCTACCATTCCTAGACCGGCAAGGGAACTTGCTGTTCCAACAGGACAATGCACGTCCGCATGTATCCTGTGCCACCCAACGTGCTCTAGAAGGTGTAAGTCAACTACCCTGGCCAGCAAGATCTCCGGATCTGTCCCCCATTGAGCATGTTTGGGACTGGATGAAGCGTCGTCTCACGCGGTCTGCACGTCCAGCACGAACGCTGGTCCAACTGAGGCGCCAGGTGGAAATGGCATGGCAAGCCGTTCCACAGGACTACATCCAGCATCTCTATGATCGTCTCCATGAGAGAATAGCAGCCTGCATTGCTGCGAAAGGTGGATATACACTGTACTAGTGCCGACATTGTGCATGCTCTGTTGCCTGTGTCTATGTGCCTGTGGTTCTGTCAGTGTGATCATGTGATGTATCTGACCCCAGGAATGTTTCAATAAAGTTTCCCCTTCCTGGGACAATGAATTCACGGTGTTCTTATTTCAATTTCCAGGAGTGTAGATTTCATTTCTACTCTGCACCACTTTTACTGTCTCGCTGGAATTTTCCTTACTTCCTATGCGAGGTAGTTGATAGAAAAGCGAAGTACACAACAGTAATATCTGAATCTCACTCTCTGTTTGGTTCCGACTTCACGGCTGGCGTTGAAAAAGAGATATCTTAAGACATGTCTGACATACGCGGTTATCACCACAGCAAGCGAGACTACGAGCGTGACTTGCCACAGCCCGGTATCTGGAAACTTTCCTTGTTGCCACACAGAAATTAGTGTGGACATCCTCGATGTCACTCAAACCGATTCCATTCCCTTGTCACAAGAAGGAGAATGCTGTCTGAGGATGTAATTTCAGTGTGTAGTCCGTGTTTTGTGGACATGTTGCTGAGAAGACCTAATCCCCAATGGTGTTCACCTCACCCAACACTCAACTAAATAAAAATACGGATTCGCACCCAACTGTCATCCGGCCTCCTGAAACATACACAGACGTACCGATTTAGCATCAGTTTGAGGGAAGCCAGTACTTGTAATGGATACTGACTAGTAACAACTGTACCCCGAGACCCCTGCCATGAGATACAGAAACTGTTTTGTCATTCACTGCAAAAACAACGTTAGTTGTTTCACCTAAACGTCCCTCATTTGTTTAACTAAACAGTTAAACTTTGTTGCTATTGTGTGGTGTCATTTGTCAGTTCATCCTACATTATTCCTATATTTGTTATGGAATAATGCGTGGTCTTGTTGCGGCTGCACAGACTTTGGATCGCTTCCATGGCAATGAGAAGAACGTTATCTGATCAAAAGTATCCGGAAATCCATATATAACGCGGAATTTATGTCAGGAGAGGTGGAACTGCCAGGGTAAAAAAGAGGCAAGAAGTTCTGTGTTGTTAGGGCAGAGTTAGTCAGTCAATAGAGCTTAGTGAGTTTGTCATTGTATGTCACCTGTGTAAAAAGTATGATCTGTGCATGGGGGGCTATGTCAATTCCTGTGTTTGTGGAAACTCTCTGTCTGGCGTTTTTAAGCTACCGTCTCCTTGGCGCCTCAAGTGGTAGCGTATTGGTGGCTCGGCAACGGATTTAAGTGCCAGCTGAGCTCACACGCGGTAAATAAATAAATTATTTTCTCACAGACCTTACCATTCCCAGATCCTAGCCGTCTATCAGCTCAAAATCCATCCGAGCCACTTCAGCCCTTACCCAAGTCGACTGCTGGTGTTGTTGTGAAGTGGAAACGTCAAGGAACAACACACCTCAACCAACATCAGACAGACTTCATTTACTGACGGATAGGCACTGCGAAGGTTGTTTGTAAAAAGTCATTTAAAAACAGCAGATGGAATCATCACTCGTCCGCTCAAAAATGCTATTTGCAGGAAATTATAAGTAAGGGTGCTAGGAAATAGGAAAGTAATGTTTTTGGGGAACTATATTTATTTATTTGTAGTTTTTTAATTATTGAATCATCAGTCTTCTAACAAGTTTTATACGGCTTTTAACGAATTCCTCTCCTGCGCTAACATATTCATCTCAGAGGAGCGCTTGCATTCTTCGTCCTCAGTTATTGGTTGGATGTATTCCAATCTCTTTCTTTCCCTGCTGTAACATGAAGGTTATTCACGTGCCCCATCACCTGTCTCTTCTTCTTCTTGTCAGTGTTTCCATATATCCCTTTCGTTTTCCATATAGCCTTTTCTTCGCGCATTCTGTTGATCTGTTTATCTCATCAATTCACCTAATTTTCAACATTCTTCTGTAGAACCGTTTTCGATATTCTTCTGTAGAACCGCATTTCAGACACCGTGATTCTCTTCTGTGCAGTTTTGTTCACAGACCATGATTCACTCCAATACAAAGCTGTACTCCAAACGGACATTCTCCGAAATTTCTTCCACATATTAATGCTTATGTTTGATACCGGTAGACTTCTCTTGATCAGCTATGTCGTCTTTGCAAGTACTTGTATGCTGTTATATCCTCCATAATTGCCGGTCGGTGTGGCCGTGCGGTTCTAGGCGCATCAGTCTGGAACCGCGTGACCGCTACGGTCGCAGGTTCGAATCCTGCCTCGGGCATGGATGTGTGTGATGTCCTTAGGTTAGTTAGGTTTAAGTAGTTCTAAGTTCTAGGGGACTGATGACCACATATGTTAAGTCCCATAGTGCTCATAGCCATTTGAACGATTTGAACCTCCTTAATTCTCCCATCAGGGGTCATTTTACTTCCAACTCGTCAACTTCATGATCACCACTTTCGACGTTAAGTTTCTGACTATTCTCGTTTTGCTATATATCATTAATTGTGTCTTCTTTCTATATAATCTGTCTCTCAATCCGCATTCTATACCGATTAGACTGTTCATTCCATTCAGCATTTCCTGTGCTTCTTCACTTTCACTGAGGATAGCAATGTCATCAGCGAATCTTATCATTGAAATCCTTTCACCTTGAATTTTAATTCCACTCTTGACCCTTTTCTTTTGTTTCTGTCCTTGCCTCTTCGATGTAGAGACTAAACAATAGGGCAAAAGACTACGTCCCTGTCTTATACCATTTTTAATCTGAGCACTTCGTTCTTGGTATTTCATGGTTATTATTCCCTCTTGGCTCTTGTACACGTTGTAGTCTCTCCCTACAGCTTGCACTTTTTTCCTCAGAATATCGAACATCTTGCACAGTTTGACATTGTTGACTAATCCTATTATCGTGTATTGATTTTTCCTTAGTCTTGCTTCCAGTATCAACCGCAACGTCAGAATTGCCTCTCTGGTACCTTTGCCTTTCCTAAAGCCAAATAGATCGCCCTCTGAGGGAATCTAAATTTTGTATTTTTCTGGATATTATTCTTGTCAGCAACATGGAAGCATCAGCTGTTGAGCTGATTGTGCTGTAGTGTCGCTCTTTTCATGTCTTGATATCTTTGGAATTGTGTGGACGATAATTTTCCAAACGTCTGATCGTACATCGCCAGTCTCATAGATTCTACACACCAACCTGAACAGTCATTTGTTTGCCACTTTCCCCCTTATCACCGGTACAATAGAAGAACCCTTTACCGTGTACTTCACCTTGGACTGCAGAGCATAGATGTAGATGTAAATGGTATGTCTCCAGTGTCATAGAGTCTACAAGCTACCTTGAATAATCGTTTGGTCGCTAATTCCCCCAGTAATATTACAATTTCCTATGGAATGTTATGTATCCCTTCTCCATTATTTGATCTCAAATCGTGCAGAGTTCTTTAAAATACTGATCCATTGTGTCTTCCATATAGACTTCAATTTTTTCTCCAACACGCCATCAGACAAGTCCTTTCCCTCTTAGAGGTCTTCAATGTATACCTTCCACCTATCCTCTCTCTCCTCTGTGTTTAACAGTGGATGTCCCATTCCACACTTCATGTTCATCCTTTGCTTTTAATTTCACCGAAGGTTGCGGTGAGCTTTATAAATGCTGTGTTAGTCCTGTGGACGATGATTTCTTTCGATTTCTTCACATTTTTCCAGCAGCCATTTCACCTTTGCTATCTTGCAGCTCTTATTAGTTTCATTTCTAATGAATTTATATCGCTGTATTCATGCTTCACCTTGAATGTTTTTGTACTTCCTTCTCTCGTCCCAGAGGGCTCTTCGCAGTTACATTCATTGAACCCATGTCTGTTTGTCCTGCATCTACGACTGCTCTTGCTCTGTTTATAAATGTCCACTCGTCAACAGAGCTTCCTGCTGTGGTATTCCTTATCGCAGTATCCACATACTTAGAGATCTTAAACCGTGCCTCATCAGTCCTTAGTACTTACTTTTCCACTTCCTTCCATACTGATTCAACCGGACTATTCTCTTGAACTTCAGTCTATTCTTCATCTGCTCCTAGATATACTCGACAATCCAATAACTAATTTCCGAATGTCTGTCTTATCAAGATGTAATCCAACTGGAATCTTGGCCTGCCACCGACTCTTTTTCCAACTGCATCTCCTTTTCCTGTGATTTTTGAACAGATGCCATTACCAGAATGAGATTTTCACTCTGCAGCGCAGTGTGCGCAGAGTAAAACTGTGTGCCGAACCGAGACTCGAACTCGGGACCTTTGCCTTTCTCGCGCATGTGCTCTACCATCTGACGAGACGAGGTACTGATGGAAGTAAAGCTGTGAGGACGGGGCGTAAGTCGTGCTTGGGTACCTCATTGGTAGAGCACTTGTCCGCGAAAGTCAAGGGTCCAGATTTCGAGTCTCGGTCTGGCACACAGTTTTAATCTGCCAGGAAATTTCACATGCCATTACCGCTTGAAATTTATCGAAGAACTCAATTAGTCTTCCTCTTTTCTCATTCATACTGACAAGTCGATATTCTCTGTATCTTCTGTTCCTTTCTCTACAATCGCATTCCAGTCCTCTTGATTGTTAGTATCTACATCTCCCTTTACATACCGAATTTCCGTTCAATATCCTCAGCTACTTTCTCTGTCTTCTGAACTTCAGCTTGCAAGTTTTGCGTGTATACCTGGATCATCGTAGTCAGCGTTGGTTTACTCTGGACTCTTATGAGAAGAATCTATCACTGAAATGTTCACAATAGCTGCTTCTCTGTACTGCTTTCCTATTCATAAGGAATCCTACTCCCATCAAACCATTTTCTATTGATGCTGAAATTATCCTACATTCGTATGACCAGAAAGCTTTTATCTTCTTTCCATTTCAGTTCACTGACTCCTTCTGTGTCTAGACTGAGTTTTTGCATTAGTATTTCTCGTTTTGGATATTTTAGCTTTCCTACCACGTTTAAATTCATGTCAGTCCAAGCTCAGACTCGTAGATCCTTAGCCTATCGTTTGTTATTCCATCTCTTTGTTACGGTCACCTTCCAATTGGCAGTTCCTTACCAGAGATCCGAATGGGAGAGTAGTCCGGAATTTTTGTCAACCTATAGATCATCATGATACTATTCCTTTCCAGTAGCATGCCATATGTCTTGTGGATACACATTACTTGTTTTGAGTGCAGTGGTTTCCATTGCCTTCTACATCCCAATACCGTTAATCATTGCTCACTCTTCCACATTTTAGGGGCAGTTTCCCACGCCAGGGCGAAGAGCGTGACCTGAACCGCTGTCACTCCGCCACTCTCTTTGAGAAAGCCGTTGGCAGAACATGGGCGACTTCCTATGCCGGAAGTCTTTGGCCGCCATTGCTGAGGATATTTATTAGAAATCTAAGCAGTGGCTGGATTCCAGCCTTTGACCTAGGACGTTTTGATCAGTAATCAAAGACGGTAATGCGAGACCATGAGTGGAACAATAAACGCTATTTTTAATGCGGATCTATCATTTCAGTGCTCCAGTCGTTAACATTTTTTTCAAAATACCAGAGCATCAAGACTATTAAGTACAGTAATAGAAACATTTCTTTATCAGGAACATGGTCGGGAGAAATGCAGTTGACACGTGATTTCCCTCTGTTAATCTGTTAACTCACTTAATTTACGCGCACGCATAACATTTGAGCACTCTTCGGGATCGATCAGACCTAATCGTATTATCAGACCACATTTGTATTACGTACCGGAATAGGCCAAAATAAACGTAATTGTTTACATATGTAATTGCGTTTACATAAGACAGGTGTCTGCTAATAAAACTAAATGCAAGCGTGTATTTCTACTGTCTGCTCAAAAGCACCAATACCGAATATGATAAGATTTCATGAATCGTTTATTAACAAATCTGTCAGAGTTGCAAAACGTATGTTCAGCGATTAGTTTCGAACCAACTGGTTCATTCTCAGGCCTGGCCTACTGAGGCTGCACTGAAAGTGCCTGATCTTAATAACAAACCTCAAAATGGCAGCACATGCCTTATAAACTGATGGAAGATGACTGTCACAACATGTGCCTACTGACTGGTTGCGTAAGCACCGAGCCGGCCGGTGTGGCCGAGCGGTTTTAGGTGCTTCAGTCTGGAGCCGCGCGACCGCTACGGTCGCAGGCTCGAATCCTGCCTCGGGCATGGATGTGTGTGATGTCCTTAGGTTAGTTAGGTTTAACTAGTTCTAAGTTCTAGGGGACTCATGATCTCAGAAGTTAAGTCCCATAGTGCTCAGAGCCATTTTGTAACCACCGAGCACCAGTTTTCTCTTATGTTTGCACGACTCCAATGTATGCTAGAATACATAGCTGCTGCCACTGAAAAAGAGAACTAGCCCAGAAGCTGTATACCACTAGCTCGATTTCTGCTTTATGACTATGGACATATTATGCGGACATGCACACATCGACACTTTCATAAATAAAGGTAGAAATATGAAATCACAGTGACATACGTATTGTAGCGTAATGACGGTAGGACGCTACATGCGTTGCGTTATTAAAACAATATTACAGTACTGAACCCTTGTGGTGCACCAAATACAACCTTTTGGCAGCCAGATTGGGCAGTGCTGGTGGTAGCCTGCGTGCTGGTCAGCACTTGGCACACGTTCAGCAGTGAGTCAGCAGCAGCGAGGCTGGAAACCTGCACTAGCACTCAGCTGCGTCTGTGCCAAGTAATGTCGCACCCAGCTTATGGGAGACAATGGGCAGGGGCACCGATCGTACTGTCGTAGACTGCACACAGTGAAGGAATTCACCAGCTCTCCTCAGAGCAGTTGGGATCATAAACAGAACTGCCGTGGCCTCCCATCAGGAGAGAGAGAGAGAGACTGGCACCATCAAAGCCTATCACAGGAATACAGGTGTGCGACAGCAGTGGCTCGTCACACGATGATGGCTGACGATCTGTTCACAGGCCCTGCTGGTTAGGCCTCCAGAAGGGCTGCAGCATGCTGATGGCCACACCTCTCCATCACTCTTGACTTGGTGGATGGTTCAGCAGCAGACGGTGGCCAAGTTCATCCAGACAAGATTTGGTGCTCCATAGAAGATCGAAGGTTACTAGACATGAGGTGAGTTGACTGATGCCTGCAAACTAAAACTTCACCAGAACATAAGTAGTATCTGTACAAGGGCCGGCCGAAGTGGCCGTGCGCTTAAAGGCGCTGCAGTCTGGAAACGCAAGACCGCTACTGTCGCAGGTTCGAATCCTGCCTCGGGCATGGATGTTTGTGATGCCCTTAGGTTAGTTAGGTTTAACTAGTTCTAAGTTCTAGGGGACTAATGACCTCAGTAGTTGAGTCCCATAGTGCTCAGAGCCATTTGAACCATTTTTTTATCTGTACAGGATGAGCTATTGTGTTCTTCTATGGTGGAGTGCAATGAAATCCGTCACCCGTCCTACATTTCCCGTTTGGTGAGCTCTTTTGGTCGATTCAGGAGTTCACAACTTCATCTTTCAGATGCTCTTATTGCTCTGCCAATGAACTAAATACTACTCTCGCTTTCATGCTTGGCTTTCTTGCGACATTTTTCACAGTCACTACTATGACAATGTCCCTCTATCGCCGTGACGTCATTCTGATGCGTTGCTGGCTCGGATGCTCCGCTCATTCAGGATGTTGCAAGAGCTACCGTGTTCGCTGCTGCCCCATCAGCAGGCCTTTCTTGTAGGTTTTCCGACCGCTAAAGAACTGTGTTGTTCTGCCTCTGACGGATCGGCTGCTCAGCCTGTTCAGGATGTTGCAATAGCTTCTGTGTTTACTACAACTCCATCATAGTCTTTCCTTGCACGGTTTCTGACGGATATTGAGCTGTGCTGCTCTCCATCCAGTGTTGTCAGGGAACCTCTCAACTTTTTCTGGTTGCACCAAGTACACCATTGTACTGTGCAACATTGCCCGAGCTATTAAGATATCCACCTCAGATTTCTCTCAGGTACATCTGAAACAGGCTTGGTATAAATGCAGAGAATTCAGTTTACACAATGTTCCTGATTCCTCACTCAGTCCATCTAATTTGAACCACATGATTCCTCTACCTTGGTCTTAACTCTAAAATTATACTTTCATAAACTCAGTCCAGAGAATTCACATAATTATCAGGACACATTTCGCCTAATTTAGTATTTATATACTAATCCAACCAATTTTCACATACCACTGATAACAATACTGTAACCCATAATTTCGTGTTTTCTTCCTCACTATACAGGGATTTCATTATTATAATTGTTTGTTAACTACCCTTACTTCTATTAATAAACTATTTTACTGTTATCTGATGCAAAGGTGGTTAATGAGGGGCTACAGTTTATCTCTTATGATAGATGTAACTCACACAAAGCATATTAAGAAACCAGCACTGCACTAGTAGCTGTGACACTTCCCTTGAAACATCTGCGCCATAATGATTCGTCCCTTTTGCGGTTCTTGGAAATCGACTATGGAAAATAGAGGTTATGTTCTGGGCTGTTTAACGTGCATCCTCGGTCTATTGGATTCGATTACTGAACTACCAACAAATATTTGCAAGTTTATGCATTTATGAACAATGCCTCTATTTAGCGTAATAATTACAAAATAAGCAAGTGGCTCTTAAAACCTATAAATTACTTCTCGTTGATGTCGAATTCTTCTTTGGCAGGTTGTCCAGTTCGATGATCTCACTTCATACGAGAAAAGTGGGCTCCTGGCTTGTATGTATTGTACTGTAAATTATGATATGAGGCAGAATTCTGTTTTCACTTCTGATTTTTTATAAATGTCAATTTTTTCACTTCTTAACAGTAAAAATAATATTTCAAAACTTGTTAAGAGGACTTACAAACAGAATATACATAACAGCATCCTGTGCCTACTTCATAACTTAAAGCACAACGCTCAAGGCTCCCTACTCGCTCTACAAACAAATCCACAAGAGCAGCGATACATGAAGTTGCAATCGAATACGCTTGAATACATCGACCTTTCATGCTACAAAGATTTGCGTAGAGTATCGATACGATAAAAATTACTCCCAAATGATACAGATATATTTGATATATCATTAACAAAAGCATCAGTTATATGTTTGACTGATTATAGGAAAGAATATGTAGCATACAAATGGCTATCACGAGAGTCATTATTTTGAGCTGTGTAGTATCCTAATGTACAGTACTTCAGGGGAAACGATATGTACTGAGCAGTCCCATTAAAGCTGGTAGGTGATGTACCGGCTTCTCCTGACAATACGAAGCAGATTGTGTCAGATTTACGACAGTTGTCTCAGTAACAGTAGCTGGGAGATTGAATGTCGTACCCATTATGTTACAGAGCGTACCATTGATTAACATTCCGCTATCTCTTAACTCAAACCTTGCCATATCTCTTGGCTTCCCTCTACATCACCACCTCTGGTTGAAATGACGAAAATAAGGGTATGGTTACAATTCTTCCCTCTGACATTCGGCTGCTTCTATCTTACCCCAAAAAGTTGTACTTTATCCGGGAGAAGGAAATACGTGTCCATTCCTTTCCCCTTTCAAATAAGTGTGCGGGCTGTAATCACTACGTTAGTCATAGTATCCTATGTCACCTGATTGTAAGTTATAAAGCTATTAACAAATAAAAAAAGACGTCCCCAAACCACAGCATTCCTTAATAATGAAAGAGAAATGTAGTACAACACGAATAGTCCAAAACTATATGACTTTTATCCACAAAATATTTCACAAACCTATGTCATTCACTTATTCCGCGAGGCGTTCTAAATGCATACAGCACATTTTGTATTCGTTTATCATTTACTTTTCATCGCTTTCCTATCTTCTTGGATTTAACATCCTGCAGTGACGATGTTACTGGCACTTGTCTACAATTCATTCAAACTGCTGGACACGTCCTACATGCGCAGTAGAGGTTGTCGTTGACAGCTGCAACTTGACATTGACAGGAGATGTCATATCAATGTCCGGATATAGTCTAGGTACCGGTTCATGAATTTTTTCGTCTTGTCTTGCCCATAGGTGTGTAGGAATTCGACAATAATCCCACTTGTCCAACTCTATATTGAGGTAACATGTTGACACGCAATTCCATATTTTCTTCACGATCTAGCACTTTATTGTTTACTTTTTTCACTTTCTACCAGACATCGCGCAATATCTTCGCAAATGTCTTAACTGAGTCTGCTTTCTCCCACTTTAGTTTTCCGTAAGTCAGAAGGGGACTGCTTCTTCCTACCACACTACGTCATAGGGTGAGAGCCCAATATTTCTATGCGTTTCAGAGCTACACACGTAAACTTTTAATTAGAGATATATGTCGCAGTCATTATAATGTACATTTACATAACAATTCAATATTTTAGAAACTTTACAGTTATTACGTTTCGTTCTCCCACTCGATTGACGTGAAAAGAGCTAGTCCTAAGCTTACAAATACATAACAAATGGTATAGGTCTTTCACCAGATCAGACACTAGTGCCGCGATCTATGATTACTGTGTTGGGAACACCGAGATTTAAAAGCCAATTGTTCGCCATGGCCTGAGTCACTGTATTAGCCTGTTGAAGTGGGACTGCAGTCATTGCGACATAACGTAAAAAGTGATCTATCATAGTCAGTATATAACAGTAACACCCGGTGTTCGGCTGAGTAGTGTAAGAATATCGAGCCCGCTCAAATGGTTTGGACACTTTTCGCAAACTCTATTGTGCAACCTGTTGACGGATGAGATGTGCACACTGCATCTACATCTACATCTACATCTATACTCCGCGAGCCACCTTACGGTGTGTGGCGGAGGGTACTTATTGTACCACTATCTGATCCCCCCTTCCCTGTTCCATTCACGAATTGTGCGTGGGAAGAACGACTGCTTGTAAGTCTCCGTATTTGCTCTAATTTCTCGGATCTTTTCGTTGTGATCATTACGCGAGATATATGTGGGCGGTAGTAATATGTTGCCCATCTCTTCCCGGAATGTGCTCTCTCGTAATTTCGATAATAAACCTCTCCGTATTGCGTAACGCCTTTCTTGAAGTGTCCGCCACTGGAGCTTGTTCAGCATCTCCGTAACGCTCTCGCGCTGACTAAATGTCCCCATGACGAATCGCGCTGCTTTTCGCTGGATCATGTCTATCTCTTCTATTAATCCAACCTGGTAAGGGTCCCATACTGATGAGCAATACTCAAGAATCGGACGAACAAGCGTTTTGTAAGCTACTTCTTTCGTCGATGAGTCACATTTTCTTAGAATTCTTCCTATGAATCTCAACCTGGCGCCTGCTTTTCCCACTATTTGTTTTATGTGATCATTCCACTTCAGATCGCTCCGGATAGTAACTCCTAAGTATTTTACGGTCGTTACCGCTTCCAATGATTTACCACCTATGGCATAATCGTACTGGAATGGATTTCTGCCCCTATGTATGCGCATTATATTACATTTATCTACGTTTAGGGAAAGCTGCCAGCTGTCGCACCATTCATTAATCCTCTGCAGGTCTTCCTGGAGTACGTACGAGTCTTCTGATGTTGCTACTTTCTTGTAGACAACCGTGTCATCTGCAAATAGCCTCACGGAGCTACCGATGTTGTCAACTAAGTCATTTATGTATATTGTAAACAATAAAGGTCCTATCACGCTTCCTTGCGGTACTCCCGAAATTACCTCTACATCTGCAGATTTTGAACCGTTAAGAATGACATGTTGTGTTCTTTCTTCTAGGAAATCCTGAATCCAATCACAAACCTGGTCCGATATTCCGTAAGCACGTATTTTTTTCACTAAACGTAAGTGCGGAACCGTATCAAATGCCTTCCTGAAGTCCAGGAATACGGCATCAATCTGCTCGCCAGTGTCAACGGCACTGTGAATTTCTTGGGCAAATAGGGCGAGCTGGGTTTCACATGATCTCTGTTTGCGGAATCCATGTTGGTTATGATGAAGGAGATTTGTATTATCTAAGAACGTCATAATACGAGAACACAAAACATGTTCCATTATTCTACAACAGATTGACGTAAGTGAAATAGGCCTATAATTATTCGCATCTGATTTATGACCCTTCTTGAAAATGGGAACGACCTGTGCTTTCTTCCAGTCGCTAGGTACTTTACGTTCTTCCAGAGATCTACGATAAATTGCTGATAGAAAGGGGGCAAGTTCTTTAGCATAATCACTGTAGAATCTTAAGGGTATCTCGTCTGGTCCGGATGCTTTTCCGCTACTAAGTGATAGCAGTTGTTTTTCAATTCCGATATCGTTTATTTCAATATTTTCCATTTTGGCGTCCGTGCGACGGCTGAAGTCAGGGACCGTGTTACGATTTTCCGCAGTGAAACAGTTTCGGAACACTGAATTCAGTATTTCTGCCTTTCTTCGGTCGTCCTCTGTTTCGGTGCCATCGTGGTCAACGAGTGACTGAATAGGGGATTTAGATCCGCTTACCGATTTTACATATGACCAAAACTTTTTAGGGTTCTTGTTTAGATTGTTTGCCAATGTTTTATGTTCGAATTCGTTGAATGCTTCTCTCATTGCTCTCTTTACGCTCTTTTTCGCTTCGTTCAGCTTTTCCTTATCAGCTATGATTCGACTACTCTTAAACCTATGGTGAAGCTTTCTTTGTTTCCGTAGTACCTTTCGTACATGATTGTTATACCACGGTGGATCTTTCCCCTCGCTTTGGACCTTAGTCGGTACGAACTTATCTAAGGCGTACTGGACGATGTTTCTGAATTTTTTCCATTTTTGTTCCACATCCTCTTCCTCAGAAATGAACGTTTGATGGTGGTCACTCAGATATTCTGCGATTTGTGCCCTATCACTCTTGTTAAGCAAATAGATTTTCCTTCCTTTCTTGGCATTTCTTATTACACTTGTAGTCATTGATGCAACCACTGACTTATGATCACTGATACCCTCTTCTACATTCACGGAGTCGAAAAGTTCCGGTCTATTTGTTGTTATGAGGTCTAAAACGTTAGCTTCACGAGTTGGTTCTCTAACTATCTGCTCGAAGTAATTCTCGGACAAGGCAGTCAGGATAATGTCACAAGAGTCTCTGTCCCTGGCTCCAGTTCTGATTGTGTGACTATCCCATTCTATACCTGGTAGATTGAAGTCTCCCCCTATTACAATAGTATGATCACGAAACTTCTTCACGACGTTCTGCAGGTTCTCTCTGAGGCGCTCAACTACTACGGTTGCTGATGCAGGTGGCCTATAGAAGCATCCGACTATCATATCTGACCCACCTTTGATACTTAACTTAACCCAGATTATTTCACATTCGCATTCGCTAATAACTTCACTGGATATTATTGAATTCTTTACTGCTATAAATACTCCTCCACCATTGGCGTTTATCCTATCCTTGCGGTATATATTCCATTCTGTGTCTAGGATTTCGTTACTGTTCACTTCCGGTTTTAACCAACTTTCCGTTCCTAATACTATATGCGCACTATTTCCTTCAATAAGAGATACTAATTCAGGAACCTTGCCCTGGATACTCCTGCAGTTTACCAATATTACGTTAACTTTTCCTGTTTTTGGTCTCTGAGGACGGACGTTCTTTATCAACGATGATAATGTTCTCTCTGGTAAGCCGTCAGGTATTTTATCGTTTCGCCCAAGGGGGGGTCCCTCTAACCTAAAAAACCCCCGTGTGCACGCCACACGTACTCTGCTACCCTAGTAGCTGCTTCCGGTGTGTAGTGCACGCCTGACCTGTCTAGGGGGGCCCTACAGTTCTCCACCCAATAACGGAGGTCGATGAATTTGCAACCATTATCGTCGCAGAGTCGTCTGAGCCTCTGGTTTAGACCCTCCACACGGCTCCAAACCAGAGGACCGCGATCGACTCTGGGCACTATGCTGCAGATATTAAGCTCAGCTTGCACTCCGCGTGCGATGCTGGTTGTCTTCACCAAATCAGCCAGCCGCCGGAAGGAACCAAGGATGGCCTCAGAACCCAAGCGGCAGGCGTCATTCGTTCCGACATGTGCTACTATCTGCAGCCGGTCACACCCAGTGCGTTCAATAGCTGCCGGAAGGGCCTCCTCCACATTACGGACGAGACCCCCCGGCAAGCACACCGAGTGCACACTGGCATTCTTCCCCGACCTACCCGCTATTTTCCTGAGGGGCTCCATAACCCGCCTAACGTTGGAGCTCCCTATAACTAATAGGCCCGCCCTCTGTGACTGTCGGGACCTTGCCGGAGAATCGGCCACTGGCCCAACAGGCGAGGCATCCTGTGGTGGCTCGGAAGCGATGTCATCACCACTAGGAAGCACCCCGTACCTGTTGGAAAGGGGTAAGGCAGCCGCCACGCGGCCAGATCCCACCTTCGCCTTTCGGCCAGGCACGCGCGAGCCCACCACTGTCCGCCATTCACCCTGGAGTGATGGCTGACCGGTAAGATGCTCACTGCCGGAAGACGCAGTGACATCAGGGGTTCCATGTGATTCCAAGGCCACCGAAGTAGGCATAGGTCTCACCACAGTTGCCCCAACGCCACTACGAGCCGACGCCTGCGCCTCGAGCTCGATGAGCCTAACAGACAAAGCCTCCACCTGTCCCCGAAGAGTGGCCAATTCTCCTTGCGTCCGCTCACAACAACCACAGTCCCTACACATGACTATGTTTACCCTACTCTATACGGTGACAAATTCCCAAGATAATCTTCTGATGAGCTACTCTGATAATCAAGAAACACTCACTGAAATACGAGACGCGAAAACTACGCTAGGTTTTCCCAGAAAAACTATTTAAAAGCTAAGCGCAGCAAATAAGTACAAAAACACTGTTATTGAAATAAAAGGTTCTACCTAGTAAGCACTCGAACACGCAAGAAATTACAAAAATAAACTAGTAATTACACAGATAACTGAAAATAAGTCGCTGCTGTTTGTAAAATATGTAAGAAGCAAACGGTGTACTCGCCTTAGTAGTAGCAGGAGCTAGCGATGCGCTCTCGCTGACGGTCTAACTGGAGTGTATATAATTTCTAACATATCGTTCCACGTCTTTTCTTCTTGTTCTCTACAAAAATTTGTTGCGTACATGGCAATCATTGTCAGGTGCTTGTCTAGTACTTTGTCTTTAAAAGCTGTGGGCACCACCGCTCGAGGTCGGCACTTTGTCGTCTTGCATAGCAAACCTACATATACTGCAAACTGCGGCTGCGTCTGAAATACTTTATAGTCAGCATCAGCAACCTGTCTTCTAAGCCATTCAGCTGCGCATCTACCCAGTGCTTATAATGCTCTTTCTTTTCTGCATAAGCCATCGGTATGGCCGTGTTTTCTGCCAAGCTTATGCTCTATCTCATAGTCGATTTCACTTAATTTCAGAGCCCATTATATCAGTCTACGGAATGCGTCTGTTAATCCTAGTAACCACTTCAATACGGCATGACCTGTTACGACTTTAAATTTTCTTCCATAGAGGTAACAACGGAAGTATGTAATATCACGCCCGCCCGGTTAGCCGTTCGGTCTAACGCACGGCTTCCCGGATTGGGAAGGAGAGCCTGGTCCCCGGCACGTATCCACTCGGCGGACTTGTGTCGATGTCCGGTGAGCAGGCCAGTCTGTGGATGGTTTTTAGGCGGTTTTCCATCTGCCTCCGCGAATGCCGGCTGCTTCCCCTTATTCCGCCTCAGCTACACTATGTCGGCGATTGCTGCGCAGACAAGTTCTCCACATACGCGTACACCACCATTACTCTACATCTCTCGTCTGGTGTGAGACGTTCCCTGGGGGGGGGGGGCACCAGGGGCCAAACCACACAGTAACATTGAAAGAGTGGTCCGTTGTGGGGCGGCGGAGGGGTGAAAGTGGACTGCGGCAGTCGTCCACTGCGGCTGCGGCGGGGACGGAGCCTCTCCGTTGTTTCTTGTCCCCCGGTTAACATACAGTACAATACAATACAATGTAATACCACAAATGAGAGCCAACAGATATTTTTCAATAGGAGAATAATTCTGTTTTATTTTATCCTTTCTGGTACTTGATTTAAGTTTTCATGTCACCAGTCAATCGTAACTAAGGCGCAGGCAGATATGTTTCATCTGTCGAACGACCTAGTTTAGCGGCAGCCTTCAAATTATTAACAAATGCAGACATATCCTCCGTTGTTTTCATAAATAATGGAGTCACTGGAATAACTGCTACAGGATCTGCAGAGTAGGGTGTTTGGCTCTACTAGTTCGGATTGCACTACTACTGATTTGTAAGATATCTAACCGTGTCTGTTAACTTTCTAACTGTAGGCACTTGAATCTTCAAAAGCTCAACTGCATCATCGCCACAATTGTTTCTAGCATTTGTTTATCCTCCATCTCACAATTACTTAAATTACGAGGGACTTCTGTGTATGTTTATTGCCAGAGTTGATAGAAAACCAATCTTTTTGTCTTATCGTAACCCATCAAGTTTCAGTATGCTGCTGTGTTTCATGGTCAAAACTTCTACACAAATAACTAGCACTGCCTTAGTTCTTGGCAACTCATGCCCAAATAAATTACAATAGAGAACAGGTCGTAAGTACAATTCTCTAACGTTGCCCATGATTTGAGAGAGGTCAGCAGGTTTTTGAGGTTTTACGAAAGATACTTTCAGGGCATATGAATGTATTGGCTAGTAGTCATGTCCACAACACACAAAACAAAAACAAGCCACACTCACTAACCTATAGCGCTGGACTGCTATGTGAGGCTACAGCTGCGATGCTGGAGCCATGTACACTATGACATCGGCTGCCCTCCTACAGCAACTGTTCTGATGCCAAATGGAGCCTCTTGCGGGTAGGACGCTACGGCGGGTGGTGTATTGAGGTCACAACATCGATGATGGGTGACCACCAAAGATATGTGGATACATCAACGGAGGATAGATGCCTGTCTGAAGCCCAAAGGCGTCGTTAAAACAGTATTACAATATTAAGCAGTTACTGTCCACAAAATACAACAGTTGATGCTTCGACCGTCAGGCAGGCAGAGCAGGTAGGACTGATGGTAGTTGCACCACTGTGGAAAATGCTGCTCAGCTCTTTGGCATGCAGTCGGTAGGTGTCAGTTCAGCAACAGCTACGTCTCTAGGTCAGTCACCTCACGTAAGTTAGGGCTCAGTCACGTCAAGAGACGATGGCTGAGATACCCATGATCTCACTCAGGGAAGGCGTCTACCAGCTCTGCTCAGAGTACATTACGTCATGCAGAGCAGAGAAGTGACAGAGCCTGCCATCAGGAGAAAGAGTGATAGATAGAAGGGGGTTGGGGGGGGGGTGAGAGAGCGTGTCACCGTCCAACATTGGCTCACTACTACGCTGACAGACGACGATCTGGTTGTAGCTTCTTCTGGTTAGGCCTCCACAAGGGCTGACGATGCTAATCGTCACAGCTCCCCATCAGTCTCCACTCATTAACACGTGCTGCAGTGCATGGTGGCCATGTTCTTCCAGACAGTACCTGTTGCTCCGTCGAAGATTGAGGGCGACTAGATGAGGAGAGCTTCGACCGACATAGGCCTCCCGTCTGGACACTACGACTGCAAAGTGAACAGGACTCCACCAGAACGGAAGCAGTGCTCATACAAGATGAGCTCGTATGGTCTGCTATGGTGGGGTGGCAATGACATCAGTCGTCTTGCTTAACCCGTTTGTTCAGCACTGTTGGTCGCTTTCACAACTTCACCATTCAGACGCTCTTTCTACAACGTCAGTAAAATGGATAATTGCTTTTGAATCTGGTTTAAGATTTTTTGCAACATTTTGTGCCTCCACCACCATGATGAGATCCTTCCATTGCCATGACGTCAATTTGCTCATCTCGTTCAGGGTGGAGCAGTATCCTCTGTATTTGATGCTGCTCCATCACCCTTCTTTTTCACATTTTCTTGCTCACAGCCTCTCCTCTTCTTTCCCTTGCTTTCATTTTATTTCACATTTTTATACTTAAATGTATAAAATTTCTCTCCTGTAAGGAAAAATTGAGTTTCAAATCCCGTCAACGATGAGGTCATTAAAAAAAAGGAACACAATCTCGAACTAATAAAGGACAGGAGAGGAAATTGAACGTGACAGCCTCATAAACGTATTTACCTTCAGCCAACTAGGGAAACGATTAAAAATCTAAATTTGCATGTATGAACAGGTATGTAAACAAAAGTCGTCCCGAATGATAACCAGTATTTTACCCGTGTGTCACGTCGCTCGGTGAGAAATATTGCTTCTGGATACGTAGTAAAATATTCAGCTGTCTTTCGCTATGCTTCAGCATTCCTTTTACGAAGACTGAAATCTGATACTTCATAGATCAGTTACCTACTGTTTGAAGTGCAGAGACCAAAGTGAGCTGTGTTCTTTCTGAAAGACAGCTGCTTGTGTTACCAATATCTCTGTCGTTAACTGGCCTCCGGCCATCTAAATTTAGTACTGCTGCTTAGCACTGTATCCCTTGAAAAGGATGCAACTACTTTACCTTCGTCTTGTATGGTGCATATTCGGACACGCAGCAGGCCGTAGTGGCCAAGTGGTTCTAGGCGCTTCAGTCTGGAACCGCGCGACCGCTACGGTCGCAGGTTCGAATCCTACCATGGGCATGGATGTGTGATGTCCTTAGGTTAGTTAGGTTTAAGTAGTTCTAGGTTGTAGGGGACTGATGACCTCAGATGTTAAGTCCCATAGTGCTCAGAGCCGTTTGAACCTTTTTTCTGATACGCAAATCGTCGCCTCTTTTTTCCAGTTCTGCATTGACGTGATTTATTCTTAACACTCGAAACATAATCATCTGCTTAATACCGGCTTCGTCCAGTATGGAATCCAGTACAGTAGCTATTTTGCGTAGTACGAATTCGACAAGTCTTTGGTTGATATCCGGGTTGTGCGGCACCTAGTTCCCAAGGACAGGCCACACACCACTTTAAATTACAGGCCGGTGATTTGTGACGGCGGACGCGGCACCCGGTAGCGTATCAGATATGTCTTCGGCCAATCTCTGATCAGTCGAATTTGGTGACCAAGGCATCAAAGTGAGTTCACTAACATGCTGCTCAAACCACTGTAGGAGGATTCTGGTCTCGTGACACGGACAGTTATTCACTGTAAAATGCTTCGCCATCAGCGAACACATCAACCATAAAGGCATGCAGATGGTCTACAGGCGCCTTTGATTTCTACCACAGGTTCCTGAAAACCATGCGAATGTAACCCATACCTTCATACAGCCCTCACGTGCTTGCGGTGACTCCTTCGAGCAGCCGTTCGACGGAATGACGGCGTATCTAGATACGATCATCCATCTGCTGTAGCAAGAAACAAGGTTCATTCGACCTGGCGACACGTTTCCGCTGATCTAAGGTTCAATTCCGATGATCATGAGCCTACTTCAGTAGCAGGTGACGACATCGTTGCGTCCAAATGAGAACACATAGTGGCTGTCTGCTGTGGAGTCGCGATTCAAGTGTGCGCTGAGCTATGTGTACCTAAACACTTGCGCCTGCATCAGCATAGATTATGTTCTGTACGAAGATGGAATCTGATCTTTCGGACATGTCCGAAAGAACAGATACCATCTTCATATAGATAAGGCTTACCGGCAAATGATCTTCTTCAGTGCGGATGCACTCACATTGCCCGAACTCTTACGGGAAACGGTAGATTGACTGCCGTGAGTAATGAGTCTAGTCTGCAGGGGGAACTACACATGTAGTGTGTGGACAGTAGGTTGTGAATGTGGGTCTCACGGGGAGCGTGCCAGAGATAAGTCCCTGCAGTCGCCCTATCCTCTGTGAGCTCGGTGGCTCGGACCGTTCTCCCCTCATTGATTGGGTGCTGTGCAGTCATCATCATCATTTCAGCCCCATTTGGCCGGCACGGTAGCTCAGCGTGTTCGGTCAGAGGGTTACCTGCTCTCTGTAATAAAAAGCTGAGTCAACAGCTCAACACTGAACTTGAACAGATGTCATGGGACATCCGCACAGAACAAATGCAACGAACAAAATCGAACAAAATGATAATAAAAAAAGGATGGTTAGAGCGTCTGCCATGTAAGCAGGAGGTCCCGGGTTCACCTCCCAGTCGGGGAACACATTTTCAACTGTCCTCGCTGACATTTATCAACTTCTGTCAGCAGCTAACGCTCTGAATTTCATTGTAATTCCATTAGATTATACTCTGTCGTCAAATCTGCCACAGATAGCTGTCTATCCTGCTTTACAGAGAGGGAAAACGTCAGACCCATACGTTGTGTGTTGAATCATGGACAACCAGTATTTTGTTGACTACTAGTGGTTTTAAGGTCCTTCGGTCACTTTCCTTAAATGCTCACTACAGTAGCGGTCAAATAGCCGACCAGCTTTGCCGTTTCCAAGATGGTCGTTCCCAGGCGCCGGGTCACAAAAATCTGCAGTTTGTTAATGTCGCTAATGTTAGTGGCCCGTTTCTTCGCTAGAATTAACCGCCGTTTGTCTCTGCTCCGCTAATAGATTAGATTAGATTATATTTACTTTCATTCCAATTGATCCGTAGTGAGGGGGTCCTCCAGGACGTAGAACATGTCAGAAAAACAATAATACATGACAAATATTTACAACTGAAACAAATAAACTAATGTACCCTCCACAGGTCCCAAGTGGAATGATCGTCATTTTTTTAATGAACTCTTTATGAAAGAATCATTTTACAAACACTAATGCACTGAATTTAAAATGAAAAAGGTTTTATTTATAAGGTAATAAACATGTAATAGAACTATTATAACACTTACTTACAATGAACACATTACTGCACTGAAATGGTGCAGAATTAAGATTGTGCTTACACACACACACACGCACACACACACACACACACAAAAACACACTTATTTACAATGAACACATTACTGCACTGAAATTGTGCACAAGTTATATTGTACTTATACACACACACAAACAGAACACACACACACACATCAGTTAGTTCTACTGAGAAATTCATCAGTGGAGTAGATTCTATAAATTGAGCTGTTAGTTTGAAAAAGTGATATATTTTAATGACAAATTTCATTAAGGAGTTAATAAATTGGGAAACAGTAGTTAGTATCTCTAGTTCGCTAAACAGGCTTCTGCAGGATGTTCTTGAGTTCACACCACATATAACTCTTACTGCACGTTTTTGTGCCCAGAAAACGTTAGCTTGTCTTGATGAATTACCCAAAAAAATAATCCCATATGACATTATGGAATGAAAGTAAGCATAGTATGCCAGCTTTTTCATTTGTATACCCCCTATGTCTGACACAATTCGCATTGCAAATAGAGATTTGTTAAGACGCTTCAGCAGCTTTGTAGTGTGCTCCTCCCAGTTGAATTTATTATCAAGCTGTAATTCCAAGAATTTAACACTGCCCACTTCTTCTATCTGCTTGTCATCGTATGTTAGGCATATACTCGTAGGACACCCCTTACAAGTTCTGAACTGCATGTACTGTGTTTTTTCAAACTTTAGTGACAAAGAATTGGCTAAAAACCAGTGATTAATATCCACAAATATTTTATTAGCCGATCTTTCTAACACTAAACTTGATTTGCTATTTATTGGAATGTTTGTATCATCGGCAAATAAAACGAACTTGGCATTTGGTAATGTTACTGATAAAAGGTCATTGATATACACAAGAAAAAGTAAGGGCCCTAAAATGGAACTTTGTGAGACACTACATGTAATTAGTTCCCTGTTGGAAGATGCCTGATAGCTTAATACATGTCTCCCTCCTAATAACACCTTTTTTTTCCTGACAGAGATATAAGATTTGAACCATTTTGCAGCATTTCCTGTTACACCAAAATATTCTAGTTTACTTAAAAGGATATTGTGATTTACACAGTCAAATGTCTTTGACAGATCAGAAAATATACCAGTTGCCTGAAATTTTTTGTCTAATGAATTAAGCACATTTTCACTGTAAGTGTATATAGCCTTCTCATTATCAGAACCCTTTAGAAATCCGAACTGCGACTTCGACAGTATGTTATTTGAGAAAAGATGGTTATAAAGCCGATTGTACATTACTTTTTCTAAAATGTTTGAGAATTCTGGCTAAAGTGAAATTTGATGCTATTTCTTTATCTCCCTTCTTAAACAGTGGCTTAACTTCAGCATATTTCAACCATTCAGGAAATATTCCACTAATAGACTAATGGTTACACAGACAGCTTAATATGTTATTTAACTCAGAATCACATTCTTTAATTAACTTTGTTGATATTTCATCATACATAGTAGATGTTTTTGATTTTGAAGATTTTATGATGGACATTATTTCTGCTGGGGTAATGAGGGTCAAATTCATATTATGGAAGTTACTTGAAATATCTGGTATGAGGTATTCCATAGCAGCATGTACAGAACCTGACAACCCCATGTTTACAGTAACAAATATAAATTGTTTGTTAAAAAGTTCTGCAACACTATACACATCTGTCGCCAATGTATCATTTACTGTTAATGCTATTTGTCCCTATTCATGTCTGGTTCTGCCAGTCTCCTCCATTACTGTATCCCATATTGTCTTTATCTTGTTATCTGATATGACTATCTTTTCCTTGTAATGTATTTGCTTTGATGTCCATATTACTGTCTTTAATATTGTACAGTATTTCTTTTAATGTTCTATAGCATTAACAAGAACTGTTTCGGATTGACAGATACAGTTTCCTTTTTGTTTTACAAGATATCCCTATTCCTTGAGTAATCCATGGCTTCTTTGTAGACTTTGCCGTAACCTCGGTTAGTTTTGGGGGAAAACAGTGTTCAAAAATGTAAGCACTTTATTAGCAAAAGTGTTATATTTTTCATTTATGCCATGAGCACTGTAAACACCAGTCCAGTGAGTGTCTCTGAGGAGTGACCTAAAATAATCAATTTTTGGCTTATTGATTACCCTCTTGAGCTCAGATTTAACAGATTTTACATCCTGTTCAGTATTAACATTTAACAGAAGGAACTGCACATCACGGTCTGAGAGGCCATTGACTATTGGTTCTGTAATATAATTTTGTTCATTGGACTTTTCTATAAAGATATTATCAATGGCTGTTTGTGAGCAATTGGATACCCTGGTGGGGAACTTTACAGTGGGAATTAAGTTGAATGCTAGTGTTACTAACTCAAATAAGTTCTTATTGGGAGAGTCTTTAAGGAAATCTACATTGAAATCACCTGCAATCAATATTTCTTTGTTTTTGGGTTTAAATGGGCCAGTACATCTTCAAGGTGGTTTATGAGCACATTAAAGTTACCTGCAGGTGCTCGATATACTCTCAATATTATGAAGAACTTTTTGTGAAATCCTACTTCTGTTGCACATGCCTCCATATGCTGTTCTAGGCAAAATTTATGGCTGTCTATATTCTTAAATTAATTATAGTTCCTGATGAATGTGGCAAATCCTTCTTTCTCCATTTCTACTCTACAAAAGTGAGATGCTAACCTAAACCCTGTAAAACTTAGGAGTTCTATAGCAGTGGAGTATGTCAGCTGGGTTTGAAGACTCTGATTCATCTCTGCAGATAATTAATTCATTAATCTTATTTCTCAGTCCTCGAATATTTTGAAGCAATAAAGATAGCTGGCATTTCACATTGACTGAGTAAAAATTGGATAGTTGAAATATCTACTGACTTTTGAAAATAGCTGATGTAATAAGCTAGAATTATGTTTTTGGTTTCTTTCTCAAACTGAAGGTTCGTCTCACTCCTAACCTCTCTTAAAATTTGGTTTCTTTCTGTCCTCCCTACCCTATAACTACTAGTATTTTATCACTCATGACAGTGCCTCCCCCCTTTAACTTTCCTGCTATTTTCACAGCCAGTTTACCCTTCCCTTTCCTGTTGAGGTGAAGGCCATGCCTAGTATAATCCCACCTATTGAGGGAATCAACAAGAACCACACCAATGTGTGACCCTGCACCCATCATAAGCAGCCATTCGAACTCCAAATTAACTCCTTGACAGAAGAGTTCGAATGAGGTGGGTCATGGCGCCCAAGAACAGATACAAACTCAACACTAGTATGCGTCGATGCTGATGCAATCTTTGCCAGGCCACACTGTACGAGGTGTGGCTAGAAAAAAACCGGACTAGTACTGGTGAAACAATAAAACGAATGCAATAAGGCTGAAAGTCGCGTGGCCTATCACGTGACTCTCGCTCCGCCTACTGCTCGAGTTTCATCTGCCTCCTGCACTCAGTCTGCCCGTGGCGTCTGTTTTAAGTAGTTGACGTTTTGTCTGTGCGTCGGAAAAATGTTGAGTGTACAGAAAGAACAGCGTGTTAACATCAAATTTTGTTTCAAACTAGCAAAATCCGCAAGTGAAACGTTTGTAATGTTACAACAAGTGTACGGCGATGATTGTTTATCGCGAACACAAGTGTTTGAGTGGTTTAAACGATTTAAAGATGGCCACGAAGACACCAGTGATGACACTCGCACTGGCAGACCATTGTCAGCAAAAACTGATGCAAACATTGAAAAAATCGGTAAACTTGTTCGACAAGATCGCCGTTTAACAATCAGAGCAGTGTCTGAGTTAACAGGAGTTGACAAGGAAAGTGTCGAACAAGTTTACCGATTTTTTCAATGTTTCCATCAGTTTTTGCTGACAATGGTCTGCCAGTGCGAGTGTCATCACTGGTGTCTTCGCGGCCATATTTAAATCGTTTAAACCACTCAAACACTTGTATTCGCGATAAACAATCATCGCCGTACACTTGTTGTAACATTACAAACGTTTCACTTGCAGATTTTCCTAGTTTGAAACAAAATTTGATGTTAACACGCTGTTCTTTCTGTACACTCAACATTTTCCGACGCACAGACAAAACGTCAACTACTTAAAACAGACGCCACGGGCAGACTGAGTGCAGGAGGCAGATGAAACACGAGCAGTAGGCGAAGCGAGAGTCACGTGACAGGCCACGCGACTTTCAACCTTATTGCATTCGTTTTATTGTTTCACCAGTACTAGTCTGGTTTTTTTCTAGCCACACCTCGTATACTATACCCAGGATCTCTGTCATTACTATTACCTGCCCCCACCCCACTATAACCATGGTGTCTTCCGTATGAAATCTTTGCAAAGTGATCCTAAATCCTCTGTCACCTACTCCAGAGCAGCAGTAGGTTTAAGAAAATCGGTTACCTGGTATTCTGATCCTAGTTCATCGTGTAAAAGTTGGCCAACACCTCTTCCATGGGAACTACCTAACAACAACACTTTCTTTCTCTTTACTGATTTCCCTACACTCTTATTTTCAATTTGTTGCTGAAAGTTTGTTGTGACCTGTCTACGCCTGCAACTGCTTGATGCTCAACAGCTTCTAACTGAAGCAACAGGTAAAATCTATTTTCCACATTCACCACGAAGTTGTCACACATAGTTCTAGGCCTGTTCCTCCTGTTGCCTGTTGCCACTTCCCACCTCTCTTTACCCTTCTCCCTCCTTAAACTGTCAAGATCTCCCCTGGCCTTGTCTAACTCAGCCTGAAAGGTGGCAATTTTCGCCTCCTGTTCCAGTATCTTCCTATCTCTACTACATATCCTACAAAACCACTGATGGGCCTTATTTACTTCCCCTATTCCCACGCCACTATAGTCACCCACATGGAAAAAACAACAGCACCCGTCATACCAAAGCCCCGACCTAACAATTCTACGGCAAGTCAAGCACTTTTCACTCATGATAACCGTAATAGTTTATTAAGAATAAATCAGTTCAATTACAGATAAACACGAAAATACGGTTCCACAAATTTGGCCTATACGCAACTGTGTGTAAACAAAAACAACAGTGCAAAGTTTCTGAAACAACAACTTAAACTTTACGCAACTTTACGGAAATGTGAGTTAAATAATGAAGAGGTACGCTACAGTTAAATTGCTGGAGAGATCAAAGAACAACTAAACGAAATTCTATAGATTTGTTCGGTCGAAACGTAATCAGAAAATACGACTGTACGATCTTTTCTCGTTTTCTGCTATATTACGTAAAGAGAAATGAAATCTTTAATGGTACCCTTAAGATGCCCACTAATACACCTATTTACCAAGTAATCAGTACTAAATTATTGGTTTTTATAATCTAAAATGACTTATCTTTATAAGAACACCGAAACTCACGCTAGTCGCCTGGCTGCAGGGCTGTACTGTCACGTACCCGCATCGCCACCACAAAACCTTCAGTACCGCGGTGGGTAATATTCATAGCTTTTCGGCTCATCAATGCAAATATGTCTCAGACAGATACTATTTTTTGTACAGTTTTTCTATAGCGCGTTTGTTAGAGGGGGCTTGGACGGGAGACCTGTAATACGTGTCCCTCGACACTGTAGTATAGACAAGAGATGAGAGCTTTCATAAGAAAGCGCCAGCAGTACTGTCCAGTGCTGGTAACACAAGGATAGCTAATTATGTGGATTTTCAACCGCCCGCCCAAAAACGTTTTAGACTGATTTTCTTCCTGGCGTGCAAGCATCGCTAGCGCAGCAAATATGGTGGCAACTTGGGCTGAAACAATAGGGGGGGGGGGGAGGGACTTGAACTTGGTAGGAACAGACTGGGAGAGTCACGGCATCAAAACTAGTGCCAGAGGTAGTGACTCTCTGAAATACTATGCTTATTCTGAAATCGTTGTCTGAAAATTACTTCGAACAGATAATTAGAGAACCATCTCGTAAAGGTAACGACCTATAGCTCCTAGCAGTAAACAGACCTGGACGTACCGAATCAGTTAAGATGGAAAATGATATCAGAGATCAGCAGGCTGTAAAACCAACTATGAATACGAAAATTACAAGGAATGTTGAGAGGTAGTAAAATATTTTTTTCTTAGCAAGAGTGACAGGATGCAAATTGCAGGGTATTTGAATAGTCGGAAACAAACATTCAGTGCTTTGGACAAAGATGTGCAGCAGAAATGGACAACATTCAAAAACATCGTTCAGTACGCCTTAGGCAACTAAGTTCCAAGCAAGGTCTTAAGGGTTGGGAAAGACCCACCGTGGTTTCATAGCCGTGTTAGAAGACTTCTACGTAAACAGAGAGAGCTTCGTCACAGTTTCATGAGAAGTCTAATCCTAACTGACAAGCAACAGCTGAACGAAGCGAAAATGAGCGTGAAGAGAGAAATGAGAGAAGCGCTCATTGACTTTGAAAGTAAAGTATTGTCAACCGAACTCAGTAAAAACGCTAAGAGGCTTTTCTCTTACGTAAAATCAGTAAGCGATTAGTAATCCTCAGTTCATTCACTCAGTGATCATACTAGAACCGAAACGGAAGATAATAGAAAGAACGTCTAAATACTGAATTCGGTCGTCCGAAATTGTTTCCCTCCTTATAATCATCGTACTAACGTCGAATTGGCAGATATAGAAAGAAGTGATGTCAGAACAGAAAAACAAGTACAAACGCTTAGAACTAGAAAGGCATCAGAATCACATGAGATACCTGTAATATTCTAAAAAGACAACTCGAAACTTATCACTGTCAGTGTCGAAATTAGCTAATCGCACGATTAGATAAAAATCACGCTACAGCCTACTACGGACCATGTTTACGTTTGTCAAGCTCCTGGAGACTATGGATCAATACAAACACAAAATTTCTTGGAAGTATGATAAGACCGTCTCAGTTTTCAATGTATACAAATGAAGACTGTTCGCAGATGATGCGGTTATCTATAAGAAAGTAACAATGGCAGAACACAGGATCGATTTACACAATGACTTGCAGGAGATTGATGAATGGTGCAGGCTCTGGCAGTTGACCCTTAACGTAAGTAAATTTAACATATCGCGCATACACAGGAAAAGAAATACACTACTATACAACACTATTGACGACAAATTTCTGGAAACAGTATCCATCGTAAATTACCTACGGGTAACTATCCAGAAAGACCTTAAGTGGAACGACCAAGCAAAACTAACTTTAGGTAAAGCAGATGCCAGAATGAGTTTCATAGTAAGAATCTTGGGGAAATGTGACTCATTGACGATGTAAGTTAGTTAATAGGCGTTTGTTCGACGGATTCTTGAGTGTTGTTCATCAATCTGGGACCATTTCCAAGTAGTACTGGTGGATGAGATAGAGGAGATTCAACGAAGAGCGACGCATTCGTCACAGAATCGTTTAGACGGCGCTTGAGCGTTTCAGAAATGCTCAACAAACTCCAGTGTAGAACAATTATAAGCAACAGTTGTGCATTCTATCAGTCAGCTGTGAGCAGGCGCTTTTATGTAGTGGACGTGTGACCGTAGTACCTCAAAGTTATCGCGTCACAGATCACAAAGGAGCAACATATCTACATTAATTGTTCAAGACATTCTCCAGAATGTTTCGAAGAAGAGAAAAGTATGTGCAAAGTTTGTCCCGCACACCTTGAGTCCCGAACAAAATCAACGTCACGTGGATTTAATTGAAATGCAAAATGCGAACAATTCTGTTATGGAAAAAATCTATCACGGGTGTTGATACTTGGTGGTATTAATATCAACCATTCACAAAATGCCAAAGTGCAAAAATTCACATGAAGGATCAATGCTTTGACGACGTAACCAACATTCAAACCAATGTGAGGCACAAGCTGAACATCGACTTTAAAAAAAAAAAAAAAAGTTTTCTGACAGTTTCACATGGTCGTATGAGCGTTCTGTGCGTTGTACTGAACTCTGGGAGAGTATGCAGAATACCTGAAACATTAAAACCGCCACGTTAACGTTTCTGTACTTTTTATTAAATATCCTCTAACAGTTTGGGACAGTCTGAGTGCATATCTAACGACTCATATTGCACTAGCCGGTCGCTGTGGCCGAGCGGTTCTAGACGCTTGAGTCCGGAACCGCGTTGCTGCTATGGTCGCAAGTTCGAATCCTGCCTCGAGCATGGATGTGTGTGATGTCCTGATGTTAGTTAGGTGTAAGAAGTTCTAAGTTTATGGGACTGATGACCTCAGATGTCCCACAGTGCTTAGAGCCATTTGAACCATTTTCATATTACACTATTGAGGTACGAACGTTATTTTTATTCTGTTTCGAAAACTAGGTCTACATACCTGTTTGGAAGACACGATGGTTATTTAGTTGTTCACATAATGCAATGTTATTTGATGCTGTTAGTTTTACATGTACCATGCATTATAACAAGTGTCATCGGTAAACAACCTAACGTTTTCTGTATTCCGTCAATTTCAGACTGAAAATCACTACGAAACATGGCGTTTTTAGTGTGTTACTTAGGGTTCCTGATGCTGTTGATTCTTATTTCTTGCTGTTTTACACGTGATAGAACATTTGATTGAGAATCGCTGTGTTGTAACCATTACATACACATTTCACACTGATCATCCAAAACATTATGACCACTGCTCACTGCAGGGTTGGATGCCACCTGATGGCGTTGGGGCACATGACGTAGTAAGAAAAGTATATAAGCCGTGCAGAGACAGATGGGAGATTATCATAGCGATGTTATGCGCTGCAAATTGAGAAATCCCCTAAGAAAAGCGCCTTTTCCAACGGCCAGATTATTATCACGCAGAGCCTGTAAACGAGTGTCTTGAAAACGGCGAAGCTGCTCGAATGTTCACGTGCTACAGTCGTGAGCATCTACGGAAAGTTATAGAACGGCAGTGAAACTACCACTAGGCGCTAAGTGCTTGGACGTTCTCGACTCTTCACAGGACGTGGAGTTTGGAGGTTTGTCTGCTCTGTAAATGAGGATAGATAGCGACCTGTGGCTCCCCTGGCAAAGAGCACAATGCCGGTGGACGCACATATGTTTCGGAACACACCACTCAGTACACATTTCTGAACAAAGGGCTTCGCAGCAAACGACCCCTGCGTCTTCACATTTTGGCCCAACGACACCCTCAGTTACGATTGTAGTGGGTTCGTGATCATCGCGATTGGACCGTGTATCAGTGGAAACGTGTCGGCTCACCTGATGAATCATGTTTTTACTACTCCAGGTGGATGGTCGTCTACACAAACGCTGTCATCCAGGCAAACGGCTCCTCGAAATGTGCAGCGTGCCACGGACCCAGGCACGTGGGGGCAGTGTCACGCTATGATAGACATTCTCCTGCGCTTGTGTGGGACCTAATCGAAGACACCATGTCAGCTGGGACCACCTGCATCCCTTCATTCTTCCCTGACGACAATGCCATCTTTAAGCAGTATAATTGTCCGTGTCTCGGAAGCCAGAATCGTACTGCAGTGGTTCGAAGAATATCACAATGAAAGCACGTTAATGTCTTGGACACCAAATTCGCCTGATGTGAATACGATGGTTCGCACCTGGGTAGCGCCGCGCGGGATTAGCCGAGTGGTCGAGGGCGCTGCAGTCATGGACTGTGCGGCTGGTCCCGGCGGAGGTTCGAGTCCTCCCTCGGGCATCGATGTGTGTGTTTGGCTTTAGGATAATTTAGGTTAAGTAGTGTGTAAGCTTAGGGACTGATGACCTTAGCAGTTAAGTCCCGTAAGATTTCACACACATTTGAACATTTTCACACGTGGAAGCTATCGAGCGCCATCACCGCGTCCGCAAATGAGCGGCCAGCTATTTATAGGAATTACATGACTTGTGCGTTGACACCTGGTGCCGGATGGCTCCACAAATCTACCATAGAACTATAGAATCGATGACACGCAGAATCAGTGATGTAATGCGTTACAAAGATGGCCCACAAGCTATTAAGTAGGTGGTTATAATGTTTGCGATTGTCGGTGTATTTATTTTTAACACATCCGTAAAACAAACACTCAGCGCATCAAACGAACATCACATAGATACAATATCACATGAGCTCATGGCAGAAGTCTTGTGTGTTCTTCCAAAATAAATAAAATGCAGACAGAAATAGCATCCTGCCCCACCATGCACTTAGGTTTATCGATCAAATATCAGTTAGAAGAAAGCCAGATCATGCAATGGGTTGTATTTCTCATTATTAAAAGCTACAACACATTTACAACCACGAAAAACAGCAGCGATCTTGAATAACTACTCGTATTTGAAACCATTTATACCACCACGCTTGGTATGGTGTACCTGCTTGTAAACAGTGGGGCGTCAGGGTAAACATGATAAATACGACGGCGCGACTTCCTGTGAATCACCTTTCACCTTTCCCTTCGAGCGCCAACTGTAAATTGAGAAACAAGCAGCGTGGCGTCAAATGTGAGTTGGCAAATTATTCATGCCGTTTTTCATGGAAGTAGATTTAATTTTGCTTTCATTAATGTGGAAGTCACGGATAGTAATATCTGAGTACATTAAATAACATGCCATACCTCCTCGTGATGTGTTGGGGTACGAGACGTTAATGTTATCCGAAGCTACGTGAAACTGTTCAGAGTCATTTATCGAAATCTCAGAAATTATTTGGCCGTTTGCCGCTAATCGCCTTGCTTCTGAAAAACCTAGATTGCTCGATGATGCTTGGTTCTTAGCCTTTTTCAGCTACTCAATGTGTTTCCACTCTTCACTTTGCTCTATCTCGGAGTCGTACGTAATGATACTCAAAGCACTCGTCCATGATTATGAGGCTGCTAAATGAATGTGAATTTATTAATGAGAAGCCGCTCAATTCCTAATCAAAACTTTATTAAGTTCACGATCTGTATGTGATACTGCATACAAACGAGGTAGAAAAAGAACTTAGCTGGTTACGAAATACAGTCTGGAATTACGGCTATTACACAATGGTCGTTGATGAAATTTATGATTTCACGAAGTTTAAAAGCAGTCACTTCACACTAAACGACGTGTTACATAAAAAGTAATTCTCAGAAATCGCTATAAAAATCAAAATGTACACATAGTACGTAAATTTCAACGTCCACTGTTACGTTTTTAACACATGACATTAACATTAAGGCTTACAAAAAAACGGTGGCATTTACAAAGTATACTTCTCCGACTGTAAGGCCAGCTGCATCGGAAAACGAGGGAGGAATTTTTAAAACGTGTTGCAAGGAAGACGGAGATATAGAAGAAAAGCTTCGTAGGAAATAAATCCACCTTCACAGCTCACCTCTTGCAAGATTATCACACGGTGTACAGTATCGAATGCAACCTCGTAATGCTACATTCAATGTAGAAGGGATATTTCGTGGACATATATGAAGAAATAGAAATTTACGTCCAGCTGAAAAAGTCCAGGGAGAAGGCACTCAAAGACTGGGGCACTAAGAAACGCCTGCTTGTTTTTATGCCGCGACGTTATTGACAACTTCCTTTCGAGATAAGGTGCAGGTTCGCAACTGCTTGTAGATGTTTTGTGAGCAGCCCTACGCTAGCGCCTTCTACTGTTTCCAATACTTCAACTTTTGCAGGCTAGAGTACTGATGTATACACTCGGCTTAGACGCTCCAACCACTGCAACTACACTTTCATTAAATCTGAAAAGTATATTTAGTCTTTCACTGGTAAAACAAGCTTCTTGGAATTGTGAAGAAATCAAAATATAACACTTCTTAAAGCTAAAGCATGCCAATGAATTTAATATATCGAATTGTACATTTTTCTCACAATCTACAGCACAAAGTGAGATACATGTTCGTGTGCACTTCTTGAGCCGTGCGTGGCTCACGATTGTGACCTGTCCTTCCTGCAATTCTGAAACGGCGAGAATATTTTTTTTATTTAATTTTCTATTAATGTCTTCTGGCGCCACTACCCTTCCTCACCTTCGCTGTCCGCGAGTGACAGTACTAGCGTTATCGATAGTAGTTTCGTGTTACTATCTGTGGAGCAACCGCGAGTATTTGCGGGTTCTGCTCTAAGGAGGCACGGAGTCGGTGCAGTGAGTCGTCAGAGTCAGTCGGAAGGCAGACACTCGCATGTTTGTCAGTCGGCTCTAAGTCTCAGTCGCTGCTGGGTTGTGGACTGAGTCGAGTTCGTCGCTACTCCACTGTTGGAGGAGTTGGCAGTCAGCAGCAGGCAGGTCCGCACGCTACAAGTACGCACCGGGACTGTTGTCGACGCAGATAGAAGATCGTTGGCCGGGCGGTCGGCTGGTCGTCGGATGGCGACATGTGGTCTGCTGAGCACTGACACCATTTATACCACCATGCTCGGTAAGGTGTACCTACTTGTAAACAGTGGGGCGTCAGGGTAAACATGATGAATACGACGGCGCGACTTCCTGTGAATCACCTTCCACCTTTACCTGTCGAGCGCCGACTGTAAATTGAGAAACAAGCATGCGCGGCGTCAAATGTGAGTTGTTCACAGGAAGAGTAGGCAGGCAGCAACAGTGGGGTCCATACGGTGATAGTATTCGCCGGGCACTTCAGCCTATTTGTGTTGAAGATTAAAAAAAAAAAAAATTTCTAGGGAAGTGAAAGCTCCAGAACAACTCCTGTACCTCAATTCTTTGCTTAGGCCTTGTGCCGTGGATTTTCCACGTGGCCTTCAGCCTATCTAAATTAAAGGAGGTCTTTCGTTAAAAGCTTGAGAGTTCTGATTCTTGCTTGTGTGATTGTGTGTTTTAAGAAATAAAGTTTATATGCTGAATGCAACAGACAATAACGTATTTTGGCCCCTTTCCACAAATATAACCGCATCCGCTCTGTCATGCTAGCCCAGGGATTTCACTTCTGTTGTACATAAATAAGCTTGGTTAATCTCCATCTACGAGGGCGGTCCAATAAGTAACACAACTTCTTTTTCTTAAAGAAAGTAGGTTTTATTTATGATTCCAATACACCATATTATTCTCCACTCTTTTGGCTACAAAGCCGTGTTTTTCAATATAATCTGCGTTCAATGTGACGTCCTTACGTCACTTTATTGGGAGGTCCTGTATGTCAGTATGGTACCACTCTGTTGGTCGATATCGGAGCCAATGTCTTGTTGTATCAATAACATCTCCGTCATCCACGTACTGCTTCCCACAGAGTGCTTCCCTCATTAGGTCAAACAGACGGAAGTCAGAAGATGCGAAATAAAGATTGCAGGGTGGCTGAGGAAGAACAGTCCAATGAAGTTCTGTGAGCTCCTCTATGATGCGCGGACTTGTATGAGCCCTTGCGCTATCATGGAGAAGGAGAAGTCCGTTTGCTTTTCTGTGGCGACGATCATGCTGAAGTAATCTTTTTTTTTTCAGTTTCCTGAGGCAGTTGATATTCGCACCTTGAGGGAGGACAGGAAACGGGAAAAGTCCTTCAGAGTCATAAAAGACTATTATTTTACCTGCTGAGGGTTCCCACAAGACTGTTCCCATGATTTTACCTGCCGAGGGTGTGGATTTGAACTTTTTCTTCGGAGGAGAGGCGGTGTGGCGTCACTACATGGATTGCCGATTTGTTTCCGGTTCGAAGTGAAGAACCTATGTTGTATCGCGTGTGACGATGTTCGATAAAATGACTGTCGCAATAGTTCCGCACAGGTTGTCCTTCGTTGCTCTTTATAGTCTTCTGTTAGGCGGCGAGGAACCTAGTGGGCCCACACAGTTAAGTACTGGTGGAAGAGCGTGCCACCACTATCAGAAGAGCCTCCAAGTTGAGGTGTTTCATTGCGATCCGTCGATCACCTCGAATGAGAGTGTCGTCACGTTCCAATGTTGCAGGAGTCACAGATGTGTGCGGCCGGCTAGCACGCGGGAGATCGGATGGATCTGCGCGACCTCGTTGCGATGATGACAGACGCCTCATCCTACGACTCACCGTGCTTTTGTTCACTGCTATGTTCTGGAGGTTCCGCTCAGAATCGTAGAGGAAAGGAATATGTGGAAAACATTGAGAAGGAGAAGGTACAGGATGACAGGACAACTTTTAAGACATCGGGGAAAAACTGAGGAGGAAGACAGAGATTGGAATACTTCCTGCAAGTAACTGAGGGCGGAGGCTGCAAATGCTACTCTGGGATGAAGACGTTGGCACAGGAGAGAAATTGCTGACGAAGACTGATGACTTAAAAAAATGTCTCTGCAGACAGATTGCAAGAACCTATGAATATGTGCTATGTTCTGGTATTCCACCAAAAGAATCTCAATGACAGGTCACTGCTTGGAATGCATCTCCCTTACAGACGTCATTTTGAAGGGAACTAATAGCGCCGCCCTTATCGGAAATTCACGAAACTAAAGGGCCTGAAGTGGGAAGATTGCACGATGTCCCACCCCACAAATTCCGTGTTTTTTCAATCGGTTCAAATGGCTGTGAGCACTATGGGACTAAACTTCTCAGGTCATCAGTCGCCTAGAACTTAGAACTAATTAAACCTAACCAACCTAAGGACATCACACACATTCATGCCCGAGGTTGGATTCGAACCTGCGACCGTAGCGGACGCTCGGTTCCAGACTGTAGCGCCCAGAACCGGCCAGCTTTTCAACCGGCAGTGGTCGAAAAAGAAATATGTTGATTTATTTACTGAACGCCCTTCGTACCTTATTACGTTATAACAATGGCAGTGTCAGATACAATTGGAAATTGGATGACATACATGACAGAACTGGCCATGGGCTTAATAAAATTCTTACTAGCTACTGGAGCGGCTTTACGTTAACCGAACTGCGGAATCAGCAACTCTGATCACTGAAGAACTAGGAAATGTGGATTGGCCTGACACAGATGCAATATTTCCGCTGCTGTCCTTGTTCGTCGCGAACTTTGAATACGTGTGAGCAGTGTTGGAAACCCGCGCAAGTGATCTTCGTGATGTTGAAATTGTAGTGCACAGTGTTGAAAACCTATCTATGAGTGATTTTTCACTTTTTTCACTATCGCCTCGATTGTGATACGTTGATCTTCGAGCAGTCGAGCACCAGCGCCTACACTTCTCTTGTGATTCCCGTTCTTTACCTGTAAATGATCTGCCCTCTTTTGCTGGTCATTCACACTTGCTTTGAAATAATGGAAGCGTATGCGACACCTAACCCCGTGTCATATAACGGTGCGTTGGTGTCGAACGCTTCCACAGGCTTCGCATGGATAGCGCAGTGCAAATGGCGAATTACCCCGCCATAGTCCACTTTATCAATTTGGAGCTCAATTTTATTTTAGGCCCTGTAGGAGAGTGCTCCAGTACTATGGTGTGGGGATATCAATGTGTACCAGGATTGTGAACAAGTAGTTGCAAAAAAATTAATAACGTAACTTTATTGTTTCGAGGAGGTAATTAAAACTTTCTGTCTACTCCCCGCAAATACCGCCATACACGGAATGGAAATCTATTCGCAGCTCAGAGAAAACACATCTATCAAGTTGAACCCCAGAAGTGGATCCTCCCGTGAACGAATGAATGGCGTAATGGCTGCAGAGCGCCGTGGAGTTTACACGCGGAACAGGCTCTTATTGAAACAAAGTGAGACATTATTTCAAGTTTAGCCGTGTCCGCACCCCCTCCCTCCACCTCCAGCTAAACCGTCACCTCCCCTATCCAGTCACCTTCCCCCACGCCCCTCCCCCACTCGTGTACCTCTTCCTACGTTCCCCCCCTCACCGCCAACTCCGGCAATCGGCGCTCGCACGGAAAGCGTGAAAAACGGCCCGAAATTAAGGGGAGTTGCTGTGCAGGGAGCGGTTCGGGGTTGGCGGCGGCGGAGGCAGAAGAGGGGTTGCGGGGGCGGCGGTGATCGGTAGGCCGCAATGACGCGCCAGCCCGCCCCGCCAGCTATTGTATCAATCCGCTACATTAACGCTGATTAATGGCGCCGCTGTTTGGCTGTGAATTCGCATCGGTCCTCGCGGGCGGCCGCGTTATGTCGACGCTGTTGTTCCAGGCCAGCCAGAGCGGCGAGATAGGCACGCCAGAGCGTGCGGCTTCTAAATGCAGTGAGTGGCATACCCACTGGAGCAGGCTGGTATCAGCCACGAGGGCAATCAGCGCCCTCCCACAGCACGCTCCAGATAGCGGCTGCTGGGCTGCAGCTCCCGAGGACTGTGGCAGCAAGTGCGGTGACGTGATTGAAACTATGTGCAGGTTACAAATGAGGATGTTCGAGCGACGTAAATATATTACACTATGCTACGTTTTAAGTGAACTGATACATCCGAAGTAATGTCAGTCACATTCTCCATTTAAGTTCGTAGGCTTCTACAACCCTTGCATAAAATAATTTTGCATATTGGGCCGTGTCATTGTAAACTATTAAAGCAACTAAATTGCCGGTGATTCGACGGCTACCGACGTCATATACCTGAATATCATTGGACAGTTTGAAGAGGCTATTTTGGAGGTGCTGGCCGCACAGTACACTATTGCCTGTTTTACCCTGGTGGCTGATTAGAAGACAACTCTGGTAGGTGATTGGTAGCAGGTGGCATATCTGCTAGTTGTTGCCTGTGCCACTCTAATAAGTGACTCCTCGCTGCAGAGAAACACTACCCCGTGGATATAAGCTGCCAGTTTGCTGTTGCCTCCCAAGCACCAACGAGGGATTGCCTACCAGTCGCTTACCAGTGACAGAGGCAGCAGCCAGCCGATACGCTACCTTCTACCAATCACCAACAGGAGTTGCCTTCCAATGATCCATCAGTGTAGTACAAGCGGTGGTGTACCACACAGCCAACCCCTTCCATAGCAACCTCTTCACACTGCCCAATGACGTTTCATATATGTGACGTCAGTAGATAACCGAAAGTGACAATATGTAATGCAACAAATTCACCAGTTTACAGCCCTGAACCAACCTGAAGAGGACAGAGGCAAGCCGGTCGAAAGGTCGGCAGTTTAGTTGTTTCAGTAGTTTACAATGACACAGCCCAATGTCCAAAATTCTCCATTAATAATACTTATACTGTATGTTCAACTAATGAAATTTGCTTTTTCGATACGGTACAGTTACAAATGGTAGGATTTTCTTGTCTATTTGCTACTTTTAATGCGGATATGATGTTTGCATTCGGGTTTCACTTCAGTTTTGCCCTTCGTCGGTGGAGCTGTCGTTAAAGAAATGTAAGGACCCGTGAGACCCGAAAATACGGCTGACACTCAAATCTACTGATAAGCGAATTGTTTCTGTAACCACGAAAACCACAGCTCAGGCACAGGCACAGACTGGAACGGAGCAACAGGTAAAGCTGTTTTCCCGCTCCCGGCCTCACCTCTCAGTCGCCTTCAGTACTCCCACAAGCCTCTCATAGGCTTCTGAACAACCTGATCCAAGGTGGTCGAACACCTGTTAATTGTGTTTAATACTGACTGTGCCCACCCCCCGCCATCGTGACGGTTTAAACTCTGTGGACAATGCTTTCACTGAGGTGTTCAAATGGCACTGAGCACTATGGGACTCAACATCTTAGGTCATAAGTCCCCTAGAACTTAGAACTACACTCCTGGAAATGGAAAAAAGAACACATTGACACCGGTGTGTCAGACCCACGATACTTGCTCCGGACACTGCGAGAGGGCTGTACAAGCAATGATCACACGCACGGCACAGCGGACACACCAGGAACCGCGGTGTTGGCCGTCGAATGGCGCTAGCTGCGCAGCATTTGTGCACCGCCGCCGTCAGTGTCAGCCAGTTTACCGTGGCATACGGAGCTCCATCGCAGTCTTTAACACTGGTAGCATGCCGCGACAGCGTGGACGTGAACCGTATGTGCAGTTGACGGACTTTGAGTGAGGGCGTATAGTGGGCATGCGGGAGGCCGGGTGGACGTACCGCCGAATTGCTCAACACGTGGGGCGTGAGGTCTCCACAGTACATCGATGTTGTCGCCAGTGGTCGGCGGAAGGTGCACGTGCCCGTCGACCTGGGACCGGACCGCAGCGACGCACGGATGCACGCCAAGACCGTAGGATCCTACACAGTGCCGTAGGGGACCGCACCGCCACTTCCCAGCAAATTAGGGACACTGTTGCTCCTGGGGTATCGGCGAGGACCATTCGCAACCGTCTCCATGAAGCTGGGCTACGGTCCCGCACACCGTTAGGCCATCTTCCGCTCACGCCCCAACATCGTGCAGCCCACCTCCAGTGGTGTCGCGACAGGCGTGAATGGAGGGACGAATGGAGACGTGTCGTCTTCAGCGATGAGAGTCGCTTCTGCCTTGGTGCCAACGATGGTCGTATGCGTGTTTGGCGCCGTGCAGGTGAGCGCCACAATCAGGACTGCATACGACCGAGGCACACAGGGCCAACACCCGGCATCATGGTGTGGGGAACGATCTCCTACACTGGCCGTACACCACTGGTGATCGTCGAGGAGACACTGAATAGTGCACGGTACATCGAAACCGTCATCGAACCCATCGTTCTACCATTCCTAGACCGGCAAGGGAACTTGCTGTTCCAACAGGACAATGCACGTCCGCATGTATCCCGTGCCACCCAACGTGCTCTAGAAGGTGTAAGTCAACTACCCTGGCCAGCAAGATCTCCGGATCTGTCCCCCATTGAGCATGTTTGGGACTGTCGTCTCACGCGGTCTGCACGTCCAGCACGAACGCTGGTCCAACTGAGGCGCCAGGTGGAAATGGCATGGCAAGCCGTTCCACAGGACTACATCCAGCATCTCTACGATCGTCTCCATGGGAGAATAGCGGCCTGCATTGCTGCGAAAGGTGGATATACACTGTACTAGTGCCGACATTGTGCATGCTCTGTTGCCTGTGTCTATGTGCCTGTGGTTCTGTCAGTGTGATCATGTGATGTGTCTGACCCCAGGAATGTGTCAATAAAGTTTCCCCTTCCTGGGACAATGAATTCACGGTGTTCTTATTTCAATTTCCAGGAGTGTACTTAAACCTAACTAACCTAAGGACATCACACACACCCATGCCCGAGGCAGGATTCGAACCTGCGACCGTAGTAGTCCCGCGGTTCCGGAGTGAAGCGCCAGAACCGCACGGCCACCGCGGCCGGGCGAGGTGTCTGAAAGTCTGTGGAGGAATTGTAGCCGATTTTATCTCGAGTGCCGAAACAAGATTATGTTGTACTGTGGAATCTGGAGCGAAGTCGACGTTCTAACTAATTTCAAAGGTTCTAGAAAGAAATTTTCTCGCTGCAGCTATGTGTGCGCCGAAATGAAACTTCCTGGCAGATTAAAAGTGTGTGCTGGACCGAAGATCCAATTCGCGAATTTGCCTATTGCGGGAAGTGCTCTACCAAATGAGCTACCTAAGGAAGACTCAAGATCCGTCCTCACAACTTTATTTCCGCCAGTACCTCATCTCCTACCTTTCAGCAAGGATTTTCTTGACCAGCAGTTTGGCTTCCCTCTGACAACCATGCCTCCATCCTTGCTACCCTCCCTGTTTTCCTTTCCCTGTTGCTTCATAACCTGGGTTGTGGGTAACTGAATCCACTTTCCCTTCTTCCCTTTCTTTCCCCTCTCTCCTCCCTGATGAAGGAACATTTATTCCGAAAGATAGGAACGTAAATTTTCGGTTCTGTTTTTTTTTTTTTGTGTGTGTGTGTGTGTGTATCTATCGGCTGTACTGAGCTAAGTACTGGCCAGCCCCTCTATCTCTTTGTTAGTATTTGTTTCACATCTTTATATGAGATTTTCCATAAATCATTTAGATCACCTACACATTGTAGTTTACCGTTTTTATCTAAAATATAAATAAGTTCTACATATACTAACTATCTGTTAATCAGACATTTTAAATGAATCAATTTTATGTTATTAGTGTATTTCGTATTTTTATACTTTGACGATAGCGTCATATTACGAACGCTGATTGGCATTTGTGAAGTAGTGTGAGAGGAAGTAGGTGGAGCCTCTGCATATTTAAGCTCATGCTCAGCACTCATAACCATCAGTTGACTTCGTAGCAGCTGAAGAGAGCTCCGCCTACCATCCTCCAAGGAAGCCATGGGTATAATGTTTTATTTTATCTTGTTAAAATTTTGTCGTCATTAGACACTTTTCATTTTATTTTAAGATTGGTTTCTACTATTTTCTAAAATTAATTCACAGGTCTGAAGATGGTTATATAAATATAACCGAAACTGGTCACCTATGTTATTGAGACATGTGTTGTGATCAAGACTGAACTTTAGTTAAAATATAATAATATTTTCTGGTACTCACGAACAAATAAAGCAAGTTGGGTCTCACACGATCGTTGTTTCCGGAATCTATGTTGATTCTCACAGAGAAGATTCTGGGTTTCCAGGAATGACATGATACGCTAGCAAAAAAATATGTTCTAAATTCTGCAACAGATCGATGTCAGAGATGTAGGCCTATAGTTTTGCGCATCTGCTCGACGACCCTTCTTGAAAACTGGGACTACCTGTGCTCTCTTCCAATCATTTGGAACCTTCCGTTCCTCTAGAGACTTGCGGTACACGGCTGTTAGAAGGGGGTCAAGTTCTTTCACGTACTCTGTGTAGAATCGAATTGGTACCCCATCAGGTCCAATGAGATGAGAGGGCTCATCACATACTGAAACAGTCATCGCCTCTGAACTCTTCCTCTACTGTACGCACTACACAATACTGTAAAATGTGTTCATATCCTTTCGTATTTATCGTTATCTTAACCGCAATAAGGGGACTACACTCCAACCAACAAAAAACACCCCATACCGTAACATCATTCTCTGCAATTCGCTGCTGGCGATACACATGAGGCAGGCAACGTCCTCCAAGCATTTGCCAAAACCAAACCCTTCTCTCAGATTGCCATAGCATATAGCCTAAGTTTTCACTTCAGATCACTGTCTGGTGACGTTGCTCTTTATACCACCTCAAGAGTCGCTTAGCATTGACTATAGAAATGTACGACCGATGAGGAGCTGCTCAACCACTGTACCCCATTCTTTTAACTCCCTGTCACTGTGATAGCTACACAGGTGGTACCATTTCGTAACGCACGAGTGATTTCTTCCGTTTATTTCATGCGATTTTTAGGCGCCCCGGTGGTCCCGGTCGCCTACGGTGGACTGGATGGCCGAGCGGTGACCTCTCCAGCTGTCAGGATGCTAGGAAATGGCTGTAGAAGCGTCAGAAACGCCAAAGAAACATTATTTATTCATAACACCTTTATTCCTGCCGAGTACAATGTGGCTTGGTGACATCAACGACCTTCCCCGAGTCATCGCTGACTCGTAGCGATGACACCAGATCCGGACTGCACAGTCTTGCTAGCGCAGAGCCGCGTGCTGTGACGTAACGGAGGAATGTCCATACTTCGGCCCGCGCGTGGCTGGCGGCGCCCGGCTGCGGACAGCAAGCTGCTGTGCGTGGAGACTCTGGGTTGGAGTCCCGACGCCGTCAGCACGAGAGGCGTTCTCGTAGTGCGGAGTGTATCCCACCCCGTCTTCTTCCCTGCTCCTCCTGGTAGCTCGTCCGTGGTGGACGGGCGGAACGGGCTGCAGTCCCCCAGCGTCATCTGCTCACCCGGTTGTGACGGCAGATGCACAGGGCCTAGGCCCCGCACGATCTCGACGACGGCTCACGCATGTGGTCAGCACTGGCGGCGAGCGAGTCTCCCGCGATGTCTGCTAATCCTGGGTTGATGATTGACAGCATCAGCAGAGAGGCAGAGCTGGTACTGTCCCCTCACGTCTGCTGCTGGATGGGCCGCCCCTACTGCAACATCTCCTTAATAAAGATTAACATGTCGATCACCGAGCTGAGCGCTACGCAGCGACCCAGTACACATCTAACTGCAAGTCTAACTGCGAGTGCGAGTGCCTTGTTGCTATCAAAGCTGGCGTATTTAAAGGAAGCACGAGTGACGTCCTGACGTCATGCTCGTTTGTAATGAACGCATTCGTTCCACTTATACTGCTGATTCATCTGTCGTACTTGCCCCTTAGGCATTCTTGCAACAGCGTTACGTGTTGTTGCGGAAGACTTACGCGAAGTTGTGAGATGCAGTACAGCTGACGCTATACCTCTGTCTTGCACTCTACGAAAGTCTCCGTCTAACACAAACTCGCGTGCTAAGCAATTCTCTCTCGCCTGTTGTGTGTAACCCGGCCATTGCCCCTGCGTGACGACACATTCCGATATATGTGCAATCCTCCTACCTCCTGTCTAACGTACTGCCTCTGGCTCTCGGCACAGGCAACGAAACTTTGACAATATTCCATGTTTCCAGCTCTTTACTATTACGGAACACTACAGATTGTTCATAATCACCTTCCAAACCTCCCGACGGTCCCCGTCCTTTACCACATGACCTCCTCCAGTTCTTCGTGAAGCTACGGTTGTTGCTTCGCTTCTCCACTTCACACTCACAACTGTCGACCTGGGCAGCTTTACAAGAGCTGATGGATTTGCTCCTCAGATGGCAGTCTCTGTTCGAAGTCACTGAGCTCTCCCGGCCGACTACCTCTGCTGCTACTGCTTCTCCACTGACATTATAATACTCTCCACCTTCTTTCTGTACTGGTGGGTCCGCCTCTCGTTGCATCTAGTTGTCGATTCCGTGTTACATATACACTACTGGCCATTAAAATTGCTACACCAAGAAGAAATGCAGATGATAAACGGGTATACATTGGACAAATGTATTGCACTAGAACTGACATGTGATTACATTTTGACGCAGTTTGGGTGCATAGATCCTGAGGAATCAGCACCCAGAACAACAACCTCCGGCCGTAATAACGGCCTTGATACGCGTGGGAATTGAGTCAGAGCTTGGATGGCGTGTACAGGTACAGCTGCCCATGCAGTTTCAACACGATACCACAGTTCATCAAGAGTAGTGACTGGCGTATTGTGACGACCCAGTTGCTCGGCCGCCGTTGACCAGACGTTTTCAATTGGTGAGAGATCTAGAGAATGTGCTGGCCAAGGCAGCAGTCGAACATTTTTTGTATCCAGAAAGGCCCATACAGGATCTGCAACATGCGACCATGCGTTATCCTGCTGAAATGTAGGGTTTCGTAAGGATCGAATGAAGGGTAGAGCCACGGGTCGTAACACATCTGAAATGTAACGTCCACTGTTCAAAGTGTCGTCAATGCGAACAAGAGGTGACCGAGACCAATGGCACCCCAACGCTTCCAATGTGCGTTCACCGTGATGTCGCCAAAAAAGGATGCGACCATCATTATCCTGTAAACAGAACCTTGATTCATCCGAAAAAATGACGTTTCGCCATTCGTGCAGCCAGGTTCGTCGTTGAGCACACCATCGCAGGCTCTCCTGTCTGTGTTGCAGCGTCAAGGGTAACCGCAGCCATGGTCTCCGACCTGATAGTCCATGCTGCTGCAAACTTTGTCGAACTGTTCGTGCAGATGGTTGTTGTCTTGCAAATGTCTCCATCTGTTGACTCAAGGATCGAGACGCGGCTGCACGATCCATTACAGCCATGCGGATAAGATGCCTGTCATCTCGACTGCTAGTGATACGAGGCCGTTGGGATTCAGTACGGCGTTCCGTATTACCCTCCTGAACCCACCGATTCCATACTCTGCTAATAGTCATTGGATTTCGACCAACGCGAACAGCAATGTCGCGATACGATAAACGGCAATCGCGATAGGCTACAATCCGACCTTACACGAGGCATCACATCAACGTTTCACCTGGCAACACCGGTCAACTGCTGTTTGTGTATGAGAAATCGGTTGGAAACTTTCCTCATGTCAGCACGTTGTAGGTGTCGCCACCGGCGCCAACCTCGTGTGAATGCTCTGAAACGCTCATCATTTTCATATCACAGCATATTCTTCCTGTCGGTTAAATTTCGCGTCTGTAGCACGTCATCTTCGTGGTGTAGCGAATTTAATGGCCAGTAGTGTACGTGTCTGACACCTGTGATCAAGTAGTGTAACCTCCGGATGTTGTGGTGTGTCATGTTGTCCTCCACATAGTTTAAAAGTCAGTAAATGCTGAACACTTCACGATTAGAAGCTGAAATGTGCAGTTTCGTTTACCTTCACAGAGGAGGTAACAGCTTTTTCAGCAGCTTATTGATACTTTTTTCATATCCTGGATCATTGATAAGACATTATCCGTCCCACAAGGGGCAGAGGATGTCAGAGCTTCTCACCTAGATCAGTTATGCGCAAAATTAAACATAAATGCTGTAGTCTATACTTTTGGTATATAGTTTTAAATTGAAGCCAAAGCAAAGCGTACTAAATAATGAGACATTTGAGCAAACGGGAGAGAGATACAGTTTTCCTGAACGTAATGTCAATAACCTGAGCGGCTGAAACATTTTAACTCTATATGGACGAGCAAAGAAGAAGAAACTGAAATGAAAGTACGTGTCTATGACACCGTTGATGTCATCTCAAAAGAAAGACAGAAGGAAGCCCTTAAATACATAGAAAATAAGAAATATCTGTACAACGAAGACATCAAGAAAGAACTAACGAAACACACATCACACAATTTGCTACAGAGTTTCCCAAGCTTTTTGCATGCCCGCTAGCAGAAGGTGAATGTACCAGGAGAGTGGAATGATGCCCCAACGTTACCATTGTATAACAAAGTTCATGAGTCACATTATGCACATTGTAGAGGAATAAATGTCCTACTCGGTGTTATAAAATATACTTGGTTTTCAAACTGCATTGCTCAAAATGTTTCACTGTCTTTTGCCAATGAGCATTTTTGCGAAGCGTTCTGTATTAAGACATTTACTATAATTATTTCTATGTGTGTTTTAGATCACAGAAGAGTGTGTTCTCCTGTGTACAATAATTGATATCTTTTTGGATAGGGAATAAGTTTTGAAGGCTGGATGAGGCATTTACTCATCAAAATATGTTGGAAAATGTTGCACACACAAAGGAATTGTCATCTAATTTAATATTTAAACTTCGTGTTTTAAAGGAATATTTCTTCATTTTTAGTAGCCTTTATTGTTGTTATTCGTATTTGTAAGCTGGTCGTTTTCCTTGGCGTTACATGGTAAAATAAAATTATTAAAAACAGTATGTTTTTACTTCTAAGAATGTGCACTTGGTAACTTTAGCTATTGAACTGAGTATATTATTTTGATGCAATTTTAGGATAGCTCAGTAACGTCAGCCAACATAATCTCGCTGTGCTGTTCCTGTGAAAATCTGAAAGCAAGATGGAGCTGCAGCAGTTACTTTGAGAAAGGGTATGCAGGTCTAGTGAATGATTAAGTGACAGGAATTCTCTTGAATAAAATTTTCCGAAGGAAAATTAGTCCCCTCTTTGTATCTCTGGCCAGGAAATACTCAGAAGGATGTCATCATTGGAAAACTAAACTGGTATACTACGGGGTGGAGCATGGAAAGTTAGTTTCCTCACTTGGTTAGGTGGTTTAGAAAACTTAAAAATGGAAATGGGTAGGTTGAAGTTATATACAGAGGGAATGAGTTAAATTCGTGGCAGGAAGAACAAAAATTCTGGTCAGGTCAGTATAGGGCTATAATTACAAAATCAAGTAGGAATAAGGCAAGAGTAAGTCTAAAAATGAATAAGAAAATAGAAATACAGGTAAGCTGATATGAACGGCATAGGAAATACACTCCTGGAAATGAAAAAAAGAACACATTGACACCGGTGTGTCAGACCCACCATACTTGCTCCGGACACTGCGAGAGGGCTGTACAAGCAATGATCACACGCACGGCACAGCGGACACACCAGGAACCGCGGTGTTGGCCGTCGAATGGCGCTAGCTGCGCAGCATTTGTGCACCGCCGCCGTCAGTGTCAGCCAGTTTGCCGTGGCATACGGAGCTCCATCGCAGTCTTTAACACTGGTAGCATGCCGCGACAGCGTGGACGT